>NC_071256.1:27225729-27583229 GCF_023375685.1 Ictalurus furcatus | reverse complement strand
TCAGTTGTGCATGGCCAAAGCTTGGACAATGACACAGTAGGGTTGAGACCCTGGTTGTAGGTCCTCACATCGGCAGTCACGTCTCTGCGCATATTTGTTCAATATGGTTCAATATAAAAAACAATTATTATACATGCTGACCAAGAGGGCACTAGTACATTATGAGGGCAAATGAACAGGACACCAAGATCCCCCCCGAGGTCTGTTCCCACTTTCAAGGGGGGAAAAATCATCTGAGTCCCTCTGAACATGCTGTGAGCCCACAGTTCCTGGACCATAGCGAGGTCTATGCAGAAACCTCCCTCTCCTCTGTCTTGACATCGGGAAGGGTAAATGATGGAAGGGCTCTTGTGGATTCCCTGCCTGCTCTTTGTGGCTGTGGGCATTTGTCACTGCTGCTCTCGGCATTTGTCCTCATCCAGTTCACCCATCTTCCCTCGGTTTTGGCAGGTAGTTGAGACCCCGGCCTGGCTTAGAGCCTCTGGATGCATCATACAGCTTACTGCTCGCTATTGATTAGCACAAATGCAACACACTTCCTATTGGTGTGGCTAGAAGCCAGGGAGGATTGGATGGTTGGATGATGCTACCATTTGTCTTCTCATTATGTTCCCTGCTTTCCTTTTTTTCCCCTCTTTGCCTGTACCACAATACCCTGTAGTAATGCATCTATAACTAGATCTTTGTCACTCACTTGCAGTTCCTCAAAATAAACTTCCTTCCTTGCATGGTAAATCTGATGAGGCATGGCCTGGAAGAAATCAAAGTATCGGGGTGGTCTCCTTCAGTGGGTCTGTATGTCTACACAAGGAAATGTGTGTATGTCACTGGCCTCAGTAGTAATATATGTGTGTGAATGCCTTGCCAATCAGGCTGTGTATATGTCAGTGATTCACCTCTAATCTCTTCATTCCTGCAGTCTTTATTCGTAGAGTCCATGTGCTATGTGACTTCGTTATTTGGCATTTCAGGAAATTCCAGGTCGATGGTGATATTTTGTTCATGCAAATCAAACATCTCAGAAATGTTTGATTTCCTGTCTGTGAGTCAGGAAATATATTGGGTCCTCATCCGCTCAGGCTGCTGTTGATGAGCTCAAACACCGGAGCAGTTGAGAGAAGAGACTTTAGTCTGCATGGACTTCCCCCCCCAAGGCCATGACTATGAATGCCTTGTAAAATTAACAGCTTCGCTAGACTTTTAGATTAGTAGCAGTTAATTAGGTCCATTGTTATGACAGTGAGGTATAAATCTTAAAAAACGTTAATTCCTATGTGGCATAGGCTTGTGCCCTGAATGATTTAATAGTAGCTTGTGGAGTTTTGATAGACTGGGAGGTTAAACGTGCTAACTGTGGTGTGTGGCAATTTGCACCTCTCAGAGCAAAGAAGCCTGACAGGAATAAAAGAGATCCTTGACAGATATGTTTGGCTATTTATTTTCATTTCAAAGCACAAAAGTAGAATCCAATAATATTGCTTTGATGTGTTTAAACAGATGTGAAAATATGCTCGGAATGCTTAACTACCGCAAATTTCGTCTGAGCGCTACCCAGGTGCATGCAATTGCCTGGCAGGCTTTAACATGATGACGTTGCAAGTGGGACATGAAACGCATCCAGAGTTGGCTGCCACATGAGCTAAATTCACCATGTCTGCCATTTAAATCAATTCTGGTCAGTGAGGGACGGAGTTCAGAGGAGAACTCTTTTTTAATATCTACTGCCACAGCTACTGTATCTCAGTTTATTGGATTCAGCAGCAAACCTCTGGCACTGTTAATAACTGCTGGGCGACTTTATAATATAAATCATTTTATTGATTGCACTGCTTCAGAGCTCAGGTTTGTCACTTACTTGAACCCAAGAGAACTAATGCAGCGAATAACCAGAAATCAGTTTCAAAATGTATACACTTATATAGAAAGGTCAAAAATGCACTGAAGAAGCTTTTGTTTTTTGAAGTAATCCAGAAAACTAAACTTAATACACAACATTTAAGCATTCAGTCTCCTAACTTAAACTATTTTTAAACTGTATTTGGAAGTGATACAAAAATGTATCTTTGTTATAATGCTCAGAATTCCTTTATGTAGTTAGTAAGCAATAAGACACACTTATTATAAGCCACAATCCTTAAACATCACATTACCATAGCATTAAAGTGCACCTATTATGGTTTTTCAAATATTACCTTTCAAATATTATATTTCATGTAGTTTTATATAGAAGTTTCAAAAACAAAGTGCACGACAAATGGAGTTATTGACTCCCAAAAAAAAGGAAACGATTCTGAACAGCTGAAACGAGTCGTTAGTAATTAGAGCCTTACTTCCTGTACTAATCTACAGGTTTGTAACAAAAAGCCCCGCCTCTGGTCTTCATTGGCTGCTCACTGACAGCGGTAGACCAATCTCAACATACTGGGACATCTGACCAATCAGAGCAGAGTATGCTCTCTGAAAGGAGGAGTTTAGAATGAATCCTTTAGAACGAATCATTTAACGAGTCGTTTGTGGCACGGGGGGAAAAAAGGTAATGCTGCAGTTTAAATTATGTGCACATTAAAGCGTTTTTTGGCCTTAATGATATGCATGTAAATCTATTGTAGGAGACCTTTAAAACAAAATTAGACACATTTCAAAACCATAATAGTTGCGCTTTAAGAATGACTCAGTGTAATGAATGATCATTTTTGAAGGATGGTAATGGTTAAAAAGTCCACCGTTTTAGACACGAGTACCCAGAACATACTGAGGGAAATTCTGACATGAACCTCTAACTGTCTCACATGTAATTACCCTGGAAGCAGTGCTCATGTTGAGCACAATTTATTCAGGCCTTTGAACAGTTTTCGAACAGTCAAGCATGTATTAATGTCTGCAAAGTACATGCAGTAACCCGGCATCGTAGAGCACTGAACGGTGCTGTCCTGGTTTGTGCTTGGCTGAATTCGTATTTTCAGTGTGATTTCTTTGGTCAGAGTTGTGAGTGTGAACATCAGCATTCAGCATAGTCTGTCATTGAGATGGAGCATGCCATCCATTCCATTCTGGACATCACATTTGCCACCAGCGTATAAAGCGCTCTGGCTAAGAAGCCTATCTTATACACTCTACCCTCTGGTAAGGTCACACCTCCTCTAAACAGTTTTATTGTTTTCTTCTGAAGCATCTTGTAAGACAATATCTCGGGCTGATGCACTTTGACTTGGACAACCATGGCATACAAAGGTCACTGATATATGAAGGGAAGGGAAGAAGTAGAAGGAGAGAAAAAAATATTCCAGACATATCAAAGATGTCATGGCTGAGGGGAAAGGACGCTTCCGTCAGCCCGAATCAGTACAGCATCCCATGATCTGAGCGAGAGCCTGACGTCAGGGCCCAAAGCTTCAGACCTGCGGGGTTTCAGGACTGAAAGCTGACACACACAGACACACACACAGCTCTAATTTAAGAGTCAGATGGTATACCTAAATATACTTTTTGAATGGGTAACTCCTCTTGAGTTGCTGATTAGGGTTATTTAAATTGTTGTTTCGCTCAAGATTGTTAACAATTTCAAACAGTGATTTAAAGTGAATTAAAAACTGCTTAAAATTTTTGGACCAAAAACATCAGAGATTATAAGGCAGCAGTTTACATGGAAACTTGCCTGCTAATGCTGGTGATGAACAAAGTAAAGAGCTGAGAATGCTAAGGCTGAATTTGGTAATCGAGTATTCTATCAAGTATCCTCATGACTAACTGATTCATCAGATAAAAAAGTTGTCCAATAGGGTTTGTGATTTGTTGATAAAAAAGAGTAAGTATAAAAGTAAACGCATAGTAAGCATCATTATATAGTCTAAATCAACTGTATTATTATTATAATTGATATATTTTTTGAAAATGTCATAGTATGAGAAGATATTCAGTTCACAGTGTATATAGTGGGGGTCAGTTTCCTTTCTATGTGGAAAGGAATTTTCATTAGGCTGAACTTAATTATTCATATTTAAAATTAATATAATGCATATTTCAAATTATAATATTAAACCATACTAATTTGATTATGAATATGAAATGTGAGAAATGATTGAAAATCCTGTTTTTTTCAGGATATATATATATATATATATATATATATATATATATATATATATATATATACATATATATATATAGCTAGCCTATAGTGCCAGTGGAGAGGGGACTCACTCCACTAGAGAAAGTTCTATTTTAAAGGAATGTTTATTATAATATAAATGCACAATATGGCTTATTTACATAAGTAAATACTTTATAAAATTATGTCTATAATTTTTCATATGGCAGCATTGATCAATGGTCTTTTATAAAGTTTCAACCTAATTAGTTATTTAATAACAGGTTAATAAAATGGTTGCCTGCGAATACCAGAGTCTGGTGCCTTGCCTCTGTGAATGGATGCTTCCTGTTTAAATGCTGCAGCATGGATGGTATGAAGTTGTGAAGCTCCAGCTACATATATTTTCTTTTAGTTTGGATGTGAAGTGTTCCCAAACACTTTCAGTCCATCCTACTTTCTCTCTGTGCCTCCATGAATTCAATTTGCAGTCTAATGTATATTCATATACACTCACGCTCTATATTATTAGGAATACTTGTACACTTGCACATTCATGCAATCATCCAATTTACTGAAACTGGGCAGTTTCAAGATTGGAAACAGACCAGGCAACATTTTTTCCAATCTTTAACTGTCTAGTTTTAGTGAGCCTGTGCCAATTGTAGCCTGGTCTTTGTTGACAGGAGTCGGACCCGATGTGGCACTTTGTTGCTGTAGCCCTTCTGCCTCAATGTTCAATGTGCGGTGTATCCTGAGATGCTTTTCTGCTCACCATGGTTGTAAAAAGTGGTTATTTGAGTTACTAAAGCCTTTCTTGCAGCTCAAACCAGTGAGGCCATTCTACTCTCATCTCTCATCAACTTTTGCCCACACAACTGCCGCTCACTGGATGTGTTTTGTTTTCCTCACCATTTTGTTTTGCATAAAAATCCCAGAAGATGAGCAGTTTCTGAAATATTCAATACATCCCTTATGGCACCAACATCCATGCAACGGTCAAAGTCTGTGAGATCACATTTTTCAGTCATTCTGTTTGATGTGAACATTACCTGAAGCTGTTGACCTGTATCTGCATGAATTTTGCATTGTGCTGCTGCCACATAATTGGCTGAGTGGATAAGTGCTTAAAGCACATTAACAGGTGGAATCTTAAAATGGAGGAATACAATTGTTAATCAGTTTTGGGTAGAAAAGGGGAGCTCAGCTTGTTAAAAGTTTAAGGCTATCAGAACACATTTACAATACTGCAGTCTGAACAGCCAGAAGAGCTTAAACACAGCCTGTTTGCACCATAGGGCATTCAAGAGGGAAAATATAATTGTTCAGCCAGAAGGCTAAGAGAGGGAAGTGTGAGGAGAATAAAAGTCAGTGGAGGCTGTGTAAAGTATAATTATAGATAATTAGTTTTCACAGTGCAATGAGATACTATCGGTCAACATAACCTAGCTTATGTTTAACACTATGGTCCTTTGTTTCAGAAACAGCTATCTGGTGTTAATCATCTTAATAATCCTTATAAATTCGTGCGTGCCTACATTTTTCCTTCACTCTCTTCGATATCTTTCAATGCACTCTATTTAGGAATGAAGCACAGGTGTTTGCATCACATAGTGGGCTGTTCTGTTTGGTTCTGGAATAGAGCAGTATTGAGAGGAAAAGATGACAAGTATAGAAAATGTTTACATTGGATATATATATACTCCTAAAAGTAGATCTGAAACCTTCTTTTCTCTTTTCAGACATTAGATTAGAAAAAAGTAGAGATGGCATGATGCCACTTTTTCTTTTCCCATAACAATTCTAAAATACTAAATACTAAAACCTTGTGTATCATCTCATATCCATACCCATTCTATATTTTTTTTCGTTAAAACCAACTAAGCTTTAAAATTATGTTTCTAAATATATTTTGGAAGCATTTCACTTTTTTAAAAATACATGAAAAGACACATAAAAAAAACATGACTTGCACAAAACGCCCGGGTTACGCATGCAACGATGAGATGTTGCCTGAGCTTCACGCTGTGGGAAGCGCCCTCACGCCTGACTGGTATCTGAAGCTTGTGTAACATCATGACTATTGATAGGCCTGCTGTGATCAGGTGACGTGGCAGTTAAGTGTGTCGCGTGATATAAAAACGGCACCTGTGAACCGCGCCAGCCTCTATTATCTGAAGCGAAGACGCAATTCACAAGCATGCCCCAGTATGACAAAGCTATGCAACGTCTTATTCCCTTCTCAGGGAACAGGGTTAACCCAGGTATTCCCTTTCAAAGGGAACTCACCGTTGCGTGAGCTTCACACTGTGGGAACGAGAATACCCAAGAATACCTAGAATACCCATGAATGTGTGTGGCGTAGATCACCACGCTGCAGCACACAAAACCTGTAAGGGTACTAGAGGAGCCAACTCCCCTAGTGGAAGTGGAATAAGCGTTAGAGATTGCTTCCACTATCCAATTACAGACGCACTTCTTTGACACATCATTTCTACTGTAGCCGCCAAAGCAGACCAGCAGCTGCTCCGACTTACGCCACTGGCCAGAGCAGTGGACGTAAGTACAGCGAGTAAGAGTAAGTACTTACTGGACACATTAGGTACAAGTTCTATTGTTCCGATGTGAGGAACGGAGGAGGGCAGCCACATGGACCCTGATTGTAGAAGGAGCCAACCCTGCTGAGAAGCATCCTTGTAAGAACTCCAGGACTGTAGCTATTGCGCAATTTACTGTGCAACTGTGTACTAGGTGCGCTAGTGTTCAACATGGTCTCTACAACCTCAGTTATGAGACCAGAATCTATGAGCTGGTGCCACTCAGGGGCCAGACCCACAGTTTCCATAGTTCCGGCCGAGGGTGATAAAGCTCTGGCTTGAGACAGTAGATCCCCATGGATGGGAATCTCCCAAGGAGTGCCGTCCAGCAGGGATATTATCTCTGAAAATCATATTCGAGCTGGCCAATAAGGTGCTACTAGCAGAAGACATAGACAGTCTTGCCAAACTCTCGCTAGAACTTGTGGGAGCAGAGTGATCAGGGGGAAGCGTACAGATGTGACCTCTACCATATGTGCACCATGGCATCCAGCCCCAGTGGTGTGGGGGGAGTGAGGGTGAACTCCTTGGAGGCAAACACATCCACTTCTGCTTGGCTGAACCTCCGCCATATGGACTCCACCACTTGTGGATGGAGCCTCCAATCCCTGGGCCTCAGCCCCTGTCTCGACAGGATGTCTGCCCCTACATGTTGCCCGGAATGTACATTGCACTCACTGACAACAACTTTCCCTCCACCTAGAGAAGAATTAGTTGTGCCTTCCTGAACAGGGGGCATGCACATAACCCTCCCTGGTGGTTGATATATGAGACCACCGCTGTGTTGTCTGTCATAACTAATGCATGGTGACTTCTCAATTGAGGAAGAAAGAATTTCAGTGCTAGAAATACGGCCCGCATTTCTAGGTGATTTATTTGCCATTCCAGATGAGGGTCGCACCAGAGACCATGAGCTGGACGGCCGTCTAAGACCGTGCCCCAGTCCATGAGGGAGGCATCGCTCTTGCTTGCTTGCTGTGCCTCCCTAGCACTAGCACTGACCCCAGCTCCACTCGTGGATGCCCAGGCAAACTTAACACGACGAGGAAGGAACTGGTTGAACGCCGCTGTATGTCGAGCTCACTCAGCAAATCTCCTTGGTAGGCCTGCAACACTGCCATTGTATGCAGTGACCCACAAGCGAGACCCGTTTCCGCATAGGCCTTGCCCACCAACACCGAGGTGGCCTTATATGGCTTGGATGGCAAAGCTGGCCCCTCTAAATTACCTGCTATCGATGGAGAGTGGTAGATCGCAAGCCCTCCTCCACCTATAGCATAGCTAAAAAGCCATGCCGTTCATTCCCCACGATGGCAGAATAAGCCGACGTCACAGGGTTATAAATACGGCTGGTGTATGGTTTTCCCCAGAAGCGTGATATTTCCTCCTGCACTTCTGGAAAAAAGGGGAGTTTTCTGCGGTGTGAGGGAGATTTATTTTCACTGGGGAAAAAGTGCTCGTCTAGCCTGCTACGAACCACTTCCTCTTCCCTGGGCCAGTCTAGATTTAGTTTTCCAACTGCCTCAGTAATCACTTAAAGCAACTCTTTATATGCTTGAGAGCTGTTCTCAGTTTTTAGTGCATTGGCATCCCCTTCTGGCTCCTCTGAGTCAGAGAGGATTTTTTTCTTGTTTTTTGGCTTTCCATAGTGGAAGGAGTAGTCGCGACACAAGCTCCAAAATCCGGCGGAGAGCCAGACCCGGAAGACAGAGCAAGAGATAGAGCAACGCTCGTCTTCCAGATCCATAAGAGATCCAAGAGATTCACGAGGCTCTGAAACCAAACTCCCTTCGGCCGAGAAGAGAGCGAGCCGCGAGCGGAGCTGCCTAATTGTAGACTTCTCGAGGCTGCCCTGGTGTGCTCCATCCCTAGACACTTCACACAGAAAGTGTGTCTGTCCCCCTCCATGATGAAACCGGAGCAAGGCATGACACACTTCCTGAATTTTCTCTCACTCATACTTTTCTCTCTCATTTTTTTAAAGGGACAGAAGAGTAAAGAGATTTTTCTTTCTTTTTTTGAAAAGTTAGAGAGAAAATGAAGAGTCTTTTTGTGAGTGTTACACAAACGACTGACATGCAGTCTCGATGAAGATAATAAGGCTGACGGCGTGGTTCACAGGTGCCATTTTTATATCACGTGACGCATTTAATTGCCACGTCACCTGATCACGGCAGGCATATAAATAGGCATGATGTTACACAAGCTTAAGGTACCGGACACGCGTGAGGGTGCTTCCCACAGCGTGAAGCTCACGCAATGTTGAGTTCCCTTTGAAAGGGAACCACAGCGTTTTTTTAAATTCAGTTTAACATCTTCATTTACATGGCCAAAAAATATTATTAAGTATAAAGTATAAATATAATAAAACCTAACAGAAAATATAGTGGGTATATATAATGTCTCTCTTTATACGTAAACATTTACAGTTCCAAAAAAAAAATCTTTCCAGGTTCAGTTCCAATCTTTTCCATTTATTAGAGGATTGGATTGAATTCGTTCATTCCCCCCCCGCCCCCTGATATTCAATCCACAGTTTTTAGCTGTTATCAGCCCAATGGTGCTCCTGGGTATCGGATCGTGGAATCTCTAAAAAATGTAGCCTTTTGATGAAAATAGTCAATAATTTTAGTCACATTTTATTCATTTAGTTATTGTTATATTTAGAGTAAATTTAATTGATGAAATACTACAGCTCTTTAGTCAATATAAACAAAACTAAAGGTTTTGGTCTTTAATTTCTCAAATTTCCCCAATGAACAGCAGATTGATTTACAGATTATGGGTTTACTAAATCTCCTTCTTTGATGTGTTTTGTTGAAATACATTTTCTGCAGTGGCTGAAATTTCCATAAAGCTATGATTGAGCTCTTTCATATAGAAGTGGGCTTATTTAATAATGTTACTCTAAGGAGCACTTATTATGCCGCAGTCACTTAATAAAAGTAAATTAATTTCAATGAATGTAGCGGGGTATCATCATTTATTCTAGTTTAAGCTAGCTAAACTAAGCTTAACAAGACAGACGGGAAAAATGCATTTCCCTTCCTTATCTAAAAATAACATTACATTTTTATACTCTATAACAAGTAAAGATATCATGGTATTATAGCATTTTTCCCCAAATACTCAGTGTTACTATACAGTATGCGTACACAGATCTATGCAGCGATGTGTGAAACCACAAGGGCACCCGATTTCCCCTTGCTTATTGCCGTGTGCGGCCAAGTGTATAGTGCGCACGTGTGTTCATTAATTCCTTTGTATAATTGCCTTTACAAAATGAATGAGCAAAATGAAAGGGAAAAGTTTCTCCATTGTCCAATCAACCAGTTCTGACATTTTCGTCGAGTTTTTATTTCCTGAGGAAAATGTAATTACATTTCAGCATATATTCGGAGTAGAAGGGTGAATTCTTATTATTTACTTTTTGCCATGGGAAAGAGGTTGTTGAAGATATTTCCCCTCAGTGTTCACCAAAATTAAGCACAAAACACTGTGAGTGAAATTACACTTGATTGCTGTGTAATTGGATGTACAGTAAGTATTCAAAAATTGTAGACCACTACCAAGAACTGATTTTATTCCCTAGGTAAGTAAAAAAAACAACAACAAAAAAATTGTGTACAGAAAGCATAAGCAATCATAACAGCATCAACATATGGTATTCATCATTAAAAGACAACAAAAATTAATGTTGTGTGGTAATTAACACCGTGATAAATATATCTGTTGCCTTGAATAGAAAAACATATGTTCTCACATCAGATAAAAAAAAACCAATGAGAACGTGTGTGAATAAAATATACAGCTTCATACTGCAACATTGTTCAATTCTTGATTTCTGATTGGTCAGAAGTAGAGCTGCAACAACTAATCGCTAAAATCGATAATAATCGATTATGAAAATCGTTCTCAAGAATCTCATTAGCGATTAGTTGGTCTGCGTGCAGCACTGGGTACGTTTATTCATTGCGTTACTTGTGTTCTGAAAACATGCATCGGTGAGTAAATACTAAAGTTGTGTCCCAAATGAAGTACTATACACTTACACTATGCACTATCTACTCTACAGTCTGTGAATTTTAGAAAGGTAATATCATCTCACCTGGAACACTATCGGGTTTTTTTACTAACCGGAAGCCTTTTCCCAGTCGATTGCACATGACGTCAAATGCACGTAATGTGATGCCGCTAGCTTTAGCAGATACCCAGAGTCAACGAAAGTTAATTTCTTCAGTTTAGTGTCTATGTCAGCGTTACATTTTATGCCCAACATGACCTCAGTCACCATCAGATGGAGGCGTAATCGTCAAGTGACAGCGGAAAAAAGTGGGCGACCTCCAAGTCCTCTAAGGCAGGGGGGCATTTTATATTAAATGCCACGAAGAAGATCAAACTTTACAAAGCGGAGCTTGTGTAGCACGGACACACGACAGTGATGCATGAGCACAAACTTATGTTTTTATCCAAAATGCTACACATTCTGCAAGGGGTTGCGGAAACCAGTGCAAATTGCTTAAATGGTTTAGTTTAATTCAAGTTTATTTTCATTATATGCTGTATTTGTGCGATACAGTGTAAATTTTGTAGTTTATTATAACGGAAGTGATCTACCACTATCACTCGCAATATAGACATGCTGATAATTTATATATATATAGTCTTTTGCAGAAATGTTTGTTGGTAAATGAGACCTTTTATCTGTACTCATGTTCGACGCACGTGACTCAAAGAGGGCTTTGGGTGAATGCATGTCATGCTGTGATGATGTCACACGATGAGTCTTTCAAGCTCCTGCGAATATTGCGGGCTTTGCTTGATTTTGCATTATCGCTATATTATTACATTATCGCAAATCGCTAATTCCTTGAGGGACTGTCTTTTTAAACAGCTGCTCATTTTGTATCACACTCAGAGAAAAGTGCTATTTGCCCTTTTCTGCATATATGAGCTCACAGATTCCTTCGATGTGTCGGTTTGATTGACAGCGGAGAGACAGTAATACCATCCCTCCCACCCTGAGAGCAGGGCCAATTTTGCGCCCTTGCCTTTTTGGTTGCACCACTCTGGAGCCCCAAACAATTGTAATATTTAGCAAATTGCTGTGATATATGAGAAATAAAACACGTCAGGGTGATAATGGCATTTCCCCAACCTATCGCTGATTATTTTCCTTTAACAGCACTCCCTGTCGTGTTTTATTCCTTACATATTATTTACAGTTCTAAACATATACTTATCAAATTTCTCTTCAATTCATGTAATGCATTTATCGATAAGAAAAGTTTGGGTTACTTTTGATAATTAGTAAAATGAAAGCAGATGTCGCTGGTGCACTCAGACCTACGTACCGTAGCCCAGAAGTGTTACATATGCGTTGACATATGATGCTGGCGGTAATAGGCACTGAGGCTTGTTAGCATTTCATTACTGAAGAGAAAGCTATCAGCATGCGGGCAGGCTGCGAGGTGAGCTGACGGCTCCCCCTGACCTGCCTATTGATCCTGCAGCCTCATTAAAGCCTCTTGTCCAGTTGGCTTTCACGCAACAGACCCGTCACTGTACTCACCAGAGATGAAGCCATGGCAGGAAGCACACACACATGCACATGCACACACACTATGTACTGCTGCCTTCCCTATGCAAACATGAGGTTGGTGGTTTTTAAGAGATTTAATCATGCCAGTGTTGTGAGAGCTTTGGCGCCTTTCCCTTCCTCTGAAAGCTTAATTTATTAATGGAGCCCTAGCACACAGGCTGGAGAGAATGGAAAGCTTGAGGATGAACAAAAGATGCCCATGCAGTCTGGGGGTGGGGGGACGGAGGGGGGGTCATAAAGGAAGTTGGGTCATAAAACACTTCATTAAGACCTCATTCTTAATGGAAGAGCAGAGACAGTTCTATCCCTCGAATCTAGCTCCTTTTATTTGATGTGTGCTTCCCAAAAGTGATTGTATTCATTAGTAATGAATGTGGCGGACATGCTCTCTAGTTGCAACTTCTACATCAGATGCAAGTTAAAAGTTTATCAGGATTCAGTCAAGCAGTTTTACTCAAGTTTTGTCAGTGAAAAACTGGCTCATGGCCTAAATTAGGCTCTTTGATTTTTACCTCAAACCTCAGGCCATCAAAAATATTCCCTGCACAATGGACGATAAGCACGCCCATGTGATTTGGCCTTATTTTTGCACACACGCACATGTACACCTATTAGCTAATGGCTCGTTAGCAGCCAGCGTTCACACCCTGCACTATTCCATGCAATTAAGAGCTTGCCGTAGAGATGTTACGAGGCAGAATAACGTGCTCGGTCAAAGAGATTTAAAAAAAAAAGGGCCTAATTAATTCCCACTCAAATTAACGATTTCTCATTTCAAAGGCACTAAAACAGCTTTTTAATATTGAGTTATACATCGTTTGAGCTGTTATTGAGGAGCAAATGCTTATGGTAGGCTCTGAAATCAAAAGCCATTGTTGCTTGACAGAAGCTACCTTTTCCAGTGATTACGTGCGTTATTAATTCGTGGGATGAGGGTTGCTGTCACAAGCTCAAAACGGTGGGCCTGCATTTAAGAAGAGCTGTTATGAATGACACTCAAGTCTAATGAATGTGAATACATTTATAAAAAATAGGCTTCTGAGTAGATCGGGAGTGATAGACACATTGACTAGGATGGGCTGATGAGAAGGGACCAGGATGCTGGAGATAAAAATGCAGCACTTACTGACAAACACACACACACACACACACACACACACACACACACACACACACACACACACACTGACCAGTGAGTTGCAGTGTATCCTGAGTGCAGTGTTGACCCCACACTCATCTCTTCTCCTGACATGTGTCACATTGCTTTTAATGGTTCTTTATTGAACCGTTATTGATCGCAGTGTTTACTCTTTGTTCTTACACTAATTCAAGGAGACGAGATGTTCCATTTTTCTTCTTGCATACAAATTACACCTGATACATCTTGGCGCTTTAATGACTGCTGGCAAAAATAAGGCAGAAGCTGCAGCAACAAATTTACATCTCCCCACACTACAGCTGTATCAGTCAGCCATGCGGAGCACACTGGAGCTAAAACAATGCATCAACAGCTTTCCTCTTCTATCATTCATAACCATTATTGAATATTGCTCTCTCTCTGTGACTGCGTATTAATTCAGATGGTTGTTAAATGATGGCGTATTGACTGATGTTTGTCTTCAAATAAAAGTAAATTGTCTTTACGTCACAGACATGAACCCTACTGTCTCGCTCTAATGAAAGGAAGCAATACTATTATTCTTTCCTGGCCTTTCAGTTTTGCCGAATGTCCAGAAGAAGAAAAAAAGAATGATCGCCCTGCCCCCTCATGTATAGTAGTCACAGAACATGCTTCATTTAGTTATCCTGAGGTTCTCTACAAGTATTATAAACAATTTTCTCTCCTTAGTACATGGAGCTGAATCCAATCTACATAGACTTAAGACACATGCTCCCTTAAATTAGATAGCCTTTGCAAGCAGCATTTTGTAGTCTTCTGGTAATCAACATTAAAAGGCTTTTCCTCTCCTCAGCGAGCATGCAGTCGGTGTGTACATTCTGCTGGGAGCTCAGATAAGCAAGATCACAAAACACAAATATGCAAATAGGTTCATCTGGCTCTCTCTAGGCAGCAGTTTTAATTGATTAATTGTAGCTATTTATTTGATCAGTTGCAGCTTAGTAACCCAAAACGTTATTTGTCGAGCTGTTTATTATGGAAGCATGATTTGTGTGGGGATACCTATGAATACATATTAGAGCAACATTTACTTGGTAAAATTGTCGTCGTGTTTGGATTTTTATTTATTGTCGTTTATGATATACGATGATCTATGACTTAATCTGAAAAAAGGACTAGAAGATTTCGCCCATACAATACATGCATACACAACAGGTTGTACATACATATATAGGAATCTGAGCTATTGAACCTGAGGTCAATTTGTTTCTCCCTAGATTCCACTGACATTCAAAGCCAAGTTATTACTAATCAATCCACTCATATCTGCCAATAATGTAAAAGTTAATCCTAAATTAGCTAATCTAAGAGTATTTCTGCTGCCCTTAAAAAGGCTTTTGGGTTAATAAAACAGAAATTGTCAACATTTGTTTCCCTTAGTTAAAGGTGCAGTAGTCAATATTTTTCATTTCTAACTAGTACAAATACGTTTGGAGAGCAGTTTTGAAAACTAACATCTGGTCTGGTATATTTGTCTGTGTTTGGATCGGCCTCTCGTCAGTCATTTTATAGACACACCCCCAATGCCCCTTTACATCCTCATAAATCATTATGAGGAGAGGTTGCAAGTATAGTAACTTGGCTTTCAAGCAGTTGGATATCCGAGTGTTCTTGAAAGTGATGTCATGACAGTCCATGCTAATGGTAACTCTACTTCAACCATGATAAATTTTGGAGGCGGAGCTTTGTGTACATGAGTGGAAATGGGGGTGGGCTCAATGAGTAAAAAAAAAAAAATGTAATGTTCAAACTCCACCCAGTGTGTTTACATAACGTTTACATAATCATTTCCATTTTTAGTATTCTTTTGAGGCCAGAATGTGAATATGCACATATATTGAGGAGGGTTTTACTATTCACAAAGAAGACTCCCAAGTTCTTATTCAGCGCACATTCTCATATATGTTTTCTTTTTTTATATGTTTTGAATGTACTTTTTAAACTTCTTTGGATCCTTTAGATCAGGTACGTAGAAGACCCTAAGGACAGCAGAAATATCATCTATTTAAGCGCATAATAGACTTTTGGATTCATGACACGTAAGAGTGTTTGAATAACAGCATTGCAGTAAATGCAACAAGCTAAAAGAAGGAGTTGAATACATTTCCTCAGCTTGTATGCAGCACCCATTTTGTGTATATAAACACATGCAGCATCAAGTGTGCATGTGAGAGAGAGAGTGTGTGTGTGTGTGTGTGTGTGTGTGTGTGTGTGTGTAGGCACTGTAGGCAAAGACATAAAAAATAGCACCGTGTGATTGAACAACTCCATTGAAATGTCAAGAGTCATCAAGCACTATTCAATCACAATCATGCCTGAACTCTCCTTGTAGTACATTTTCAAAAGCCATGTGATGCACCACGACTGCTTTCTGATTTAGCCGCTTGTCTTCGCCACAAGCTTTTTTCTTTCTCAGGATTTCAGAGAGAGGTCAAACAAAAGCCCTTCTTAGGGTCAAGGGTCGATCATTGAACACTCAGTGGAGAGAAACAACAGGCAGCAAGAAGGAAACACTGTCTGTGATTCTCCTCGTCTCTCTGGCTGGTGGTGAGCACAGTGTGACCATGTAACGTCGTATATATGTGCAGAGATTGCATATTGAATGCATATTGCAATCACAGCCCATGCTGGTCGAAGATGAAGTTGAAATTGGAAAATGGCTATCATGCCCTCATGAGAAAACCCATTTGAATTTGAGGCTTGTGGGGGTGCAGCTGAGTGTTTGGAAGACAAAGCTGCTTTTACCTGACTCTGTTCTATGGTGTGTCCTGTCTGGGGTAGACAATGGATCTTTTTCCCTTTTACCCATTTTATTCTCTGTTACTTCGTCACAACTTATATATTATAGGTATATACACTATATGGCCAAAGGTTTGTGGACACCTGACCATCACACCCATGTGCTTTCTGAACATCCCATTCCAGATTTAGTCCCCCTTTGCTGTTTGTTACGTCGTCGGTTATATTTCTGTTTGTACTGTGTGCCATTTGTGTGTCTATGTTGGTGGTGGGATGGGTGTCTTTTGTCTCCTCCTCTTTCAGGCCTAGACCCCTGCAACCTCTCATGTTCCTGCTAACAGCTTGCCATTGGAAGATCACAATATTTACACACCCTGCTCCCGCCTCCTGCTTCGGGATTGGTTGGATGTACTTTTCCGGATGTGTATTTAAACCCCATCCATGTACATCCCGGCGCAGATCATTGCTTTTGCTTTGTCCTGTGTAAACCTCAACCCTTCTGGGAAGGCTTTCCACTAGATTTTGGGCTGAGGCTGTGGGGATTAATGAAGAGTTAGGATTAAGGGCCTTGTTCAAAGGCTCAACAGTGAAAGCTTGGCAGTACTGGGGCTTGAATCCCCAACCTTCTCCTCAGTAACCCAGAGCCTTAACCGTCGAGCCACCGTTACTTGTTCACCCACACGAGCATTAATCAGGTCATGCACTGATGTCAGGTGAGGAGGCTTGGAACGCAGTCGGAGTTCCAGTTCATCCCAAAGGTGTTCAGTGGCATTGAGGTGCACGACCTTCGAGTTCTTCCACTCCAACCTTGGAGCTCGCTTAGTGCATAGGGGCATTGTGATGCTGGAACATGTTTAGGCCTCTTAGTTCCAGTGAAGGGAAACAGTTAAAAATACAGTTGTGTGCTTCCATCTTTGTGACAACATTTTGGGGAAGGCTCATATATGGGTGTGTGATGGTCAGGTGTCCACAAACGTTTGGCCATATAGTGTATTTATATGCCTGTTTATAAATGCCGAGCAGAGAAAACTAGTCAACATCATGCACATAAATTGATATAAATTAGCCTAGAATAAATGCAAATTAGGTTGTACTTTACTCCAAGCTTTCCAGTACATGCATAATTTAGCATTTCATGTTTAAAGAATTAAAGCATATTCTAGAAACTTTGACAATCTCAGGTGTCCCACAGTGCAAAGCCATTCTGTGTGAACTCTTACTGGTAATTAAAACACCATCAATTGATAGCGATGCCAAAGAAGTGAGATACAATAAAAAACAAAACAGGGACAACTGTTACTTGTTTAACAAGCTAACATCTAACTAAATTGTTCCACACAGTGGCACTTAAAAATAGGCCATTATTAAGAGGACTGTAAGCAAATGGAAGAATTATGACTCTAAATGAACAGGAGAGGTAGCAGGTCAGACTAGGGAATTCCATAAAGAATAGCGAGCTGTTCATGAAGCCATTTGAATGTCTAAATATAGGACAGCCATTGACTAATTACTGTGTGAGAAGACGGTGCCCTCCAGAATTACTGATACCTTTCACAAAAATGAGTGTATAAAATTAATATAACACACAATACTTCACATTTTCTGCTCCAACAAAAGGAGAAATGAGTTACCTTTGTTAGAACTACTTTTAGTAGCTTTTTTCTAGCATGTGCCAAAGGGATTGTAAATAAGCCTAAACAAATTTGAAACTCTTGAATATATTATTGCATAAATCTAAAAGCCCTTTATTGTCTATTAATATGTGGAAAAAACAAAGAACCTTCAAAACAAGAGACAGATGGATGTTGACTTAAAATTAAATAATGGATATAAAAATTAATACTACTTATAGTTAATACAGTAAGCAGTTAAAACAGCATTGTGTACTTTTAAGGCCATAACAAAAAGTTTTACATGTCTGAAACAGGCATATATTTTTATATACACCCCCCCATGTTATATACCCAGGTTGCCATCACTGACCCACTGTGTCATTTCCTGTGATCACTGTAGTTTTAACAGTCTGGCTCAGAACAGCATGATTCCATGCTGTAGTCTACAGGGTACTACTGAAGTGTACACACAGCACTACATAACAGATGCATCAATGTTGGTGTATTCAATCCATTGCTTATTCAATAAAGCATGGGAATATATTGGCAAGAGTTGTAAAATGACGGTGAGCGTCTCACTCGCAAACACCTTGATCTACTGTATGTGTAGGTACGCACAAATATTGATCCTAGGATGTGTAGCTATTTAAACAGTTAGATCCTCCCAGTCATGAACATAACAAGTGGTGTTTAATTGTTTAGGATTTGTGTAGATGGGACCAGATCACATTACTGCATAAAATATATACCAAATATTTGCTTCCAAAATATAAGAAAGGTTGGTATTTGATAGCGATGCACCGAAATGAAAATTCTTGGCCGAAGCTGAAACCGAATATAATGAAAAACTTGTCCGAAGGCCGAAGGCCGAATACTGAACACGGTTTTTCGCGTTTTTTCCATGTATTTTGCCATTTTTTTTTGCATAAATTTTTGCATAAATTAAATAGTCAAAATGTGCTTTTTACTATTTTGTCTTGCTTTTCAAAGAAAAAGTCAATTACAAAAACTACAATTTCAAAATATTTATTTAACACTGAACATTTTTTTTAAATTCCAGCAGGCATAGGCTACCAACAAGGCACAATATAACTAAATAAATAAATTAGTAAAAAAAAAATATTTTGATGTGGTCATCTTTGAGCCCCCCTTGAATAGCCGATGTTAGGCCTATAACTGACTGCTGAAAGAATGTAACTCTGTAGCCTACAACAAAAAAGTGCATTGACAAGAGTGCAAAAAATGGATGGACCCACAACAAATGAATAATTGTCCTAGTCATATGCCTACTTCTTTAAGAAAAGTGTCATGTTCTTCTTTATGAAAAGTAGCTTCTCTGCTTTCCCACATTCAAGTCGGTTCAGGGTGTACAGGGATGCGAGCGGTAAATATCCCGAATATAATCAGCGCTAAGCGCTGGCAGCTGAAAACAATAAAGCCACACCCACGAACAACAACCAATGACAAAACAGGGAGGAGACAGAACAGAAACTGCCGACGTTCCTTCCAGAATTTCACATATCAACATACAGTTCGTCTTCGTTATGGTACCGTATACAGTTTTGGGTGTTTTTATTTAATTTTTTTTACGAACGCTTTAAGTGCGGTTAATTATTTGTCATGCTGTACATGCAAATAGACAACTGCTTGAAGCCGTGGGCTGCGTCCCAAACCGCGTACTTACCGTCTATATAGTAGCCGAGATACATGTATTTTTCCCCACTATAGGCCTACAGTAGGCAAGTATGCGGTTTGGGACGCGGCCGAACTCTCTTGTTCGCTGTAAAATGTTGAGCACTGCCGTGTGTGATCGTGTCCTGTTGCAAAATGCGGTGAAAACTCTCACACGACGTTAATAATGTGATTAAGGTGTTTACATGTCTGTAATACACGTAGATAATGCGACTAAAACAGGAATACTCCACATGTCTTAATTCCATTAGTGTTTACTTCGAGTATGACCTTAATCAGATTAAGGTAATTAAAAATTGCTGTTTACATGGTAGTTTCTTAATCACAGTATTGTCTTAATTGGGTTAATAGTGGATTATTGTTGTCCATGTAAAAGCACTTTATAATGCACTTTGATAATGTGACTAAAATACTAATACTCCACATGTCTTAATTCCATTTGTGTTTACTTCGAGTATGACTTTAGTCAGATTAAGGTAATCAAAAATCGCTGTTTACATGATAGATTCTTAATCAGAGTATTGTCTTAATCTGGTTAATATCCGATTATTGTTGTCCATGTAAACGTACTGACTGACTTGATTAGAGATCCTTGCTCAGGAGAGATGACTTGATTTCATGCTGGTTTTCATGCTGATACACAGTTTAGAAGACAGGCTAAAAGGTCTGGAAATTTGCTTGAATACGTGCGTGCACATCTAGTCAACAGCTCTTTAAAGCCAAAGATACCCGGACACTTATAGTGATCCATGCAACATTTAAATGTATTGTGCCTTTTTGACTTCTTAACTAACCGACTGTCCTTAATGGCCTTCAGTTGTGGCCATGTACAGAGTGCTTAGAGGCTGATAGAGCAGTGGTACAGTAGCAGAAAAGAAGGAGAGAAGGAAAGAGCAAGAGGAGATATCTGCTGGATACTTCCCAGTCTGGATTCAATTACATAGATCTTAAGGAGAAGGAGCTACAGGCAAGCACTGTGTAAGAAGCTTATTAGGGTAAGAGATGATGCCATTTCATGATGGGTGGTTCAGAGGTATTTTGCTGGCTGTGAGAGAGCATGCGAAGAGAGAACCTTCTTAGAGCAGGTGGTGCTACTAATAGCCCCCCTCTACATATAGACTCCATTAGACCTCAGGGCTTCATGTGCCTGGATCTCCACCTGAAGAAGAGGAAAGGGGAAGTGGCGTGGTAACAAGAGCAGCTTACTGAAAACATCTGGCACACCGGTTCTTCCTCCACCGACCTCAGTGTCCCTCTGGACTCTATTAAAGGAGTTAATAAAAGACATTTGCTTTTAGCAGATTTTTTTTTTTAGAAAAGCAATGCCCCATGTTCTTTTCATGTCAAATATGGAAGAATGAGTCCCAGTTTTGAGGTCAGTGTCAGTTAGTATCAATTGAGTAGAAAAAGTATAACTTTTTGAAACTGCCAACCTTACATTGTTAATACTTCACTGACAAAGTTGTTTGTATTGATTTTTGGGTAAAGTGCATTGTCATCATTTTAGCTTGTTTGCTGGTTTGCAGTTGAAGAGGTCATATAAAGTTAATGATAATGGGTATTATTCACTTCTGTGTCGTAGTATCTACGAGCATGTACAGGAGTTGTGTTCCAAAGGATAATTTGTGGAAATTTTACCCTGAAATACATTTTGCATTAGTACATTAGAAAACTTTGCAGGTGGGTAGAAACAGAAATAACTGCTGGTATAATCAAACGTGGGCGGCACGATGGTGCAGGATTGCTGCCTCACAGTTCTAGGGTTGATCCTGAGCTAGAGTTACTGTACAGAACCTCACATGGTCTCTTCGTGTCCGCAATGGTTTCCTCTGGTTTACTAACACTTCCAGGCGTTTTCCTGCCTCACTCCCAGCATTCCCCAGATTGGCTACACTAGGAGCCATCACCCTGACCAGGATAAAGCATTAACTGAAGATGAATGAATTAATCTGGGTTGGGGAAATAATCTTACATGGTTCAGGTCCCAACACCAACAATGCTGGATACATTGATAGCAATCAGCAATTGCCTCAAGCATAGCCTGGCAGACTCCCACAATGTGTTGAGAATTTGGAGGTGTGCACGTCAGCCTTGTGTATCTCTGGGTGCTGTGCTTACCCATAATCCTTTTCTCTGTGTAGCAATGCAGAAAGGTGTATGCACAACAACGCAGAAGTATAAATCAGCCTTCACTGTGCTGACTTGACACCATTGCTGACTTGACCCCCCCACCATGAGGCAGTTCCTGTTACCGCTGCCTCACTGAACCCTTTCAGAGCCCACGGACCTACAGTGCGTCCTCCAGATCCCTGTTTTGTGTAGGCTGAAAGGAAAACCACTAAAGCTCTGCCAGGGACTTTTTGACTGCAGGTTTTGGAATATGCAACATCAGGACAAACAGTCATTTTGGTTTGTGGCGAATGGCATCCTGCCAGACTCCCGCAAACAGATGTATTTAGGGAGCCATTGTTAGATACTCTGTCTGCACATTGTTTGCATACATTTAGCATGAGTGACACATGGTTTGGATATAAACATAGTTTAATTAAAAGTGCAAAAGTACTGCTTTTGAAGATTCTAAATACCATTCACATCATTAACAGTATGGACCAATTAAAATATTTTAATGTTGCTGTTAATTAATGCTTTTTATAATGCTGGTGATACAATTTTAGGTACTGTGTGTAGTCTGTGTTTTGGCATTATGCTTTGGACATTTACTGTATATGTATGCAGAAAACAAATGCGGTATAATTTGAATGTGATACAGCTAGCAAGAAGTCGTCTGCAATCTGGTTGCATTGGTTGAAGGTGGTGTATATTTTTCTACTAACTGATGATTTTTGTTGTTTTCATGGCTTACAGTAACCAAATAGGCAGAAGTAGTCAGATGAGGGTTGCCATGGTTTCCGAAAGGACACATAGAGCTTCCATCCTCTGTCCTGTTGCCTTACTGTGATAATAACAAGGTTTTTGACATTTCTGATTTTGATTTGGTCCATTTGCAGGTTGGCAGGTCCCAGCAGGATGTGCATGTGGCCCTTTCAGTGTGTCCTCAGTCATTATGAGTCATGACCAAGCTTTTTCCCAGCCAGCTGGACTAGAAGAGTAGACCAGATGCCACCACCACTCCAAGCCACATTAAATAGTAGCAGACTTTTTTTGCCTCCACTGTAAATCTATGTTGTTTAGTTATCTGGTGCCCATTTAAGGCAACGATTTCCTCTGCATGGTGTCGTTTTTATATCTTGGTGGCGTCCCCACAAAGATAGGAGTTTCTGCCAGTTTTGACATTTGGCTGGTTCCCATGAGGAGCACTGCAGATTTTATTTTAAACAAAAACAGTATTGGTTTTTTAAAGTATTGGTTACTGAGGTTAAGTTAATATTATATTTAGGTGTAGCAGTAACATTAATTTGCATTAATAATTATGTCCTCACAAGGATAGGAAGCCGTGTATGTGTGTGTATATGTGTGTGTTTGGAGCGTGGTCAGTGAAAAGGGCGGAAGGAGATGGAGTACATGTCGGTCAAGGCCATGAAAAATTAATGATCAGAGTTACGACTAACTACAGGCTAATTCAAGAACACCTGGAATGGGCAATAGCCATCTTGTTTGGTGACAGGACACAGTGTAGATAGAGGGGCAGAAGTTCCAGTCTGTAAGTGGCTTTGCAGTTTTCTTAGACCTCACATCCAAGAAGGATTATGGGGAACGTTAATTAAAGCTTACTACACATCTTGAAGCAATGTCTGTGGTTGACTTCATTTTGGTTATTATTTCCTGTAATTTCTTTTAATTAGCGCTTGATGGTGATTTTAACTCCAGCAATGAAATGCCCTCATTACCCCATGAATTTAATTATTCACATGTTTACATAAACCTGACTATTTTCTTTCTCAGTCTGGTTTAGTACGCTTAGGCATCGACATTTATGTGGATATTTTCATGCATTTCATAAACTGTTATATAAGACTCAAGAATAACAGTGAGAACTGTGTAACATGCAGTAGAGAACAGGAAACACCAACATGGCCAAAAGTTCATTTCTTCATTCATCTTCAGGAATTGCTACATCCTGGTGAGGATGAGAAAAATAGTGAACACAAGGATATATATGGACTGATGGAATTACTGCTGAAGTTTACACTTGGATCTTATCAATAATCATCATTCAAATTGCAGTTTGTAGCATGGGAGCGTTGGATTCAGGAGTGTATTGTCACATTCCAGGGCTTCAGCGCAAGGGTATGATAATAAAATAAAGCAAATTTAAATTGCAGATAAGTTATAAAATATGAAATTACAGTTTACAAAGTACCAAACAAGTCAGCAGACATGATAAATTAAGTTTCTGGAATGCAGAAAAAATGGGGCCTTAGTCTATTGGTGAGTAAGTAACATGGAATGTCAGTGTACCAGTGCTGCAGATCAGTGTAGCAGCTCACATCTTAAAAAATGTGACCCCAACGCAAAATACACATGTTTGTTTCATTCACTGAGGTGGATTGATTCATGGTCAAATCGTGTCCTCACTGAAATCAAACCATGCCACGGTTTGCTTGGGTGTGACCTATTTCAAGCGGTCTCAGACTGTTGATTTGTTCTGCACTAGATTGCGATTGCTGTATTCTCACCTGCCCAAACGAATCACACGTTTCAGTCAGTTCAGTCTTGTCTTAAAATTCTCTTAAAGTGAAATATAAGTTCACTGTCACCCCTCCTAACCGTCAGGGTGGTGAGAAGCACCTATACCTTCTTGGGCATGTGTATGTATACTGTACAAACCAAGACCTTCTAAAAAATCAGTCAGCCATCTTCATCACTTCATATTCTTCTTGCCTTGTACACATTTCTGCTTAATTACAGTTTGTTGGAGCTACAGGAAACTTGTCCTAGAAGATGGTGAGAGACTTCTTTCATCTCTTCTAGCATAGTGAGTGTATTTTTCTCTCACACTAAATGTATTTTTCATTTTGTGTTTTCTATGCTTCAACTTTCATTTGGGTTTTCCCATGTCAGCAATGCATTCCACATCCCTCACTGTCTACATGCTGTGTGGCTGAGTGGCTCAGAGCGTTCCACATCCTCTCCTGTCTAGCCAATCAGCATGCCTGTAGATTTCACTAACAGGCAACACTGGTGTCTGGAGTCAGCATTGCCTTCATACAATGGACTCCTTGTTGAAGTTAACCAAACCATGCTGCAAGACACTCATGCAACCAGAGTCAGAGTCCCCTGGATCCCGAACATGTGCACTTACAATTGGATCACCCAGGACTCATGTTATTGCCAGGTGTGATCAGGGCAACAGATACACACTCCAGATCCAAATACCTCAACCCCACCCCCTTCCACCTGGTGCTCAGGACAGAGGCACAATCAAAAACTAAATTCAAACAGTTCGAAAACATGGTTTCTTGTTCAGAAGAATGGTGGCAATTTTTGTCCAATTCTAGATTTGATGGTGGTGAATTAGTTCCTAATTACCCTAATTAGACTACTGGAGTGTTTTTAGAAGTATTCAAGCTAGGAGCCAGAAGCCAGTCATCCAAAAGTGCCCCCACGAAAGAGCAGGCCATCAAGTACACATCCATCCTCCTTGCACACATTGCAGGATCATGATTAACTCAGGAAAGAGCTCTTTAACATTGGAACAAGCCACACAGTTTACTGAGAATCACTGAGAATACTAACCACCCTGTCACCCAAATGTGTGGCAGATATTATTCTTGCCAGTCAGAGTCAGGCAGGTCCTGTTGAGTATGATGGCAGATCATGCCAGCTGCAGAGGTAATCCCCCTAGGCTTGCTGGAACTACAAGCATTTCAGAAGTCAGTTATCAGCCTCTGGCTGTATCCCAAGCACCATAAACTAAGACATGTCCTTTTTTCAGCAAGAGGGGAACAGGGTCTACTTTGCTGGGGATGCAAGACGTTTCTAATGGTCAGTTTGGGAGTAGTTCCTAATTGGCGAGAGATCATGGACGCTTCCCCCAGTGTTAGATGACAAGACATCAACCAAAAAAAAGGCCAGTTGGCCCTCAGATTTTTCTGATTGCTTATGACAAGAATTGATGTGATATTCTGAGTCGATTGATCTTGCAGCAATCTATAAATGCAAGTCTGTGGAGTGTTCCCTTGCATGGTGGACATCGTCACCATGGCCATCACCATGACAAGTAGCATTTCCTCATAATGGGCATAACTTGGAGACAGGAGGTCTGCACTGCTGCTATCTGGGCATAACTGTAAATCATCTTCAGGTTCTACAAGATTACCCCTTGTCCCAGTGGTATGAGTGTGTGCTCTAGGCTATTTCCCTGCTGCAAAACTAGTTTTGAGGTATTTTGTTGGATTTGATCGATCAGGGTGGGGTTTTAACTCTTTAGAATTCATTGTGATGCTACTGTCAACAGTTACATTGCCAATAAAGACAGTTGAGGTGGATCACTTACAGCCTATGCTTGATTCTTGTATTTGGTGATGTGATTTAGTTCTTGAAAAGTTTCTACATTTTAGCAAAAACGTGTACCTGGCCTCTGTTACAACGATCAGACATCATTCATTAGTAACTTTTGTAGTTGTTTAATTTTTTTTTCTTTATGATTAAAATATATAAATATTATTTCATAAGGATTATTTAAAAACAATGCCACTGTCTTTAAAAAATTAAAGCTGAAATTCTTCCAGATTCCTTTCAAACCCACTATACTGGAGTACACAGCCAAAACAGTAACATCTTTGTTTATGCCCAGATATTTCTGGGCTACATTGTGTGTGTGTGTTCTGGCCAGGTGCCACCTCCAGGTTGTGGTTCGTTGCTGCTGCAATACAGGGTGGAGCTCCAAGACTAAGAGTGATTGTCATGTTTTAATCAAGGCACTGGCAGAGATCTGCAGGGAGTCTCTTCCTGTTGGATATCTTATTCCTTACTTAACATGACATCCAGGCAGTCTGTGATTTAGTCTGCTTCTATTAGTTTTACACACAAAGTCACAGTATGCACGTTGCCTATCCCCTGCTGCTGATGAGACATAGTACACCAGCCACTGCACGTGAGTCTCATCTGTCTACTATCACAAACACACTGAGGTGAAAACACAACAAAGTTACTGAGGCTTAGCAGATGTGCCCAAACCTAATTCAGCTGATAGTGTATATTCTGCAGAATACTGGCCATCAATACAATACTGCAGCCGGGATCTAATCTGAAGGGCTGCTCTTTAAGTGATATTTAGGTTAAGTAAATTGCTTCTGTCAGTATTATGAACATATTAAAAAACATACACAGATTATGTTTGGCCTAATGATAGCCTTGAATCCTGAAACTATCTTAATGTGCTTAAGTGTGCATTTGGGTATAAACCAGAGATACAAGCAATACCATTACCGGTATTAGAAGTGCAAAGATGACAACATGCTGATGCCACTTGTACTCACTGGAGGAAATATTGACTGCATATGGAATTAGCATACTGTTTATAAAATTTCATTATCAGATTTAGCTCCACTCGCACATGGTGCTATCTTGGTGTGCTACTTTATTTTATCCTGTGCAACAATCCTAATCACAGGCTTTAGCCAGCTCATACATGTGAAAAGATCTGCTTGAGACAGTCGGTTGATCCTCTATAGCCGTCCTATTTCTACCACTCTCCACATGAACAGATTATGAGCTGTAATCTGCCTGATATGGTGCAAACATGGCCTTGGGGCATTTGGAATCACTCCATTTTACATCCTCCACTCATATTATTCTAATCTAGGCCTCTACCGATGCCCACACTGCCCCCAGGGTCTGTATTACGTCACTACATAGCTGCGGGGTTTTTGTTGTTCAGAACTGCTCTAATAGCACTCTTCATCTCCCTACTGTCTCCATCGCTCCAGCATTGCTGTCTCCGTCTCTCGTAAGGAGAGAAGTAGCATGATGTATTTTGACCACAAACACCTCACTGAATAATACATGTACTTTTCCCAGTTTCTATTCACAACTGTTTGGAGGAAGCACCACGCCTGCAAAACAAACATGTTTTTAAAGGCGTAATTTGTAATATTTTTCAAATATTAAACTGTGTGTGTGTGGGGGGGGGGGGGGGGGGGTTGCATGTGGAACATGGGCAGAGAATTGAGAAGAGCAAATAATTCCTTCATGTGGAAAGCCGGTAATTATCTGGGGATGTCAGCCTTTGTAAAGTATAATTGAGTTCTGGATGAAACGAATGTCTGTAATCTGAATGACACTGCTCTGTCAGTCAAAGTTCCAGAATTCAGACCAAACTATCATGCTTGTTTATGTATTATGGTTTGACTTCCAGACCATATTTCACCCGTGACAGACTAATTTTGCAACATGGATGCCATCTTGCATATCGGAGTTTGGTTGATGGAAATTTATCCTGATGGAAATGTATTTCAACCCTATGCGTTGTTAGATTTTCAAGTTGTAATTTATTCTCACTTTTAGAGCCGTTAGGAGTTTGTTTCACTTGAGTAGCAACATATTTGTGGTAAGTCCAATGAAATAACTTTATTATTTTTTTACGTTCTTATTATCCAGCCCAGGATTTTGTGTCATCAGTCACAATATAAATACAAAATAGAAAAAATGTAAGAGACCTCAATTTCAAAGGTCAGGAACAATCCCTCTTTCAGCAGGCAGCCCAATCAATAGTATCCGACTCCTATGTAATAGGTGTGAATTACCCTTTTAACATCCTTACCCTCAGTGTGCCATCCTCAAGACCTGCCTCAGAAATGTCAGCATTCAAAGCCACTCAAATATCAGTGGTCAAAAGACTGAGAAAGGATGGTAAACTTAAAGAAAGGAAAGGAGAGCACGCTTCCTCCACTGAGCGCACATAGAAAACGGTTGTTTCCATCCTCTTTTCATCATGTCCAACTAAGTTCCTTTAATCTCTGTCATGTTTATTTTAACCCTCTTATAATAAGGTGTGGGGACCAGACTGATTCAAGGCTTTTTAAAGAGAATTCTAATAAATAGCCTGTGCTGTTAATGGTTGTCTAAACTCTCACCAGGGGTCTTGACCCACCTGAGAAGACATAAAACACCCCCTCACTGAGACACAGAGGGCTGATATCACAGTAGATTAAAGTCTGCCTGCTAAATGGCCTGTAGTTAGTGAGTTCTTCATGGTCAGTGTTAATCATGGTGGGATCAGGGTGTTGATAGTGTGGTAGTACAGACTGGTCCATTAGCTGTAGAATTAATAGCCATGTTAGCCCCCAGAGCAGGCCCCTGATTGACTCATGAGAGACGTCATCATTGCTGCAGCCATGTATGCAGCCGTAAGTACTCGACTAAAGTGTCCTTGGAGAAAGAATGAATTGCTTGTTTGGCTCCCTTTGAAATGTAGTGATATGACCGTTGGGTAGCTTTGGTTAATGAGGTATATTTGTACAATGGTCAGCATTTTACAGATGTCACATTGCTTTCTTGGGTGTGATACAGCATTGTTCAGCAGTGTAACATAAACAGATGTGGAGATAACTTTCAGTGCAGGGCTGGGAGGGGTATTTTATAAAATGTATTCCAGTACAGAATACTGATTACGTGATTAAACCTGTAATCAGTAATGTAATATTAAAGACTACACAATGCCAATAATGTATTCTGATTGATTTAAATTACCTTTGAATTGCATTTCATTTAAAGGTCATATGGTAAAGTTTAAGGTGAAATGTTATTTGCAGTTTCCTAGCCAATCAGATCGCATTTATTAGTACATTTATCATGCCGACTTTTCGTCTCTTTTAGGTAATTACTACTAATAAATTGCTGTTTTTCTTTGAATGTGTTCCTTTATTCTTTCAGTTTTAAGTGTTGTATACTGTATGACCCTGATTTACTGAGTCCAAAAACTTGCATTGATTTTATGCATGCTAGGAGATGTGTGATTTACAAAGAATAAGAATATGAGTTGAAACCTATATTAAAAAATACATTTTTGATTGTTCCATTTGTTCTTGATAGCCATGTAGAGTTCAGATTTGTAAGTGACTCATTTTTAACACGTGCATAATTGTGTGTCCAATTGTTAGTTCTACACATTCACTCTCACGTTGATTTTGATCAGGCACACCTGCATCCAATTCACAGCACAATCACAACCACAGTATAAAGGGACTTTCATTTCACTCACTCTTTGTGATGTATACGTGCTATTCCTTGTGTTTGTGACGATACTGTGCTTGTTTAGTGCTCTGCCAGTGGTTCCGTTATTAACCTTGTTTTGCCAAGTGTTTTTGATATTGTCCTGCCTTTGATATCCTGTATGTTGATTGCCTGACCTTTTGCCTGTTTACTGGATCTGATTTTTGCCTACGTTTTGGAATTGTCTGCCCCGATCTGAATAAACACCTCTACATGCATTTGCATCTGTCTGCCCGTTCCATCATGTGACACCAGATGTAATGCCACTTGAAGTTATTTAATAAAATACAAATAGTTTAAGTAAAACATTTGAATGATTTTGAGATACTATGGCATAATCTTAATAAACCTTTTAATTATATAGTTTTGTCTTTAAATGATGTAAAATGGACCACAAATATGATACCTGCTTGGCAGTTGTGTTCATATGTATTTGCAATCCGAGGTCCCAAAGTCACATTAAGGTTTAGTAAATCATGCAGGCACTAAATTTATCTATTTGCATAGATGCCATCTTTTAGTTAGAAAGCTCCAAATTGCATATTCATTAAGGTAAACACAAATTTCCCATTTTGTTCAAACCTTTAGTAAATCAGGGCCTGTGTTTTGTTAATCCTCAAATCTTTTCTCTTTTTAGTATGAAAGATTAGGATCTCCATAGTGCTTGTTCATGCCTGTAAACTTACTTGCAAAATTGCCCAAAACTGATATTTGATATCCAGTCCATTTTGCTATAGTTTTTATGAGTGACTAGCTGAAATGCTCAGTGTATCAGGAAAGACCATGGTAGCATCACTGGACATAAACAGACACTAGGTAGTAGGAAAAATTAATATTTTTTGCTTCCTTGAAGTAATTTAATCACTGAAATCAGAGAATTTCAGCTGATGTGGAACATCACATTCAATTCATTTCAATGTTAATTACATGTCTTTCTGTTCCTCTTTGAGTTGCTAGGGTTTTTAATTATTTTTTTTTTGATTTATTAGAATCTAGATACAGATTTGAAAATTATTCTTCACCCATTGTATTAGTTTGTACTAGGCTGCATCAAAAACCCAAAAGCAACTTCGCGCTGTGGGAAGCGCCCTCGCACTTGACCGGTGTCGGAAGTCTGCGTAAAATCATGCCTATTTATAGGCCTGCCGTGGTCAGGTGACATGGCATTTTGCGTGTCGTGTGATTATAAAACCGTGCCTGTAAACCATTTCATCAGCCTTCTTATCTTCAGTGAAAGACCGCATGTTGGTTGTTTGTGTGAGCGCTCCTATAAACTCTTCACTTTCTCTCTATTTTTCAGAGAAAAAAAAAATATATCTTACTTTTCTTCCCCTCACCTCTTTGCAAGTATGATTCAGAGAGAGTTCAGGAAGTGTGTTACTCCTTGCTCCCGTTTTATTACGGGGACAGACATACAGACACACTTTCTATGTGAAGTGTCTGGGAATGGAGCATGGGGACACAGCTCTCGAGGGGGCTAACTGCGGGCATTGTGAATCTTCACAATTAGTCAGCTCTGCTCTCGGCTCGCTCTCTTCTTAGCCAAAGGGAGTTGGGTTTCAGAGCCTCGGGGCTCAGGTCCTGGGGGTCCTGTTTGGATCTGGAGGAGGAACCAGTGACGAGCGCTGCTCTATCTTTTGCTCTGTCCTCTAGATCCGACTTTCTGCTCCCGGTATGGAGAGTCAACACAGCCTCTCTGTCTCCAATGAGCCAGAGGTGGGAGCCAGTGCACCAAAAATGGAGAGCAGCTCTCAATGATATAAAGAGCTGCTTGATGTGATCACTAGGGCTGGAGAAAAAGCTGAATTTACACTGGCCCGGGGAAGAGGAAGTGGCTTGTAGCAAGGTGGAAGAGCTCTTTCTCCCCAGTGAAAAACTCTCCTTTTTTCCAGAAGTGCATGATGAAATATCGTGCTTCTGGGGAAAACCATACAACAGCCGTATTTATAACCCCGCGACGTCGGATTATTCGGCAGTCATGGGGAATGACAGTACGGGTACTTGGCTATGCTGAAGGAGGAGGAGGCGCTTGCGATCTACCTCTCTCGATCGAGGACAGGGAATTTAGGGGGGGCGGATTTGCCATCCAAGCCATGTAAAGCCACCTTGGCATTGGTTGGCAAAGCCTATGTGGCAGCGGGTCTTGCTTGTGTGTCACTGCATACAATGGCAGTGTTGCAAGCCTACCAAGCAGACCTGCTGAATGAGCTCAACAGCTGGGAGCGAATTGGGCCTGAGGCAAAGGCGGAGCTTCGCCACACCATGGCTTTGTCTCTTCGCAGCGGAGAGGCACCTAGGGCTCAACCTCTGAGGAATGGGGGATTAGGATAAGGTCTCCCTGCTGGACGCCCTTGTTTAACCTTCCGGCCTGTTTGGCGGCACGGTTAATGTTATCGCCAACAGGTTTCTCAAAGCGAAACAGCAAGGGGCAGCGTTCAGCCAGCTCCTTCCCCGTTATGTTGATTTTGCCCTGGCATCCACTAGTGCAAGGGAGGCACAGAAGGCAAGTGTGGTGGCCCGTCTACCCTCATGGAAAGTCAGGGGTACCTGGCAGCCACAGTCGCAGCCTGCTAGTAGGCCTGATCTATGAATGATCATTAATACTAAGCAGGCAAAGAAGGAGTGGTCCTGATGGGGCGCGGAGGGGGATATCAGGGAACGTGAGTTTGTTAGGGCAGTTAGCCCCAGTATTACTGTAGGGCCTCCCCTAACAAATGTTAGACATTGCGCGGTCTTAGACAGCTGTCCAGCTCATGGTCTCTGGAGCGGCCCTCATCTTGAGTGGCATATAACAAGCCTAGAAATGCCGGCCAAATGCCTAGCACTGAAATTCTTTTTTCCTTAGTTGAGAGGTCACCAAGTATTAATTGTGACGGACAAATCAGAGGTGGTCTCATATATCAACCACTAGGGAGGGTTACGCTCGTGCCCCCTGTTCAGGCAAGTGCAGCTAATTGTTCTCTGGGTGGAGGGAAAGTTTTTGTCAGTGAGCTCAATGCCCCCGGAATGTGGGGGCAAACATCCTGTCGGGGCAGAGGCTGAGGCCCAGGGATTGGAGGCTCCATCCACAAGTGGTGGAGTCTGTATGGTGGAGGTCTGGCCAAGTGGAAGTGGATGTCTTCGCCTCCGAGGAAACAGCATACTACCATTTGTGGTTCGCCCTCACTCCTCGCACAGCATTGAGGATGGACACCATGGTACACATGTGGCCAAGGTCACATCTGTATGCTTTTCCCCTGATCACTCTGCTCCCACATCTGTGTCTGCTGCTAGTAGCACCTTATTGGCCAGCTCAAATATGGTTCTCAGAGATAATATCCCTGCTAGGATCACTCCCTGGGAGATTCCTGTTTTCAGGTATGTACTGTCTCCAGCCAGAGGGTTATCACCTTCGGCCGGAATTATGGAAACTGTGGGTCTGGCCCCTTAGGGGCACCAGTAAATGGATTCTGGTCTCTCAACTGAGGTTGTAGAGACCATGTTGAATGCTAGAACACCATCCACGAGGAAATTGTATGCACTCAAGTGGCGACTTTTTGTTGTGAGGAATGGTCAGAGGACCGTCAGTTATGGAGTGAGGAACATCAGTTAGACCCAGTATACTGCGCAATAGCTACAGTCCTGGAGTTCTTATTGGGCCATTTCTCAGCAAGGATGGCTCCCACTACAGTAAGGGTCTACATGACTGCCATTTCGGCCAGCCATGCCCCTATTGATTCTGACATCACTCAAGTGATTAGGAGATCTACAAGCTCTATCTGTTGTGCCTTCCTGCCTTGGCTTTGCCCTTGGCTTAGCCAAGGCCTTCCTATATCCTAGGCCGGATTATATTCCTAAAGTGCCTACATCTGTTGCCCAGCCAGTAGTGTTGCAGGCTTTCTGCCAGCATCCATTCTTCACACCGGAGCAAGAGAAATTGTGCCTAATGGGTCCAGTAAGGGCTCTCTGTACTTACGTCCACCGCTCTGGCCAGTGGTGTAAGTCAGAGCAGTTATTGGTCTGCTTTGGCGGAGACAGTAATGGTGATACTGTGTCAAAGCAGCACATCTCTATTTGGATAGTGGAGGCAATCTCTATCACTTATGAGGCATGTGGTCTCACTATGCTTCTGGGTATAAGGGCTCATTCCACTAGGGGGGTCACCTCCTCGAAGGCTTTATCCAAAGGGTTACCCTTACAGGACATGTGTGCTGCGGTGGGGTGGTCTACGCCGCACACATTCATTCAGTATTACAATTTGGACATTGATTCCACCCTGTTCTCGCGTGTCTTGCAGTGACCCTCAGGCTGTGACATTTTTGAACAGGCCATACCCTCAGTATGACAGAGTGGGTATACTTGTTACCACAGCATGAAGCCCATTCAGCGTTGAGTTCCGTTTGAAATATAACATCTGGGTTATGCATGTAACCCTGTTCCCTGAGAAGGGAACGAGACGTTGCGTAGCTTTGTCATACTGGAGCATACCTGTGAATCGTGTCTTTGCTTTAGATAATAGAGGCTCATGATATGGTTTGCAGGCGTTGTTTTATAATCATGCGATGCACGAAATGCCACGTCACCTGACCATGGCAGGCCTATAAATAGGCGTGATTTCACACAGACTTCGGATACCGGTCACGCGAGGGCGCTTCCCACAGCGTTAAGCTCACGCAACGTCTCATTCCCTTCTCAGGGAACACGGTTGCATCCGTAACCCAGACGTTTTCAACTGAAAGAGTAAAATTATTTCAGTTTTGTACCAAAAAGGTTATGCTGCCATTCAGGATTACGTTCAACAGCAGATCAAAATATAAAACAGTTCTTAAAGTGATACTGTTTACACTGCAGGAACTTGTCAGGTTCCAGCGATTTGCAAAAGTGTATCAGTCCTGAAGTTGTAGGCAGGAGGAATGTAAATTCATGTTTCCTTGTCACAAATTCCCCCTTTCGGCATACAGTGTGGTTCAGAGCGAGACAAGCACTGCTCTTATGTTTTGAGTTCTCTCTATGTGCTTTTTGTTTATATTGCCATGTGCCTTTATTTTGGTTCTGTCTCTGCCCCATCCCGTTATTCATCTGTTACCGAATGTGTGCACCTGTTCTGAGTTTAGCCTTTAATTAGTTTGTCTACCCCCCCCCCCCCCCCCCCCCGTTTTTAAATCATTATTGGATTTGCCCAAATAAAACATGCTGAATTTATGCACTTTCATCCTCTCCATCTCTGTTGAGTGTTACACTCTTGCCCAATTTCACTCATTCTTAAACACAAGCTTAAATCATTAAACTTATCATCACTGATGGATTATAAGAAAACATATGCTTAGCCAAAAAGTAAAAAACAAAAAGACAAACATCCACATTTAAATGCGTTTTCAGTTTTGGTTAAACATTACAAGTTAATTATTTATTATTAATTACCCTGTGCTTTTTCAGTTTTACTCAAAATCATAAATACAAAGAAAATTAAAACATCACTCTGTTCAAAATATATCTAACAGTAGAAAACAACTAATTAATATACCTGGTTGGTTTTTTTTTTGGTTTTTGGCCAACAATGTTTTTTGTAATGTTGTAACAGGATTTTGTTAAATTGATTTGCATTTGAAGTGCTTGATCCTTTTGTGTCTCAGTCTTTGTTGTTGTTTATTTCAAGTTCATAGTCTAAAAAGTACAGTCCAAAAATGTTCTTATCGTAGACCCTGCTCCGGCCAATGCTGACAATCACCAACTTTTAAAAGTTGGCTGTTGGATTTAGAATGGTGGGAAACACGACTGTCATGTTCACACTGCCCCAACAGAAACAAATAAACTTTTTTACGGACAATCAGAGTGGTTTAAAAATGGATGATCCTTTTACCACAGTCGAGTAATTTTACAATTACCAGGGTTCCTACGGTCATGAAAAAACCTGGAAAAGTAATGGAATTATACAATACCAATTTCCAGGTCTGGAGAAGTTTTGGAAGCGTCATGGAAATTTCTCTGTATAATAGAATATATGTTTAACTGTTAATATTGGTTAAACGATACTAAATGTTTGGGCGATTAGTCACTTCATGTAACGGTACGTTCTCTGCATGGGGTAATGTCTGGCACAGTTGCACCTTGTGCTTTGAGTCAGGGCCGTAACCACCATAATAGTGCATAATAGAGTGCTGCCCTGCTGCACTCTATTATGCACCGCTATGTATGTTGTTGGGATGACAAAAAGTTTAAAAAGTAAAATACTGTTACTTTTCATAACATAAAAGAAGATATTTTTATATATTGATATATAATTTTAGTTAAGATACACTGTGCTAATTTTCGACAGATTTTTATTTTACATGTATACGTAGACCTTTCAGGGAATGTGTGGTCATGAAAATTTGCCTCAAAACTCATGGAGAAATGATGGAAATTTATTGGAAAAATGTGTATGAAACCTGAATTGCTAGTGTCTTTATATGTCGTTCTTCACCTGAAATGATGAGGAGTGAAACAAAAGAGGTTGTGGGTGGATCCTTGGTTGTTGCGATGTGAGAGAAGAGCGCTTACTTACATTTATACAGAGAACTGCAGACAGATGATGCATAAAGCTTTAAACATTTTGCTTGGGTTGTTCAGGTTTGGGCATTCAGGGCTATAGCCCCGAGGCAAGACCAATCAGACAGCGTTTACAGGAAATACGTGGAAATACTCATGTCTTATTGACTGACATGTCTCAATTCTGCCAAACACAATCTCACACAGTCAGTGTGAGGGAAAATGGATATACGGGGTTAAAACTGAAACACTAACATGATCTCATGAGCAGGATTACAAGGTGTGTAAATGTCTATATGAGTTCCAGTTTATGTGAACATAATATGAGCAGAACATAAGAACAGCTAACGTACTTTGCATGGCACTGTAGCAGCTATACCCATACAATGATAGCTTAGTTGTGCCTCCTCTTTGCATGGCACCAAAATACCCTGGTCTTGTGTTAGATAATTCTTTTAGACCTGCAAACAGTGGTAACACCCGAGGCAAATTTTATGATGAATCCAATGTTTTTGTCTAAGTTTCACATTTTTAAGCAACTAGCCCTCACATGCAATAAACAAAATGCATGGAAACAGTCTATTTAGAAGTATGTGCACCTAGCACACGGGCTTTCGTTTCTATGGAGTTTACAGGAACACTTGCATCATCGTCATGGCAAAGGTTCATGTCCAGGTCACACTGGGAGAGGTCGGAGTTTGTTGGAAAATCATACCACACTGCTCAGACTTTAAACGACCCAACAAATGTGATAGAACATGTTCAGGTGGTGAAAAAAATGCAGACAAAACTCGACAAACGTGTCTGTTGGCATTGATCGGCATCTGCCTGTGCCGTGTGAACCGGGCTGATTGGCATTTCCAAATTGTCTGTAGTGTGTGAACGGGTGTGTGTCTGTGTGTGTGTGTGTGTGCGATTGTGCCCTGTGATGGGTTGGCACCCCATCCAGGGTGTTCCCCGAGATTGTGCCCTGCGTCCCCTGCGATAGGCTCCAGGCTCCCCTGTGTAAGATAAGCAGCATAGAAAATGGATGGAAGGATATGCTTGAACCTCTGACACAGAAGACCAAAGTATGGTTGTTGAAATATCAGGATAATAAGTTCAGTTATTAAACTGTGTTTATTGCTGATATTGTGCAACTGAACTGTGACATTTATACATAGTATTTAACTAGCTTGTCACATCCTCAATTTACATTATACCCTCAATATATTTTTTCTAACACCAGCCGAAAAATACTGTATCACAACAACCAAGATCTCTTTAGAACTAAAAAACGTTAACTACCTAGTGCAGCATACATGTCCTGTTGCTAAAGTTACATTGTCATTATTCTCTTATTATTAGTATATTTTAGCATATCAGGTCAAGATATGTTCAAGTTGTTGAGCTTGTTTTGTAAAAATCTGAAACGTAGCTCATACTTGTTTTGTTTATACAGAATTTAAATGTGTAACATGGGCAAAAATATATACACTAATGAGCCGTTCAGTGGGAGCTTGAGTGCAGGACAGGTTCATTCTTCTATTGCCATTCCTAGCATTAGCATCAGAATTGTGTAATGATATATTTTTCAGCAATAGGAAAACATTTGAGTTCTGACCTGAGAGTTACTTAACAGAAATGTTTCATAAGAACTTTTACATTTGAGGTCAAATGCATAAAAAACACTGCGAGCTCAGAAACCCAGAAAGCCACACAAAACGTCTCTGTGCAAGATGTCCCTAACCCATCTCTTTCCTGTTCACCAATTCTTTTTTATTCTGTGATTTTCATTGCATGACTTTATGCCAGGCCACCATTTTTTCTTATTGTAAGGCACAGTCAGACTCAGTTGGCTGTATTTTCAGCCCACAGAAATGCCTGTGGTAAAAATAAAAAAGCCATTGTTTATTCTACATTTGCAAACACTGTTACTATATATAGCATAAAGGCAGTTTAGGACCAATGGAAAATGTTGAATGTTTTGAAAATCCCCTATAGTTATTGCGTCGGGGGTTCGATTCCCACCGTGGCCCTGTGTGTGCGAAGTTTGCATGTTCTCCCCGTGCTGCGGGGGTTTCCTCCGGGTAGTATTCAAGTAAGAAATTGAATAAAGCAATGCAATTTAAAATAAAATAGACTTCACTATATGACATATATACAGTGATTAATTTTAATTTAACTGAAGTTATTCAGTCAAATGAGTGAGTGAGTGATTTTCTCTTTGTCTTTTGTTGTTTAGTTTGGATCTAATATAATGTATTGACACACCTCCGATTTTTCCCCAGCTGTTTACGTTCATTTAAGACATAACTGTCTGAGTTTGCATGAATACTCGGCCAGACCTGCATTTTGACATGATGTGTGTGTATTTATTTTACTGTCCAAGCGTAATAAGCCGCTAAAGAGAACTCATTTCAGTACTCGCATGATGAGGCGCTGTCTGTGTGCGCTTCAGGTGTGGCAGGGAGACATTCATTAATTTCATGTTATCTTAATTTTATTCTGACATCCCACCCTGCAAAAACTCATTTCAGGGAGGTAGCTCCACCACCCCTGCAACCCCATCTCACCCATATATATATATATATATATATATATATATATATATATATATACATACACACACACACACACACAAACACACATATACATACATTCATTTTTAAATATTTTGTTGCCAGTCTCAATGCTAATAGCTAAATGCTAAATGGGTCATTAAAATATGTACTTAATATGTACTATTATATTATATTCAACTCATTTAGTCGTTTTGTTTATTCTGTTACAACTTTAAGCAAGTCTTCAGGGAGTTTGGCAACATCACGTAGGACATCAACAGAGTAGCTCCTTAGCAGCTATCCAGCTTCTTTAAATAACATTAGCTATGCTAATGAACAAATGACACCTGTTAAACTCACCTCAACATGTCTTTTACAATCATTTAACCCACCATGGGCAATCGAAAAGTCGCTGTTGAAAACTTGCAAATCTGTTATTTTGGACCCCTATAAAGCAAGGGTACACTTTAGTGTAATCTACCACGAAGTGCGTTTTATATGGTTTTTTAAATATATATAGTGTTATGTAGTGCACAACACTACAGTGATACTGAACTACAGTGGTACACTGAACTGATGGATGAACTGAAGAGTGAGAGAGGTCGACTTTAGAGCCCATCCACAGAGAAAACTGATAGGTCTAGCTAACAGAAAGAGAGACCAATCAGGATACACTCTCAGTCACTCGCGCTCTGCTCCTATTGGTCTCTCGCTCACTCTCAAAAAAATAGATTTCCTGTGGTGGTCAAGGAGGCTCCTGGAACTTCCAGTAGAGCTGGGAGGTCTGTTTATGCTGTTTATGACGCAGATTCGACTGTACTTGGAAAAATTAGCGAGCCCAAAATGTCAGAGTCTGTGTCAAGTTCGTGTAGAAATTTACCCGAGTGTGTGACAAGTCCGAGTTTCTTCATAATCGGACTCGAGACCGAGTCCCGGATCGAATACCCTTACTCTAACAAAAGCTGTAGTCATAGGATTTGTACTCTTCCAGAAAATGTTGAGCTTCATTTCAGTGGCTAGCTATACTGCTGTACAAGTTGGCAAGGGAAGCTTACAATTACTCAAAAAGTTATTAAGTAGATTTCGGCTTAATGGAGTCCAGGTAAAATAACGTGTAATCGGATCACTCATTCAAATCATATGTTACAAACTACAGGCATATAGATGGCTAACAAATTGAATGGAAAAAATTATATCTCTGTTAACCCCAAGGTATACTTCACTTTTCATGCGTACACTAGGAACAGCATACAGTACGTGTGATGCATGTGCTGGTCGCGCATTTAATTCATTTGTACTATTTAGTTGTTCCACAAGGTGGCAATAGTGACCCAGGACCGTTGATTCTCAAGGAAGTCAAAGAAACAAATGGAATAAACGGAAGCGATAGAAACGAGTGCAGGTAAGAAAGTACCTGCATTTGTATAATTCTAGCCCTAAAGAGTATAAGGATTTGTATATGGGTGCTAATTGTCGTGAGAGATTGCCCAAGCATTGTTCTTTGTGTTGTTGTGATTCTTCTTTGTTGTCGTCCTTCACACCAGAAGACCTGCTTTACTGTTCTGTACTGACTCTTGTAGACCAGGAGGGGTAGTGCAAGTTGTCGTAACGCGCATACGTCGACCTCCTGTGTAGGCGTACATGTCAAATGGAGTATACTTTGAAAGGCTATGCGTACACGTATGCATAAATAATGCTGTGGGGGCATTTTGCTGGATCTAATTGTCCAATTAGGGGCCTCACTGCATATCATTCCAACGTTATTCTGATGGATCACCTTTATCCTGTGATAAAACATTTCTTACCCCATACACAGTGCATGAACAGAGCTCACTGAAAAGGGTGATCACTATGAAAATTATGTAAATCATACATATGCTATGACTTTCACAGTAATCCCTAGTCTCAACCCAGTTAAACACCTTGGGGATATTTTGGACCAGTGTGCTAGAAAGCACTCTCCACCACCATGACCGAAACACAAATTGAGGGAAATCAATCTTTTGGAAGAATGGTGTTCCCATGTCTCCAGTACAGTTCTAGAGACATGTAGAATCTATGCCAAGACACACTAAAGCTGTCATGTAGACAAGTTGTTTTTTTTCCCGCCTTAATATTGTCACCCATTTCTGTATATAAGCAAATATCATTTGATAGTTATATGTCTTATTTATATGCACATCTAGTGCAAATGACTTAAAATGAAATTCCCAGATGTGAGGTTAACTAGCTAAATGGTGCAAGGAAATTTTTGCCTAGGTAAAGTCTCAGTGTACAGCTTACTGCCTACTAAATCTACGTGTACATAGCATAGTTTTTGTAGTGGGGTAACCTACATGTTTTAAACACACAATTTGATTGGCTAACTGTGAGTATCAGGGCAATGTTTTGGGACCATTACTGGTGCAAGTAGAATGCAGAGGAACCCCATATTGACATGCTCCACACAGATCTTAACCCGATCTCAGGATCAAACCTGAGCTGTGATGTGGGAATAATATCAGCTGCAGCACCATTCCACCCTATTGTTTAGATAACTTGCTTTAAAACTTTAAAATCGAGTGTTGACCAGAGTGACTTACAGAGACCAGAGTTCATATATTATTCTAGGTCGGCATCCATATGACACGTTTGTCTCTGCTATCTGTGTCCCGTGTTGTACAATGTTTTGTGTATGACTTGCTCCTTCAGGGTATGCTTTTGAAGATGCTGATCACGTCCGAAGGTGAGCAGAAAGTAAGCAGACATGCTTGTGTGTGTGTGTGTGTGCCTGTTTGAGTGGGTGCATCCAGAGTTCCTGCCTCAGGGATCCACAAGTAGAGGTTTGTGATCAAAAGAGAAAATACAGATGACAGCAGTCGCTTTCCACTGGACCAGCAGAGCAGCTGGAGCATGGCATGCTTTAACCACACTGTTGATAGAGTATTACTGAAACCTGCCTGAATTTGCAAAGCACTCATGATCATCAGTGAACCTTAGGGGAGGTGTTTATGGTGTGAGGGAAGCAGGTTCACTGATGATTCGATGGGTTCCTGCTTCCCTCACACCATAAACACCTCCCCTAAGGTTCACTGAACCCACCGAATCATCAGTGAACCGTAGGGGAGGTGTTTATGGTGTGAGGGAAGCAGGTTGATAATCCCACTATTCCAGGCACTGTTCACTCAAGCTTTTTACTCAGTTTAATTAGATAAGATTATTATAGACAGGGTATATATTTATATATGGGTAAAGGGGTGCTGAGTTTGATTCCAAGCCTGAGCTGGAAGAGGAAGTTTACTTGTAATTCCAGTGGTATATTTATTTGGATAGAGATTACAACATAGCAGTGCTGAGGTGGTCCATTCCCTTTGATTATATGGTAGTTGTCAACATTCTTGTTAAATAAAATGTTAAAGGGGGCTTGTCAGTTTGTGATCGATTGTCCAGAGGAATGACCACGTGTTTGGATTGGCATTTTGCAGTATAGATTTAGAGAAGTGTTCCTTTGCACTTTTGGATTGGGGTGGGTGGGCTGTACAACTTTTACGTTAAAAGCCTGACTGCAGTGCATACTCCAGAATTATTGGCACCCTTGAAAAAAACCCAAAAATTTCAATAGAAATAAACACGTGTGTAAACAATAGAAAGGACACAAATTTTACTTTTCACTCGAAGTATAGTTTTCAAGCAAAATATTCCTAAACACTCCCAAGAGGTGCAACAGAAAAGCGTTTGCCCTATTGTCTGGAGATCGCGAGTTTGAATGCCGATGCTGCCACAGCCATCCATTGACGGGTGTCAAGGGAGCACAGTTGACCATGCTCTCTCTCTGGGAGGGATGGCATTACTTTTTCCTCCGCTGTCAGTCATAGCAAGACTAGTCAATTATAGGCATCTGTGAGCTCAAGAAGGTTGAGAAGGACAGATAGCACTTTTCTGCAAATGTTTTATGCTGCCCTGTGACACAGCATGAGCAGCAGTTTGAAAAGATGCAGATGGCTGGCTTAATGTGTCTCAGAGGAAGCACATGTTAGCCTTTACTCCCCCCCCGTCATAACACAGGGGAATGCTGGCTGTTGGGTAGGAATTAGCAGGTGACCAGATTGAGGAGAAAATGGAGAATAAATCCAAGCAATATTTTAAAATAATCCAAGCAAATCTTGACATAGTCTAAAGAAATGTTATTGTTGTGTTTGACATTTCCTGTTACACTGGGGTATAAATATGAAGTTGGAAAATCCCTTTATCGTCCACCACCACAGGGACACACCAAAGAGCTTTCAACCTGAAAGAGACAGAGTTGACCTGTACAGGGTAGGATTGGAGATATAAAAAATACATAAATAGCACAGTCAGGTCCAAATGAAAGGTAACAGAAAGATCATTTCACAGCTACACAGTTTATCTGATTCTCAAAATCAGATAATAATTTAAAAAATCAACTGCTAAACCCCACCTCTATAACAACAAGCTGTTTGCTGAGAGAAGAATTTCCTGAAAACAACGCTTAGAATTTAGCACCTTAACTTTGGTTATGGGAAATATAATTACAATAATAATGGTCTTTGAGACCAAAATCAAACTATTTGTTCATGCACACCATCAGCATGTTGATAAGGACAAGCACCTGATATCTGATGAATTGCTTTGAGCCTGTTTTGGGGCTACTGTTCCACATGCTTTTGTGAAGATTGATAGTAGTAGAGAAGACCACATGCATATACCCCCACAATGGCAAAGAACCATCTACAGTGTTTCTAGTCTTGTACATTACAGTGCTGAAACTCAGTACTGTTCCTATATAACCAGGAGGCTTTCATCAAATATTAATTTTGAGGGGGCTTATTTCGAGTTTGGAACCAGAGTTTGGGGAGAAAAATACATTGCTTATGAAAGAATGTTTGAAAAAAACATTGTATTAAATAAACCTACATAGCCACCTCATATATATGGCACTTTTTGCTATTAAAAAAACAACAACCAAAATGTAGAGTCTTATAGAAACTGACTTGATAAAATGTAAGAAAATAAGAGGACAGCACTGTAGTATTATACTGAGGAGTAGCTCATGATGCCTACCCTCATCCTTTCCCTCTTTTCTCTTAAAAAGAGCCCAATTTGGATACTGGTGGACTTTTAAAAGAAGGAAATGGTGTTCCACTAACCACAAGAGGCAGAAGGCCCTTTCTGCTCAGAAGCAAACCCTTCGCAAGGCACAATCACACACACATTCAGACACGCATTCACACACTATGGACAATTTAAAGATGCCAGTCAGCCTACAGCGCATGTCTTTAGACTGGGGGAGGAAACCCCTGAAGCACTGGGAGAACATGTAAACTCCTCGCACATGAGGTGGAGACGGGAATCTTAAACATCTCACTGCAGTGTCGCTCTGTTCATTCATTCATTCATTCATTTAATGCAAACTCGTTTCTGTGAACAAGTACACTGTATTTTAAGGGGAGGAATTTTGGGTCCCATCCAGATCGATGGCTTCACTGGGAATCAATGTGTCTCGGCGTGGGTTTCACATGGAAAAAATATCTCAATGTTTATCAGGCAGTGCATTCTTCACTTGTCCTGCCCAGACGCATGGCTTCTCCGTATGATGATTGGAAAATGTCTCAAAAGGAGTTGAATCTTATAACCGACTGCCATCCATCAAAACAGTAATGAACATGACTAACATCTCAAACTTAAACATATCAGCACCAGTCAGATCCACAGAGTGCTCAGAGCTGCAGTAGTGGTCAGTACCCTAATCCATATCTAGTATACATTGTAATTTTATCATTGCAATTGATATATATTGTAAATAAATTGTAAGTATAAAGTCATGTTTGATTATTTGCCTTTGCTTTGGATTTTGTTCGTATGTTTATAGGTCTAACTAGCTAGCTGTCACTATCTTCTTCAGTGAAATTTAGCTAGCTAGTTAGTAGCTTAGATGCTTTTTAGAGCATCATGGCAGATTCTGTTAATGCTGTTGAACTGATTTTGGAAAAGTATTTTAAAAACCCCCAGCCACCACTGAAATACAGATGTGAATAGGAAGCACACCAGACCATACAAGACTAGGTTCCACAGGGTATGTGGTTGAAACTAGAGGTGTGCATCAAGACTGGGAGAATGCACCACAAAAATGTAGAGCGAGCAAAAGGTTTTTACCTTCACAGGGTGCAAGTAAATGGTCAGATATGAAACTTGCAAGACAAAGAAAGATCACATTCAATAAGCATGCTATGTATAAACGTGATGCATTTACAGAATCCTTAGTACGTGCCTGGTCAGGGTGACAATGGTTTGAATTTTTTTTTGTTTTTACCAGCTAAATTAATTAGAAAATATCTTGGGCAGGTAACAACAAAAACATCAGTAGTGTAAGTAGGAGTAGGAGCAAGTCAGAATTCACAGACCATGCTACAATGCAAGCATTTTTATGTCTGGGTTATGTTTTTTGCAGTGTTTTCTGGGGCATAGTGGTTGGGTTCATATTTAATTAAAAAAAAACCTTCATGTTTAGGCCACATCCACTTTTGGTTTAAATTCGAATACTGAAACAGACACTTATTTGGAGCACTAAACGAATACAGATACAGTACATTGGTAATGTGTTCTACCTCTAATGCAGACAAATCCTCAAGAAGCTCTCCTCAAGACCATCCATTATGCTAAAATGTTAAATTGTTAAGACTGGTGAAAAAAAGAAATATAGCCACAAAACTAGAAAAAGAATAAGGGAGATACAGAGGAAGAGACGTTGAGGTCACACTATGAAATTAGAGCCCTCCGTTCTCCCCCCCCCCCCGTCTCTAGAAATGGAGAAAGTAAATACCCATCCTATCCTCAGAGATTTCTTCCTGACCAGAGACACCACAATGGAAACCCTGATGAGAAGCACATGCAATTACTCTCTCTTAATAAAATCTCAAAGTTCCAATTATACCCAGGCACAATGGCCACTGCACTTGTCTGCTGATTGAGTTCATACTCCGTGGGACTTCTAATAGTGTCCCCCCCCCCCTCCCGTGTGCTACGTGGGTTTCCATCCCTCAGCTCTATTCATACCATACCGTCCACTTTTATTCTTGATTCATTAGCTCCTCACCAAGATCCCATCATCCGTAGTCAATCCAATTGATTTGAATCATCTAAAAAACATTATTTTACAGCTCACTGAGCTATTAGATGACCCACCAGTTTACGACAGTGTCAAAGCTATCATCATGTTGCCACCTCTACACTGTCATATATTCAAGGTGTTAAACATTAGATGAATAACATTTATGTATATATATATACATATATATATCTTGAACTCTTGGTGTACGGTGTGATCTTACTCTTACTATTCTACTTCACTATAGGGCACTTCTCAAACGGTTGGGTTTTTCATATTGCAATAGAATCTCCACTCCATGATGAACACAACAGATGTGGAGAATCTGGTCTATTCTGTCATGTCTAATCTTAATTACTGCAACTTTCTCCCACTGGCATTCCTGATGAAACCATACATGCTCTTTAATTCATTCATCTCCAGTATTTGCTTTATACTGGCTAGGGTCGTGGTGAGTCTGGAGCCTATCCTGGAAACACTAGTTGCAAGACAGGAATACACCCTGGATGAGACGCCAGTCCACCGCAGGGAACCATGCACACACATTCACATCAAGGGACAATTTAGAGTCACCAGTCCTCCCACTGGCATGTTTTTGGGAAGTGGGAGGAAACCGAAAAACCGAAGATTGCCGATCTATGTTCAGAGTGTGTATTTAAGTGTGAGGTGTAACACAAAACCACTATCCATGTCTTCATCTGTCTAGTGGTCCAAAGTTTCATATCCGTATATGGGTTTAAACCTGAAGTGAGGCCTAAACTGGATTTTTGAAGAGATGTGCATCTCTGCATGTAAAAAGTAATCGGATTACTAATTACTTTACTTTCAAATTACTTTCAAAACCTATCAAACCTACAAAAATACACTACAAAGTGAAACTCATAGTTCTTTCAGTAATTTTAGCGTGCGTCAATGTATGACACGATCAGAAAAGTCGAATTTATCATAAAACTTGCCTCAGGTGTTGTCACTGTTTGTAGGACTACCAGACTGATAAAATATAAAACTAATATAACTAGGTTAGTTTGTTGTCACTAGCCAAAGGGAGGCACAGCTAAGCTATCAGTGTATGGGTTTAGCTGCTACAGTGCCATGCAGAGTACTTTATCTTTCCTTATGCTCAGCTCATATCATGTTCACGTAAACTGGAACTCATATAGACATTTACACACCTTGTTTTCCTGCTCAGCATCAGATGATGTTACTGTTTCAGTTTCAACCCATTTACGGGTTTAAAAAAAAAAACCCCAGCGTATATCCATTGTTCCTCACACACTGACTGTGAGCTAGCGTTTGGCAGAATTGAGAGCTGTCAACCAATAAGACACAAGTATTTCCATGTATTTTCCTGTAAACCCTGTCTGATTGGTCTCGCCTCCGTTCACCGAAGATATAAAAGTACAACACTCCGAAGAAAAATTTTTTCGGGGCTACAGCCCCTAATGCCCAGGCCAGGTTACGCCCCTGGCAGCCGCGCAAAACGTGATTTATTTTAAAAATGCATTTTACTTAATATTGTTTTCATAATAATAAATTTGTAATGCAAGTAACATCATTTTATTGACATCAGTAACTGTAATCAAATTACATAAATTTAATATGTAATGCGTTACATTAATGCGTTATCAGAAAAAGAGATTAGCTTACAGTAATGCGTTACAAAGTAACCCAACTCTGTAAATGAACATTGTCTTTCTTTCTTCCACGAGCTTCATATCTGACCAGTCACCTGCATAATAGTGTGCCTCCTATCTGTATTTGTATCTGTTTAGAATAATTTCTTTGTATTCACTTACATCCCTAGTGCGAGGAGCTGCCTGCCAATATTTAAATGCCCCCTGTGTTTCTGGGAAGGATATACTGTCAGCTGAATAATATTCTATTTATGCTACAAGTGTGTCATTGTATGATCTTCTCGTGCACTATTCATTTCCCCTCCTATTTTTACACTTGTTCAAAGCTCTTTGTTATTTCCAATCATGCGCTGTCATGAATACAACATCAGTGTCGATACCATTGTGGCTTGTGGTTCAAACTGCATGCATATATCACTGAACTGATGCACAGGCAGTTTATTAGAGCTGCTTTTTCTTGTAGCCCTCACCTTGCATCATGCATCTTGCTACTATGTCAGTGCATTGCTTCTGGCCTATACCTCTTCACATCCGACATGATTGGAAATGCATGTCACCACTGTCTACAAGAGTAAGGATTAGTGTCTTACGACTATTTTGAATTCAGTCATCTTCAGTTGCTGTAATTCTTGGTGGAAGGGCTACGGCCAGTCGTCTCCTGTTTTCTATCTGTGTATTACCCAATATGTATTTTAGTTCTTCCAAGGTGATGGAAGCTGCCAGGGAGCTGCTCGTCTCTAGTGTCAGCAATCTAATGTAGGTCAGAGGAAATTCACTCAAATACCTCCCCCCCCCACTTCCAAACACACACACGTGTGTGCTCGTCTGCTGATTATGTCAGATTAATTTCATATGGAGCTTTCAATGTGTCTTCCTTTGATGTACTTTGGCTTGAATTATTTCTTTGCTTGTTCATCCTTGTCGTGTGCTGGGGTAAGTGCACATTGATAGCATGATAAGGATCACAGTATATTTCCTGTTGACAAATCTATTGATGTCCCTGTGTCTCATCATTCTACTGGAATGAGAGCCTGAGCTGAAGAGTCCACATGGCAGGAGCAGAAGTCTCACCCTCACAATGCCAAAGTAAAGGCAGACGCGAGACTTAGAAAGCAAAAAACAGCGTGAAAGATGGGAAGAGAAAAAGAGACGGGGGGAAGAAAGAGTGTCACTGATTTCTACATGGCTGTCTACAAGCTGGCACCCATCAGTAATCTGTCTGTGACACCTTCTTGCTGTCATGCACACAAAGCTCACTCTACACCGTACACCATACTATCCCCATGCACAGACACATTAACACGCTTAGGAATGCCAAGCTCTTGTATTCTCCTGGGCTGCTGTAGCTTGACAACTGGAAGCTTTGATGAGTTTATACTGAATATGATGAGCTCAGGAGGATGTTTATGAGCTGTCACCAATGAGCAAAGGAAGATATTGTAACTCGTCTGCTGCTCTGTAAAGAGAATTAGTTCTAAACCTTATCAATGGTGGAGTGGTGGAGTCCTGAGCTGTTCCATGTGTCTCATTCTTCCCATGCCGTCCCATTTCCCCCTCATCGACACATTACCTGGTTGAAAAGCTCCAGGATCTGTGGAAGAACCATAGTGTGTAGACTCATTCCTGGCCCTGAAGAAAGTTCCAGTGATGGGTATTCATGTTCCTCCTCACTGCTAGGCTTTACACTGACAAGTGACCCACATGGTTGAATGGTGCTGATTGATGATCTCAGTATTGATCACAACATGTGTGGGGGGCTAAAAAAAGTGGGATGTGCTGTATGGGCAGTGTGGCTTAATGGAGAGAAGCTCAGTGCAGCCTGCCTCCTTTGATCTGCTGAGGATTATTGTGGCTGGCTGGGTACGGAGCCAGTGAGACTCTGAGCCGGTAGACAGTTCGTCCAGCCAACGTGAGCAGAATGTGCAAGGCGGCTGGCAGGCTTGTAGAGTGTGACTCGCTGTCATACTCAACTGTGGTTCATTCATAGCAGCATGTTGGCCCCCATTTTAATCAATGTCAGTGTAGCAGTGCTGATGTAAGATCAATTTCATCTGCATTCATTTAGTCTATTTCTGACCCTTGCCCATCACAAAGAGCCTAAAAACACTGACCTGTTATGTCGGTGCTCAGTTTGTGAGAAATAATTGTCCCTCTGGAGGAACCCTTAAAGGCTGTATGTCAAACCCTATAACAGAGGGTTGTTCTTACAGGAAAGCATAATCCCTTTAGGAAGATAGAGCCTTTAAAGGAAAACTCCACTCTGAAACACAGGGTCATTCTATCGGAATGGCATTGTGGGTAATGTTGAAAACTGTTAACCAAATTGGAAAAAAAAAATCGATATGTCCATAAAAGAAGTTTAAACAAAAAAAAACCCTCAGAATTTCAATAGAAAATAAGTCTTGGATGCCACTGAAGATCACGTTATACACAGATCAGCCATAACATTAAAACCACCTGCCTAATATTTTGTAGGTCTACCTTGTGCTGCCAAAAGTGTGGTATCTGGCACCAAGACATTAGCAGCAGATCCTACAAGTCATGTAAGTTGCGAGGTGAGGCCGCCATGGATTGGACTTGTTTGTCCAGAATGTCCCACAGATGCTTGATTGGATTGAGATCTGGGGAATTTGGAGGCCAAATCAACATCTTAAACTTTTTGTCATGTTCCCCAAACCGTTCCGGAACAATTTGTGTAGTGTGGCAGGGCGCATTATATTGCCACTGACATTAGGGAATACCGTTGCTATGGAGAGGTGTACTTGGTATGGAACAATGTTTAGGTAGGTGGTACATGACAAAGTAACATCCACTTGAAAGCCAGGACCCAAGGATTCCCAGCAGAACATTGTCCAGAGCATCACACTGCATCTGCTGGCTTGCCTTCTTCCCATAGTGCATCCTGGTGCCGTCTCTTCCCCAGGTAAGCGACACACACGCACCCGGCCATCCACATGATGTAAAAGAAAACGTGATACATCACCAGGCCACCTTCTTTCATTGTTCTATGGCCCGGTTCTGATGCTCACAAGCCCATTGCAGGCACTTTTGACAGTGGTCAGGGGTCAGCATGGGCACTCGGACCGGTCTGTGGCTATGCAGCCCTATACACAGAAAGCTACTATGCACTGAGTGTTCTGACACCTTTCTATCATAACCAGCATTGACGTTTTCAGCAATTTGTGCTACAGTAGCTTTTCTGTGGGATCGGACCAGATGGGCTAGCCTTCGCTCCCCACTTGCATCAGTGAGCCTTAGGTGCCCATGTTGCCGGTTCACCGTTTGTCGGTCTTTGGGCCACTTTTGGTAGGAACTAAGCACTGCATATTGGGAACACCCCACAAGACCTGCCATTTGGAGATGCTCTGACCCAATCGTCTAGCCATCACAATTTGGCAATTGTCAAAGTCGCTCATATCCTTACACTTGCCCATTTTTCCTGATTCCAACACATCAACTTCGAGAACTGAATGTTCACTTGCTGCCTAATATATCCCACCCCTTAACAGGTGCCAATGTAACAAGATAATAAATGTTATTCACTTCACCTGCCAGTGTTTTTAATGTTATGGTGGATCGGTGTATAAATGATATCGATTAAGATGCAAAGTTTTCAGGGTGGCTTTTTCTTTTTACCATCCAAAGAAACCTTTTAGCTGTAAGTGTACACAATAATGATCTGTGGATGTTGACAATCCTGATTGGTACACTTTTTCCACAAAAAGCATCTTTTAATGTTGGACCCTGAAAAAATTAACCAATTGGCTTGTTCTCTCTATATCTACATGGTATAGTGGATGCCAATGTAGAAGCAAATATCCATCTATAAATTAAACCTTAAATCCAATATCAAAACTCTCTATCCCATCTTCATCTCAAACCCCAGATCACATACCCGTAATGATCTTTGCTGTTTATAACAAATTGTGTTTATAACATATGGTTAGTTTACACATGAAACTCTTCCAGCTATTGTTCTGCATCTTGAAGGGCAAACAGTCCTGAAACTTTTGTTGTATTTCAGGATTAATTAAGCTGTTTAAACAGGCAGCGAGCACTTCATTCCTTCTCTCTGCATTCCACGCAAACACCTCTGGACGTGTTCTATATTCCAAGCATGGGCAGATGCTGAAGAGCATTTCAAACAGCGCACTGGCGTAGGCCGAGTGTACCATCTCCCCAGTCCCGCCTCTCTTGCTGATTAATATCCTGTAGCATCCTGCCAAGCCTCTTGCCTTCATCTTTGTTTGTTAGCTCCCGTCTAATACTCTAAAATAATGTTGTTATTGTCAGCTCTCGCTGTTGCTTGGATTAGTCTGATCTTTACAACATCAAAAGCAACAGAGACAGCAGAGTAAAAAGCGTATGCAATGTTTACAGCAGCATCCCTTCTTTGCGAGATGGGGGAAAAAATGTGTAAATCAATAAGATTGTGACTTGATATTCAAGTCAACTCCTGAGCTGGGAGGTTGAAGGAAGTTGGTACAACCAATGCAATAAAAGTTGAGGGTGCTTACTCAGAAATTAAGTCTAACCCAGATGCTGAAAGAAAACATTTGGACAGTGGGTATAAGGAAAAGCTTTGATAACATCCCAGCTGCTTCATAAAAGTTTAACATGCTAAAAAAGTAATTGATATTTTAACAACTTGGCAGGCTGCTTTCCTCACTGCATTGCCTCTTTGGCAACCAGGCATTGAGGTCATCTGCAGGCACTTCCATGATCTACTGCAATCAAATATTCCCTATTATTTTTTTTTATAAGCTGTCACTATTTCACACCAGGACTGCTTATTTAGAAAATAGGCAGAATGTAATCCTTCAGGTTCAAAGTTTCCCTCTGCCACCTGACTAGGACAATATTCAGCAACATATTAGTTATGTACAAATGCTGGGTTGAAAGGAATGGCGCATTAGAGCAAAGATCTGTGGCTTTAGGTGCAATCTGATTTATTTGCAGCACGCCAGACACAGTGAGATAGTCACTCTAGGTGATGAAGCGGAACAGCAGGTTTGCGCTCCTTGTGGTGCCGGCACAAATGACTAGTGGCATGTGATCTGCGCTACAACAGCTTGTAGGACGTTGCAGACTCTCTGATCTCCTCTCCTGCCTGATTTAGGGGGCACACTGCAGATCTGAATAGCTTTCACAAAAGAGGCTTTTGTAAAGCACCTGTGTAAAAGCCGAGTCAGGGGAGCAGTAGGGATTGAAAGCCGAGCTATGAACAAAGCTGCGATGACTTGGAGGAGAAAAGCGCATCCGGGAGCAAAAAACTCTCCAGGGGTGGCAGGAAGGGCGATATGCTGAGCATTAGAGCTAAAGCCTGTGAGCTGAGAGTGATCAACTGCGCACACTGTTCACGCTCAAAACGTCCTATCATGCATCATGCATTCTTGTAAAATCTTTTGAAACATTCGAGTTGATGTTTTTCATCGGCATTTGAATATTGCCTCCGCTGTGGGAATGAAATATAGATTTTTTTAATCTTCAGGCTGTGTACCTCTCATCTGGCTCAGGAAGACAGCTTTCGGGTTCAGGTTGACAGCACTCTCTTCTTTTCTCTCATCATAAACCAGTTTTCATCGTGTGGAGAATATGACTTGTAAAACGGCATCCTCTCCACAAAACCTGAGAGGTAGCCCAAAGAAATGCTGTCTGAAACTCTCTCCTTCTCTGTCTCTCTCTCTCTCTCTTTCTCTCTCTCTCTCTCTCTCTCTCTCTCTCTCTCTCTCTCAGACACTCAGACAGACACACGCACATACACACTCACTCTCTCTCGTACTGTTTCACTTTCAGGCTCAAGAGGCTTCTTCCTCATCTCATCTTGGCCTTGAGCTTTGTCATGTTGTGAGAAAAGCAAAGCCAGCAGCTCTAGCACATGAAGTGTTTACCTTACTTTCCTTTTTCCCATACAAGTTTTTTTGTGGTCTTTTCAAGATATAAAGGAATTGGAGAGATTCCCATTGTTTGCCTTTACCGGGACATATTAGCATGAAGGAACCGTCTATTGCCCTTAGATAAAATTGTTAGGGTAGTTGTCTGATAAGTATTTGTTAGCGTTATTGATCTTGTTTCGATACCTGGAAGTTTGTCGTTCTCCACACAGCTAGTGACCTGAGTTGGCTCCGACATTCCAAGAGTACAGCTCAATACGTGGGCTAAGGCGTCTGTATTCATACCACGTCTTGCCAGTGATTAAGTGTGCTTTGCATACTGCCACAGTGTCTCTCTTTACCTTATTATGCCTGAAATCACAGAGACCATTCAAACCCATGTCTCGTACCCTCGCCTGGAAAGGAGTCACCGTATTTACCATAGTCCGCTCTCTTGTTTCCTCTGTCCTTGTGCGGCGTGTTGGCATGTTGCATCTACATGTGTTTTTGTGCAGCTTTTGTCAAGGCATCACAGTCGTGACCCTGCACACCTCTACTTTGCATGAATCTTGCATCGTCTGTCGCTCTGTGGGCACCTGCGTGTGTGTGTGAGCGAGAGCGAGAGAGAGAGGGAGCGAGAGAAGCAATGCGAGGAGAGGTGCTGAATGTTTAAAGACTATGATGTCTGACTCCCTGTGCTTAGCAGCAGCTCCAGCAAAGTCCACTAGCTGTGGATATTTCAATTAAGGTTTGCTCAGGGGAGATTGGGTAAGAGCACAAGGGATTGTACACACTGCTGCCCTGCCACCATCCCCCTTCCCTCATCCACTGGTCTGTTGTCTCTGAACAACAAAGGCTATTTTCAGGCAATCCAACCCACAGTGGGGTGAGAAAGTAGGCCTCGACAATAGCTGTAAGAGCATTCATGACTTTTTAATGGGTGGCTGCGAAGAATCAAATCTTTCACCCCTCCATCAAAAGCACTGAGGCGTATGGAGAGAAGGAGATAAGAAAGGAAGAAGGATCGATGACAAGGTGATGAAAAAAAGGGAGAAATGCCGTTAGAATAGTTAGGATTATGAGTAAGACGCTTCGAGTTATTTTCGTATAATGTTAGGTTATACTGTAATATGATTATAATAAACACAACGGGGCGTGGTGGTATAGAAAATGAACGAGGGGGTGGTTCGGTGCGAAGCGGAGGGTTGTTACCACTCAAAAGGTGTTCCGTTTGGCAATGAGTGCAGTTTTTGTATTATCGCTATAGATAACCTTGCAAATAAAACGTACATTGTAATCCGTCACCAACCATTATCTAAAATTCTCCTTAGTTTCTGCTTTGTCAGGTTTCAGGACTAGTCCTCACTGTTCTAAATTGTAACATGAGCTGTTACTTACGAAAATGATTTTTGACTTTGAAGATGACAACAAGATGGCAAATTCAGTTATTCTGTATATTATCTAATGATATGTGACAGGAGCAAGGTTCTGCATGAGAAATTACACTGCAGAGACTAAATTGAGTGACATGGCTTTCCAAGGTTAGCACTAAGAGATGCTGCAACTGCTCTTGGATTATATATAATCTCCATAGCACTCTCAGAAATTTCACTAAAATGACCATATTACACTATATGACCAAAGGTCAAGTGTCGAGTGGCTTCATTGTCATTTCAACCATATGAAGCTGGTACAGTACACAGTGAAACGAAACAACGTTCCTCCAGGATCATGGTGCTACATAAGACAACACACTAAACCACATGAGACGACACAGAACTAAATAAGATCTATAAATTTCTACATAAAGCAACGCAAGACAGTACAGTAACTACTAAAACAGGACAATAGGCACAGTAAGTGACAGTGTAGCGCCGACCAGTACACAGTTCTAGTGTGGAAGTGTCTGATATAACAGCTAGTGCAAAAGATTAACAATAAAAGAAAAATGCTGTGAATGTAAACATAAACTATGACATAGTATTCAGCAGATTAGTTTATACCATATATGGACATATATTATTGCAGTAGCAGTGGTGACAAGAATTTTAATAGAATATTTTTTATAAATACAGAAGCAGCAAAAAATGCAGGTAGTCAGTACAGAAATGTGCAAAAATTGCAAGGGGAATGTGTGTGTGTGTGTGTGTGTGTGTGTGTGAGTCCGTGAGTCCAGTCTCTGAGTATTGAGGAGTCTGATGGCTTCGAGGAAGAAGCTGTTACACAGTCTGGTCGTGAGTGCCCGAATGCTTCGGTAACTTTTTCCAGACGGCATCAGGGTGAAGAGTGTGTGTGAGGGGTGTGCGGGGTCATGCACAATGCTGGCAGCTTTGTGGATGCAGCGTCTAGTGTAAATGTCTATGATGGAGGGGAGAGAGACCCCGATGATCTTCTCGGCTGTCCTCACTATCTGCTGTATGGTCTTGCGATCCAATACGGTGCACTTTCCAAACTATGCTGTGATGCAGCTGCTTAGGATGCTCTCAATAATCCGTCAGTAGAATGTAGTGAGGATGGGGGTGGGAGACGGGCTTTTCTCAAACTTCTCAGAAAGTAGAGACGCTGCTGGGCTTTCTTGGTGATGGAGCTTGGGTTGAGGGACCAGGTGAGGTTCTCCCCCAGGTGAACACCAAGGAATTTGGTGCTCTTGACGATCTCTACGTCAGCCATCATCCGTCAGCCATCGATGTTTGCGGAGTGTGGTCGCTCTGTGCTCTCCTGAACTCAACAACCATCACTTTTGTTTTGTCCACGTTCAGAGACAGGTTGATGGCTCTGCACCAGTCCGTTAGCCACTGCACCGCCTCTCTGTGTGCTGACTCGTCGTTCTTGCTGATGAGACACACCACGGTCATGTGATTGGCAAATCTGATAGTGATTCAAGCTGTAAATTACTGCACAGTCATGATTCAGCAGAGTGAACAGCAGTGGATTGAGCACACAGCCCTGGGGGACCCCCGTTCTCAGTGTGGTGGTGCTGGAGATGCTGCTTCCAATCCAGACTGACTGAGGTCTCCCAGTCTGGAAGTCCAGAATCCATTGTGTGGTCACCTGACCGCCATACCCATATGTGGACCTTCCCCACACTGTTACCAGGAAGTTGGACTCATACAATTATATAGAATGTCTATATGAAATGTCTTTGTATGCTTTAACGTTAAGGTTTACCGTCGCTCAAATTAAGGGGCCCAAACATGTTCCAGCATGAAAGCAAGGTCAATAAGATATGGTTTAATGAAGTTGGTTTGGAAGACCTGGCGTGGCCTGCACAGAGTCCTGACCTCGACACCACTGAACACCTTTAGGATGAATTGGCTGAATGAGCACAAATCCCCACAACCATGCTCCAAAATCTATTAGAGAGCCATCTCAAAAGTGTGGAGGCTGTTACAGCAGCAAAGAGAGGACCAACTCCATGTTAATGCCCATTATTTTTGAATGGGATGTTCAACTTGCACATATGAGTGCGATGGTCAGGTGCCCACATATTTTTGGCCATATAGGGTATTTGCTCTATGAAACGTGACTAAAAATGAATGTTTTGTGAATCACACGCTTGTCTTTAACCTTTACTGTGATTTGATTATCATGCTTGGCTCGCATTCTTGCATATTTAATAATGATTAGCCGGTTAGTTTGTTGTAATTATGCAGTCATTATTTAAAGTGCACCCATTATGGTTTTTCAAATATTACCTTTCATGTAGTGTGTTATATAGAGCTGCTCGTGAATGTAAAAAGTCTGCAAAGTTTCAAAAATCAAAGCGCACGACATAGAGTTATTGACTCCCAAAAGAATGAACCGATTCTGAACAGCTGAAACGAGTCATTAGTGATTCCAGACTTTACTTCCTGTACTAACCTACGTAGGTTTGTAACGAAAAGCCCCGCCTCTAGTCTTCATCGGTTGCTCGCAAACAGACGGAGCTGAAACTCGTTATGGTAGTGGGCGTTTCCTTTTTGAAACACCCTCACAGCGGTAGACCAATCACAACAGACTGGGACAGCTGACCAATCAGAGATGAGAAATCTGAGAAAGGAAGAGTTTACTGTAGAATGAATCCTTTAGAACGGATCATTTAACGAATCGTTTTTGACACTGGGGAAAAAAGGTAATGCAGCAATTTAAATTATGTGCACATTAACGTGTTTCTTGACCTTGGATGCATGTAAATCTATTGTATGAGACCTCTAAAACAAAATTAGGCATGTTTCAAAACCATAATAGGTGCGCTGTAAAACAGAGAACGGACTCAAAGCTTGCTTTGTCCTGAACCACAGCAGGAGGTGGACTATTCTTCAGTGAATGGTGAGTAGTGGGTGATCTGGCCAAAAAATGATATCATGGTAGTACACATGGTGCTCTGCAATGGACTCACAGGTGTAACACCCTGTGTTTCAGGGGTCCACTGTGACCATGACTGAGATAGAGCAATCTACTGAATCTTACTGGCCTTTAGTGCAGTCACAGAGCGGGACTACATAGTAATTAGCATTCCCTATCAATACAACTACATTTTGACAGCACTTTTGTCTTTATAACTCAACACGCAAATTTGATTACTAACCAATCAGTGACAACAATTTGGAGGTGAAAGTATGAAAGTGAAAAAGTGACTGAAATAGAGACAGTGATTTTCAGGCGATGAGTGACAAGTGTGCAATTGAAAATCATATCCTTAATTTTCCCCTAGATGTTCAGTTTTTTTCTCTGTTAAATCACACACTGTGTGTATTATGTGTAATGGTTTATTTACTTATATGTGTTCCATATCAGTGTAACAGTATAGGAAAAATACTTTAATGCAATATACGTTAATTACAACCAATATAGATGAATCATCGTACCAATAGCGAGAGTATTTTAATAAGCTATTTGACCCTATTTTGATCTATACATTATTTTGATGAGCTGCTTTCACAATTTCAGGAGGTGATGAATGTTGGATGGGGTTGTTTGTGAAGAAATGTGTGAAATACAGCACCATCCCATCATGTTCCCTAGACAATATCAATTTCATTTCTTTTCATCAAAACAAATGAAAACTCAGATTCAATACTGTCGCAACTGCATTGCTAATGTTCAACTCTCTTTGAGCACAACTACAACCTTTTTCTCTTTTTCTCTCAGGCAGACAGTTTTAAAAAAACAAAACTGTAATTGATCAGAAATTCTTGATGGCATCATAAATTGCCTCAAGCCTTGTGTCAGATATTTGCAGCTTTTTTTCCCTGGTTTACCCTCAGAAACCAGGTACTGCTCTGTATGTAAAAATAGTAGGGCTGCAACAAAGGATTTTTTTTTTTCACAATCGATTAATCGGTCGATTATAATTTTTATTAATTGATTAATCAGATCTAAAAAAACATTCAAGACCATTTTTTAGTTTCAAGGTAATATTCTTTTTCACAGTATTTTAACATAAAATGCTCCCGTGCCTTAGAGCAACGGTTCTTAATTTGGGGGTGGTAAAGCGTAGCTGGGGGGTCACGGGAAATCTTTTCTTTTAAACTGTTGTAAACAATGCTTCACTGGAAGCCACTGGAGGCTTTTTTTTATATCCGTGCACACTGAATACCGAGAACTGAGTGACATGGCATTGAAAAAACCTCCCAATTCACATTGAACTGTCTCTGTGAGGCTGGTTTGTCAGCACTGGTGTACCTACTACCCTTCCTAAATTCATACACTAGACGGTAGAGTACATAGTACATAGTGTAAATGCATAGTGTGTAATATGTCATTTGGGACACAACTCTCTGCCATATTTCCAAAGCGTGTTTTTGCAACAGAAGTAACGCAATGTGTACATATGCCTTGTGCGGTGCGCAGACCGACTATTCGATAATGAGATTCCTTGATTATGTTTACATGGACAGCAGTAATCTAATTACTGACCTTATTCTGAATAAGACAATATTATGATTAAGGTGTTTATATGAGTTGCTTTTAGAATATTCCTTTCATGTTCCCGTTTTACATGTTATAGAACATAGATCGATTAACAGCACACGTCGTTACGTCCCCACGCCACGCCACGCCGTCTGACGTTCCCTCCAGAATTTCACGTATCAACATACAGTTCGTCTTCGTTATGGAACCGTATACAGTTTTGGGTGTTTCATTTTTAATTTTTTACGAAAGCTTCAAGTGAAGTTAATTATTTGTCATGCTATACGTGTAAATAGACGACTTCTTGAAGCCGTGGGATGCGTCCCAAACTGCATACTTGCCTACTTTATAGCAGCTGAGATATATGTATTTCTCCTACTATATACATGTATTTCGCCTACTATATAGTAGGTAAGTACGCGGTTTCGGACACAGCCATGCTCTCTTGTTTGCCGTCAAACGGTTGAGCACTGCCGTGTGTGATCGTGTCCTGTCGCAAAATGCGGTGAAAACTCTCACACGACGTTAATAATGTGATTAAGGTGTTTACATGTCTGTAATACACGTAGATAATGTGACTAATCAAATTAAGACATGTGGAGTATTCCTGTTTTAGTGTTTACTTCGAGTATGACTTTAATCGGATTAAGGTAATAAAAAATTGCTGTTTACATGGTAGTTTCTTAATCAGTATTGTCTTAATCTGGTTAATATCGGATTATTGTTGTCCACGTACACGTACTGATTGACGACTATTTTCATAATTGACTGTTATTGATCATGTATTTTTTTCCTGTAAATTGTCAAAATTAAAAGTAAAAACTTTAAAGATATGCTTTATGCACCTTCACAGGATAACGATACAAGCTAAAAGTACAAAAGATGTACCACTGATTCCACCACCCCATTAACAAGAAGTGACAAAATTGAAATCAAGTGCATGTATAACTTTCCCAAAGCATCCATTATAAAATATAACTGGTCCTGGAGTTAGAGTAAGGAACGGACCTCTGGTATAATTATTGCAAAGGCTGAAAGAGAAAGAAATAGTGAGAGACATTTAGTTCCGGGGATTAGTCATTTTTCTACATGACAGGTCACTCTTTAATTGTCTGTCTCAAACAAGAAAAAGTGTTAGGATGTTCTTATGGAAGAAAGAGTGAGGTCGGGGAACCTGGAAGTGTTTCATCCTGGAAGACAATTGAGAAAGTGTACTCCGGGCCAGAGGAGACAGAGCTGGTGACAGTGATGAGGTAGACTCATCCCAGGAGAGGCTGTAACTGATGTACCTCTAAAAAAAAAAAAAGGAACATGTCACAGGTCGCAGGTGTCGAGTGATAAACAGAATTGCAGACTCTGACACAGATGCCCTGCATTTTCACTATGTTCATATGAAAGAGCGATACGCTAATAAATGTCTTCATGGTACAGTCCATGTCTGACCTTTTGGTTTTAATTATGTATGGAGACATTTAAAAAAGATATCTATTTAGGAATAAAAACTGTATCTAAGTGAAAGTCGAAGAGTCTCTGATAAATTATGTAGACCTCAGACAGCTGAAAGTGCGAAATGTTGTTAGCATACCACAGAGACGTCCTGTGTCAGGGCTTATGAGGCAAAAGACCATATGAGCTCTTGTCAGGGGTGGACAAGTCAGTAGACCAGGCACCCAGGACAAGCAGGTTGTGTGTCTGAACTATTAGTTTTTTATGCATAGCTGCCTGGTGGATTTAGTTTTTAGTAGGTACAGTGCTGTGATTTCTTCTGTTTTTGTGTATTTCTCATATTAAATAGTTTTAGATCTTCAAACGAAATACAACATAAAACAAAGGAAACCTAAGTAAACACACAAAACTGTTTTTTTTTAATTGAAGCAAAAAAAAAAGTTATCCAACACCTATCACTAATTACCCCCTTAAACTGGTTGCGCCACCTTTAGCAGCAATAACTGCAACCAAATGCTTCCGATGACTGGAGATCAGTCTTTCACTTACTTCTAGGACTAGGATTTACTCCTTCCTATGCTTTGGCTCATTCTCTTGCTGCATAATCCAGTTGCGCTTGAGTTTCAACTTATGGCCTGAGGACCGGACATTCTCCTTTAGGAGCAGATTTAATGTTTTTCAAGATTCAATGTTTTTCAAAGCATCCTCACACCATCACATTACCACCACCATGCTTGACTGTAGGTATGATGATCTTTTTGGAATTCTGTTTTTGGTTTATGCCAGATGTAACGGGACAACTGTCTTCTAAATAGTTCCACATTTGACACATCAGTCCACAGAACATTCTCCCAAAAGTTTTGAGGATCATCAAGGTGTGTTTTGGGCAAAACACTCTTCCATGCAGGCCATTTTTGCCCAGTGTCTTTCTGATAGTGGAGTCATGAACAGGGACCTTTATTGATGCAAGAGAGGCCTGTAGTTCCTTTGATGTTGTCCTTGACTCTTTTGCTCTTTTGTGACTTGCTGGACGAGGCGTTGCTGTGTTCTTGGAGGAATTTTGGAAGGTCAGCCACTTCTGGGAAGGTTCACTACTGTGCTGAGTTTTTCCATTTGGAGATAATGGCTCTCGCTGTGTTTCTTTGGAGTCCCAGAGCCTTTGAAATAGCTTTGTAACCCTTCCCAGACGGATGTATTTCAATCACCTTCTTCCTCATCATTTCTGGAATTTCTTTCAATTTTGGCATAGTGCGTTACTGTTTAAGACCTTTTAACCAACTTCATGCTGTTGGAAAAGTTCTATTTAAGTGTTGATCTGATTGAACAGGGTTTGCAGTAATCAGGCCTGTGTCTAGTCCAGGTGAACCCCATTATGAATGCAGTTTCAAAGATTTGGGGAATTAGTAACTACGGGGACAAATACATTTTCACACAGGCCCAGTTGGTACTGGATAACCTTTTTACTTCAGTAAATAACATTATCATTTAAAAACTGTACTCAGTTGTTTTATCTTAGATTTTGTTTTCATTTCTGAAACAATTTATTATGAGATATACACAAAAACAGAAGAAATCAGGATGGGGCAAATACTTTTTCACAGCACTGTATAAATAATAGTGAGATAGTGACTTTACCAGAGAAAGAAAAAACGCCATACTGTGTGTAACACTGCACAAAATTCTAATTTGTTACGATACAGTGGTATCTTGATGCATCTTGGTGCTTTGTTTTGGCAACAGATAACATTTTCAGATGATTAAAACATTCAACATTGTAAAAGTACAATAATTAAAATTTTATATTGACACAGTGTTTGTGTGATCCAGCCAGACTCTAAGCAGCATATAATTAAACAAAAGCTGTGCATTAAAATGTAACGAAAATAAACATCCCGAATTAAACATTAGCTCGGAGGCGAAGAGCTCTAATGTGCGCTGATGTGCAGTGTCGCCAGAAAAAAAAGTCTCCATCCCAACTACAATTCCAAAACTGCACAAAAACACCTGAAACTGGTCCAAAACTTTGGGCACTGGGAAAAGGGAATCACATTTTTTTCTTTTTCTATACCTGTGCAGGGGAAACAAGTGAACTTTCCTTTACTTTCACGCTGTCTGTTGTTACCCAGATGAGGAAGGGTTCCCTTCTGAGTCTGGATCTTCTCAAGGTTTCTTCCTCACATCATCTTAGGGAGTTTTTTTCCTCACCACCGTCGCAACCGGCTTGTTCAATACGGATAAATTCACACGCTTAAAATCTGTCTCCTGTGTTTATATATTTCTGTAAAGCTGCTTTGAGACATTGTCCATTTGTAAAAAGCACTATACAAATATTTGAATGGAATTGAATTGAGGTTCACCGTGATGCACACGTGTCTGATTTATTGTTTGAACACTTTATTTCACATTCTTCTGTTAGCTATTGGTGCTGTGAAAGTCATGCAGCTCTTTGTGGCTTAAATGTGTTTTTATATCCTGTGCTCTCCACATTCTGAATATGAACTTCCCAATTGCTGCATTGATTTCTTTAAACGTGTGTGTGTGTGTATTAGTGCCAGCTAATATGCTAGCATACTGGTTCATGAAAAGCAGTCGGATTAAGAGAAGCATGTTTTGTTTTTTTTTGTTTTTTTTTAACCCTGTAGCCTCTTCTGATTTAAGATATAGAAGAATCTACTTTTTCAGAGGAGGGAGTATTGAGTAAGTTTAAATGTTTATTACACTTCACGTAATGACAAATGACAAAGTCTGTTGAATGTATTATCCAAAAACACAGATGTATTGAATGGAGACACTTGTAACAAGCGGTGTAATATGATACACAGTATCGTGACAGCCCTAATGTTTAAATGTGACCAGTTCCAGTTGCATATTCACGGGGGAATAGCGAATACTACTAGTGCACTACTCACCACCTGCTGGACTACACACATCAACCAAGGATGCATTTGGGGACCTATTTTTATTATGGTGACTAGGGATGTCATAAAACATCAATATATATTGATTGGAACGTTATTTTCTCAATCCTGGGTTTCACCTGAAAGACTGCATTTGTTGTTTAAAAAGCCAATACAACAATTTGGAATGTCTGTAAAAAAAGAAAGAAAGCACTGGTGTACTAAAAACTAGACTTGGAACAATTCAGAAGTCTACAGAAACATCCTGTTTGCCAATTTACAGAGAAATAAATCCAATGACCCAAAACACACTGCCAATACAAAAAATGTCAGGGGGAAAAAAGTGGAAGGTTTTACACTGACCAAGTCAATCACCAGACCTTAACCCAGTTGAGAAGCATTTCACCTCCTGAAGATACTGAGGGGAGAAACCCCTCAAAAACAAATAAGAACTGAATGAAGCTGTAGTATAAGCCTGGATGTCACGAATCGAGGTTGAGCCAGAAGCAAGTGCAGATAATGACATTTATTGAAACAAACGTACTATGAAACAAAGACACGAACACAACTTGGTATAACACTGTGGCATGAAACAAAAACACCGAGACATAAACAACAAGAGTCTAAGACAACGAAAGACAAGCAAACAGTGCAGACAAGGCCTATTTATACACACGAGTGCTCATTAACAAAACGTGAGTCAGGTGCAGGTGGTCATGTGACAGCTAGTGCAGTGCAGTGGCTGATGGGAAGTGGAGTCCAGAGTTTCTTGATACGTGACAGAACCCTCCCCCAAGGGCGCTACTCCCGGAGTGCCCAAAATTATACGTCCACCATCGGGTGGTCCTGGCCCCCTGGAAAAAATGTCCCCAGCAAAACCAGGAGGCCGGGCGGCTTACACAACGGCACAGGGAGGCTGAGATACTTCCTCAGCTGAACATGAAAGCGGGGCGACGTCCTCGGCAGAGCATGAAAGCGGGGCGACGTCCTCCACGGGACAGGAGAGGGGAGCGAGGTTCTCCGCGAGGCCAGGAAGAGGAGCGAGGTTCTCCGCGAGGCCCAAGGGAGGAACGATGCTCTCCACGGAGCATGAGGGGGGAACGATGTCCTCCGTGGAGCAGGAAGGGGGAGCGACATACTGAGAGAAGCAAAGAAAAGGAGCGACGTCTTTAGCGGAACATGGAGGCAGAGCGACGACCTCAGCCGAGCAGGGAGGCAGAGCGACGACCTCAGCCGAGCAGGGAGGCAGAGCGACGACCTCAGCCGAGCAGGGAGGCAGAGCGACGACCTCAGCCGAGCAGGGAGGCAGAGCGACGACCTCAGCCGAGCAGGGAGGCTGAGCGACGACCTCAGCCGAGCAGGGAGGCAGAGCGACGACCTCAGCCGAGCAGGGAGGCTGAGCGACGTCCACAGCTGAACAGGGAGGCGGAGCGACGTCCTCGGCGGGGCATGAAAGCGGAGCGACGTCCTCGGCGGGGCATGAAAGCGGAGCGACGTCCTCGGCGGGGCATGAAAGCGGAGCGACGTCCTCGGCGGGGCATGATGGCTGAGCGAGATCCATAATAGGGGAGAGAGGGTGGGAGTGGGTCGCCGCCCTGAGCACCGACTCCCCCTCCGGTCGGCGTGACTTGACGTAGTCCTTTATGAACGCCGGGTGTGGCCTGGTGCATGGTCTGTCCAGCTGCGGCAGGCCTAGCATGCGGTTATTCTGAGCGAGCAGTTCATCTGTCCTTCTTCCCTGCTCCAGTAGTCCTATATACCACTCCGCATATGCTGCAAACCAGGCGTCCATCGTGGCGATCTGCTGCTTCTGATAGTGGGTCTTTCGTTCTGTCACGAATCGAGGTTGAGCCAGAAGCAAGTGCAGATAATGACATTTATTGAAACAAACGTACTATGAAACAAAGACACGAACACAACTTGGTATAACACTGTGGCATGAAACAAAAACACCGAGACATGAACCACAAGAGTCTAGGACAACAAAAGACAAGCAAACAGTGCAGACAAGGACTATATATACACACATGAGTGCTCATTAACAAAACGTGAGTCAGGTGCAGGTGGTCATGTGACAGCTAGTGCAGTGCAGTGGCTGATGGGAAGTGGAGTCCAGAGTTTCTTGATACGTGACACTGGAAAAGCATCACGAAAGAAGAATGGTGATGTCAGTGAGTCACTGGCTTGATGCAGTTATTGCAAGCAAGGGATATCAACCAAGTATTAATTGTTCTTTACTTTAAGACTATTTGTTCCTGCACTTTTGCTCACCCAAAAATTGTGTGGTCTGCTACCAAAGGTGCCATGCGTTAAGTTGTTTAACACATCTAAATGTAAATATCAGGAAATTCTGATCTCAAACCCAAATGTCTTCTGTGTATAGCAAAAACAATAGAACTGGCCTTGATGTTCCAATACTTTCAGAGTGGACTGTATTTACTGCACAACTTTCTCCCGATTCTTCGGGGGTTTCCTCCAGGTACTCCGGTTTCCTCCACCAGTCCAAAGACATGCTGTGTAGGCTGATTGGCATTTCCAAATTGTCTGTAGTGTGTGAATGAGTGTGCGACTGTGGCCTGCGATGGGTTGACACACCATCCAGGGTGTTCCCCGCTTTGTGCCCATAGTTCCCTGAGAAAGGCTCCAGGCTCCCCTGAAACCCTGTGTAGGATAGGAATATAGATGGCTGGATGGATGGATGACTCACTAATACACACACATACACAAGAGAAACAATTTACCAGCCTCCCATATCTCCCCCCATCCTCAGATTAAAGATGTTATTTATTTTCTCAAAGAAATCAGGTCTAGCAGGAGTATTCATAGATTCCATATTATGAAGGCATATTACTTAGTGTCTCAAAGATGTCTTTAAGGGATTTTAATCAAATTCTCCACATTGGCTTTTTCAAACTACCGCCTCTGTGATTATCACACTAGCGTTAAAGTCTCTTAATGGGTTTCAAGTAAAGATGTTCGTTTGTGATTTTCTGTACCGCTTCATCTTCCTGAATATTGTAGATTGTAGAGATTAACTAGGGGATTATAACAGAAATGTAAAAAAATAATAAAAAAAAAAAGCCTCATGATGTGTGTTTATCCAGAGCTGAAAGTGGGTCTCACATATTGAAAATAAAAGCCTGAAAAATGTGCACCCTGCCAACCTCCATCTGGCATTCTGTCGGCCATTTACTGATAATCGTTTCTAAAAGTGGAGGACTAACAGACGTTTTATGATGCAAATCACAAACGGATTCTCAGCGTAGAACGGCGAGTGCCATTAATCCTAAATCACTCAGCCTGCACACTGGTGCCAAGAACATTAGGGCCCTTGTTAACAGCACAGTGACTTTATTACTAGTTCTAGCAACTTGAATTTATTTTTTTAAAAATCCATTTTTAGTAGATATTAGCTACTTGCATGCACTCACTTTGCAGTAGCTCCATGAATTCTCTAATAGCTGCTGCTTAGGCAAGATGAGAAAGTCAGTTACACTCATCAGCCACCAGCAGTGTGTCTCAATCCTGCATGATCCCATGGGCCAAATAAGGCATAAACATGACCGGGTGTTCTGTTATCGGAAAATCAACAACGATGGGGTGGTATGATGCTACCTTGAGGTTGATTATTTTCCAATAACAGCGCACCTCAAAGTGTTGCCTTTCTTTTATACCACAACACTTGCTGTGGAACGTCTGCAAAACACATTCATTTCTGTTATCACTTCTGTTATAATAGCTATACATAGTTGTTCCCTCACCAGCCTTTTACAGACAAACTAGAAAGCACAAAGACTTTATTTCATGTCATGTCATGCTCTAGAGGGCGCTAGAAGTTCGCTTGTTATTTAACAGCGTGTTAAGTACTTTTGGGGTGCACGGTGGCTTAGTGGTTAGCACTCTTGCCTCACATCTCCAGAGTTGGGGGTTTGATTCCCACCGTGGCCCTGTGTGTGCGGAGTTTGCATGTTCTCCCCATGCTGCGGGGGTTTCCTCCGGGTACTCTGGTTTCCTTCCCCAGTTCAAAGACATGCATGGCTGATTGGCGTGTCTAAAGTGTCCATAGTGTGTGAATGTGTACGTGATTGTGCCCTGCGATGGATTGGCGCCCTGTCCAGGGTGTACCCCGCCTTGTGCCCAATGCTCCCTGGGATAGGCTCCAGGTTTCACCGAGAAGATGGATGGATTAAGTACTTTTTTTCAGGAAAAAGATCCAACAGAGTTACACCGTGTATGGACTCTGCGTATCTGTTATATTCTTGAAAAGTGCTAATGGTAAATACATGACAGTAAAGATAGAGCTTTACTGCTGACTGGTACAAAGTGTTTAAAAAAAATAAACTAAACAACGTGTCCTTACAGAAAACTTCACCATATTTACAATTATAATCCCTTTACATAGAGCGTCTGACTATGGAAGCCAGAAAAAAAATGTAAAAAGGTCATTGCCACTTTATATCTCAGAATTGTGACTTTATTACTCACAAGTGTGACTTTATATCTCGCAACTGTGACTTTATTTCCCGCAATTTCGAGTTAACATCTCGCAATTCGGACATTGTGTCTCACAATTGCGAGTTCATAGTGCACAATTTTGACTTTATTTCCTGCACTTACAAGTTTACGTCTCACAATTCAGACTTTCTCGCAGTTTAGATGTCGACTTGACATTTAGCGAGTTACAAAGCGTGCACCGACAAAGCACCAGTCATTCTCTATAAATAGGCTATGTAAGAACAACTCTCAACAGCCAGTCAAGGCAAGGAAAACCAGATGCTAGCATGTGCTCATTACCTGAAGTTAGTCACATTTCAGGTACTGCGTCGAGTGGATGTCTAAATTGCAGGGGAAAAAAAGGCAGAATTATGAGATGTAAACTTGCAAAATTGCACGAAATAAAGTAAGAATTGCGAGATATAAAGTGGCAATTACCTTTTTAGAGTTTTTTTTCTACGTGGCAGAAATGGGCTTCCATATCTGCAGGTCCCTGTGTAGGCTGTGACTACAGAAACATTAAAGTATTGTAATGGGTATACTGTATATACCTTGCAGCCAGCACTATTGTTACAGCTCCTAATGCATAAAATTGATCAACACCTTCAGACCAATCGGAATCAAGCATCAAACAGCAATGTGGTAGTTCTGTATGTGTTTTTTTTTTTTAGTGTCTCCATTTACAGTTTATAAGTGCAGCAGTAAATGCATTTATTCTTGGACCAAGAGATGAATCAAATGTCAATTTGGCAAAAAGAAGCTAAAAGTTTTTTTTTTTGTTTTTTTTTTAAGTTATGTAACTTCAACAATAACCTCTCTCACAATGTAGCAATGTAGCAAAAGTGCTGTGTGTGTAATTCCCCCCCCCCCACACTTCTTCCCTCTCTTTTAAGTGCTCCTGAATATTTATAAGATGGTGTCAAAAAAAAACAAAAGAGCTAACCTTGACATTACAACATAAATTCAACCTCATGTTGCACCTTTTCCAGGCACTGCTTCCAGTACTCTTGCATATAAATTGGATTTGTTAAAGGAAGGATACAGATTCGTCTCCTGGGCGGGATGGAAAGTTTTCCCAATCTGAGTAAGGTACTTATTCTCGCTTCTTCTGTAGCTGAGGGAAGAGGGTGGAGTACAAAAAAAAAACACACCTCTTCCAAACTCAGACACGCAAAAACAACACAGCACAACCCAGCTGCCAGAGCTTGGAATAAATGGAAGAACAAAATTGGAGTAGCCAACTATTGCCCAAAAGCAATGAGTGCAGTGTTTTTCAGCACAAGGCAAGACTTCGTAATGCTGTTTGAATGGCTATTGATTTGTCAGGGCTGGGTTTGTCGGCAGGTGATAGCTTCATCAGGATGGCAGGAAGGATGCTGTGTGCTTTCTGTATTCATTCACTGGCAGGACAGCTGGAGATGGCATCAAATGGGCTGATTTCTAAGGGGAACTAATTGGCAATGGTGTTCTTCTTAGCGATAATTAACGGTAGCAGTGGAACAAAACATCGACCCGTGTTTTGTAATGTCTTCCATTAGCAATGTTGGCAGAAGGAAGGGGCTTAAATTCCCTTAAAAGTGTGAACTATTGGTCATCTAGGTTCGTTTTCTATCTCTGGTTAGAAAGGGCTAGAGAGAGTTTTATCACTCTAATATGAGCACATGAAAAAGACAGCTCCATTCTATATTCTATAGTTTTTCTAAAGTGCACAATGTGCTAATTCACATCGGCTTTCTCCTTCATGCCCTGCCCTTCCCCAAGTCTACAAGAAACCGCTTGCATATTTAGTCTATTTTTAAAGGTGTGGTCAGTCTCGCTCCAGCTACCGAATTCCAGGAAGTTTGTCTGTCTCAGTGCCACGTTAACCACAGTGTGTCCACTCAGCCTGCCACAGTTCTGCTGACTTCAGAGGTTACTTGTGGCCGTCTGTTCTTGGCAAGGCCGTCACCATCTAAATTTGTGTGTCCACCCATGAAATAATTAGTGCTCCCAAATAGAGTCTCTCCATTCTTTTGTTTTGGAGCCATGGCCCTCAGCTACCACAGCAAAAATATCCCATAATTGAGAGTCAGAATGAGATTCAGTGCAGAGTCATGTTAATTAAGCTGAGGGAATGGTGAGGGAAGAATAATACCAGGCTTTGAAAGCACGTCTGCAGTGTTTTTTTCCCCCCTCCTTTCTGCTTCTGCCTCCTTTTAAACAGCATCACTCTAGCTATCCAAACACTGGTGAGAACAGTAAGGGGGTGGCCCACCATGCGCTGATACATGGCTCCGGGGTCAGGAGGCACTGATGGGACATTTATGGAAGCTGCACTCCAGCGCTGGCTGGACAGGGACTGGAGCCAACAAGTGCTTTGGGAGTGGGAGGGAGTCCCAAGGCACCGATAATTACGCTATCTCTGTGCACCAGCAACTCTGTTAGGAAGAATGATGGGAGAAAATGGTGGTCAAAAGGTCTGCTGGAAGTGTGTGCATGAAAGTGGTGGGACATATTGTAATTTGCCAGCCCACCACCTAGCACAGGCCTGGACAGGAAGACGCCATTTACGCAACTGATTGTTTCATCTCTAGGTTCAAAGTGATTTTTTTTTGCACACACTATCCAACCAGTCATGTACCTCTATCAGACTCTAAGATTGTTTCATGGCTGGCTTGCTGTGTTCCCATATACACTGCTGCTGTGTACTTTTGGGTTTTTTCTCACCGAAGTAGGGTTTCCTGACTATTCCATTGGCTATAGCCAGACTGGTAGGGGTGCTTGTTTGTTTTTCTCATTACCTTATTCTTACAACAAGCCAGTCTGGTGTCATGTGGCAAAATCTAGAACATGTTCTTTTCTGGTTACTGTTTTGGCAGGCAGTTCAGAAAGAGAACCTTGTGTGTGTATGTGTGTGATTTATGTGCTGGCCATTAAAGTATATTCACAAATAAAACTTTACTAATTGTCTTATTGGTGCTGTGGACCATGTCCCTATATGGCGATGTCGACATCAGTGATAATTTCCTTTCTGTACTGACCTCCTACCAGCATTTTTTATTGAATATGCATTACTTTTGTACTTTTTGATCATATTATTCAGTGCTCCTTTTGAATGTAGTGTGTAACCCATTTTTCATCATTTTAACTGTCAAATCATTTTTAGTCAGATAATGACATACTCATTGTAGCACCGACAGCTTGGGCACTATAAACTGTTTTTATGCAATCTATTTATTTATTTATTTCCCATTATTTTTAATTAGTTTCGTTTATAGCATTTGCTTCTATATACCATATGGTGTATGGGTGTGTGTATATGTGTATATATGTGAATCATATTGAAAGTGAATCAAAGTGACATATATATATATATATATATATATATATATATATATATATATATATATGTGGTATTTCAACCATTTTTGTCACTTTGATTCACTTTATAAGATAATTATTCTGGGTTATTTAAACATAGTTTGGCTGGCTGCATTCATTCATTCATTCATTCATGTTTAGCGACCACTTTTTCCTGGTCGCAGTGAATCCAGAGCATATCTGAGGAATACCGGGCATAATGTGGGAATAGATCCTGTATGGGTTCGCAGGACACCATTTACACCCTCATTCACACCTTTGGGAAATTTAGTGTCGCCCATCCACCTATAGGCATGTACCAGCATGTGAGATTGGAGGAAAGTGGAGAACCCAGAGGAAACACACACACGCACATGGAGAACTGTGAAAACTCCAAACAGGCCCAAGTTCAGAATCGAACCTGGAGCCCTGGAGCTGTGAGGTAGCAATGCTAACCACTGGTGCAACATTGGCTGGCTACATTAATTCACAGCTTATGATAAGGACGATCAAGATTTATTTGGTCTTTCTGTGCTCTTTTTATCAGCTTAGTTTTCTGTGAGCGTTCATGATGGTCTGACCGATGAGCTCAGTGCAGAGTGGGAAGTTAATTCTGGAAATGATGAAAAGGCGAGAGAGAGAGAGAGAGAGAGAGAAAACATACTATTGATATAAACTTAAACAATTGGAAAATACTCAGTATTAACTGTTTTTAGGTCAACTTTACAAAAACAATAAATTAGCAATGGTCAAATGTTAAGTCAAAATGTGCATTTACATTCACATTCACCAAATCGGCCTTGCATTAAGATTTAATGACATAATCACTAAAGCAGCCAATTTGTCTCAGTTTTACAGAACACTTGTTATATTTTGAGATTAAAATGTGCTTGTTTGATGCACACGGCTGATTGGTTCGGGATGGACGTGAGTGTAGAGTGTTTTATATAAAGCGATACACACATCGACTAGGACGACATAACATAAAACCAAACATAAACTAGACAAGCATGAAATACACATGGGCATGGCATGAATACAACAACATGTAACGACGCTACTCACACACTCTAGACCACACGTGACCTAAATACTACTGCTCATTAAATCAAAATGTAAATCAGGTGCAAACAGTCATGTGACGCGAGTGTCATGATTAGGTGGGATGCAGTGGCTGATGATCATAGTCCTGCGCCGTATTCAGAAATGAGGGTGAAGATTACTACTCACTTTTGCATGATGGTATACATCACTAGTGGACATTTTTGACATTTACCCCGAGCACAGAGTATAAAAGCAACATCTGATTTAAAAACAGTCATGAAACCTAATGGTTTTCACATGAAATTTAAAAAGGATACCAAACATTACGTTTAACATATACAACAATATGGGAGTAATAATGAAAAAGCGCAGTACCGAGGGAAAGATTTCATTGATTGGTGGTGTTGTTCAGACAGTAGATATACATCACAGTACATTGTGCAGGTAGTTCATTGTGTGTAGGGAAAGTTTAAGAGAAAGCTCCAAGAGCTAGTGCTAGAACCGAGTTAAAAAATATATATCTTAGATAAAAGCCTGGTGAATGGTGACAGTGAATGCTTGACACATGACAGAATGATGGATTCTTTTGAAATATGACTCACGTACCCGTGAGCAATCAAAAGCAGTAAAGAAAAAGCTGAAATGTGTGTGAACGATGTTCTTTATGTGAGACATGTCCCTCATCCTTGAACCAGATAAATGAAGCAGTGTCCAGGCGAGCCCCTCCCTGCTTTGGTAGACTGGCTGGTGTAAATGTAATGAAGGTGGATAGTAATTCTTTTCTCTGTCAAAGCCCCCAATCCATTAGCACATACAACCAGCCCTGCCACTCAGAACTACACCACCCAGTCCTCTTTCTCTTGCACTCCACACGCTGATAAGAATCACAATTGGCAGTCTTTCTGAACCCGTATATTACAATGCCAGCCTCTGGATACAGCACAGTGCTGAACCATTAACACATGCTCAATCTCCCCAGTGCAGGCGGGTCATGTGGAAGTGACGCATAAGGGGGAGGAGAATGAGATATCTAGTGCTTGTTACCCTCCATCCTACATCTCTGAGACAAGGTTTAAATGACAAATAGAACAGATGGGTGACTGTGGTACCTCTAATTCATTAATCTAGTCTCTTCTATAGCTGGGATGCAAGTAAATCCATGATAAATAAATAATTTACATGGACAACAATATTCCGATATTAACCCGATTAAGACAATACTCTGATAAAGAAACTACCATGCGATTATTGATAACCTTAATCCTCGAAGTAAACACAAATTGAATTAAGACGTGGAGTATTCCTGTTTTAATCGCATTATTGAAGTGCATTATAGACATGTACACGCTATAATCACACTGTTAACGTCACGTGAGAGTTTTCACCGCATTTTGCGACAGGACACGATCAGACACGGCAGTGCTCAACCGTTTGACGGCAAACCAGAGAGCATGGCTGTGTCTGAAACCGCGTATCTCGGCTACTATATAGTAGGTAAGTACGCTGTTTCAGACGCAGCCCATGGGTTCAAGCAGTCGTCTGTGTGCACGTATAGCATGACAAATAATTAACTGCACTTGAAGCTTTCCTAAAATTAAAAATTAAACACTCAAAACTGTAAACGGTACCATAACGAAGACGAACTGTATGTTGATACGTGAAATTCTGGAGGGAAAGTTGGACGGCGTGGCGTGGGGACGTAATGACGTGTGATGTTAATCGCTCTATGTCTATACAACATGTAAAACGGGTACATGAAAGGAATATTCTAAAAGCGACTCATGTAAACACCTTAATCACAATATTGTCTTATTCAGAATAAGGTCAATAATTTGTTATTTCTGTCCATGTAAACATAGTCAGTGTTATTTAGCCTCTAAATAACAGTGGTGTTATGAGTCCTAATTGCACGGCCTGTTTGTTTTTGGGTTCATTCAAATCCTGTCAAGAGTCGGGTCTTATGGACAGCGTGGCACACCGCGAGTGCAGGTGTCTGGTCATAATCAAAACTCGCGAAATCACCATGTGCTGGAGGAATGCTTTCCGACCACGCTGTCAGCTAATTAGGATCTAATTATCGAGGCGAGTATAAACAATCTCAGCAGATGGCGGAACGTATGGAATTCCCATTTCACCGTCCTTGTTTGTTATCTTCCTCCATTACTGTTTGCCCTAGTTTCTAAATTCAGTTCACTCCTTCCTCTGTATTGCTAGGAGAAGGCACTCACTTGTCTCCTCTTCCTGCAGTGGGCTCTTCCTGCCTCTCTTTCTTATTCTCTCTGGCTTTTTCTTCCCCCTAAAAATCGTTTGTCAATTTACTCTCAGCAGTAGCACCTAAACTTGATCTTTGTTCTCACTTGTTATCATTTACACTTATTTCTGCCTGTATTCAACTGAGCAGACCTTTGGTGATGTGATTTTCCATGTTAAGCAGCATGTAATTACAGGATTAAGGTCGCCTTGTCCAAGAATGAAAATTGTTTGCTGTGCAGGTCCATCAAAGGCATCAGGCTTCACAAGGTTTGCTGAAGGAGGGGGAGAGATATGTAGGTAGATGTGTATTGCCTGCCTCCGGAGGCTTTGCCCGGGGGGTGGGGGGGGTGGGGGTGTTGGAGAGGGGCAAGAAATAGTTGCGTAAGGAAGATGTAGGTGCACAGCGTCTCATTAATCGGTGGTTGGTGTCCATGGGTATACATTGTGCCAAGCACTGTGGTTCCTAATTAAGTCCGAGATACACATCCCAAGACGCACAGATTTCCCTGATGCTGAGTCAGAGAGAGGGAATTAAAAGGTAGAAAGAGAGACGAGCAAAGAAGAGAAGCAGAACGAACATGCAAGGAGGAAGAAGATAAATTAGCATTAAATCTCATATAGAATGAAAGAATCAGAAAAGGGTTGTATACAGGCATTGTGGTGATGCAGCTGGCAGGCTCTGATAATTCAATCTGCTGGCCATTGACTGCCCCCCTTCACTGCACTGTCTTCACTCCTAATTAGATCTTGGTTTGATAGCTCAATGCTGCCTCTAATTGCGTTTGAGCAACGTCACCGGGCTCCCCGCAGCTCCGTAGATCAAAGTCGCAATGCCATGCTGCATTACACCTCAGTTAATCTCATCAATTACACATCCATTAACCCTCGGCGACCTATTCATAGTCTGCACACACACAGTCGCGCCCAGCCTTACCCAGCAAGGTAATGAAATTCAGCTCCGCATATTGTCATGCAGATTGAATTGTAACCGGGAATTAAACAAAGTAATACCAAGTTTCTTATTGGTCCCTCCATCTCATTTATATAAATAACGCTGAGCCTTCACTGTTTGCATCGCTTCCTGCTACACAACGCCTCCATGGCATTTCCAGTAGTCCTGCGTAGGCTTTACAGGCCATAAACACATGTTGAGCGAGCAGCATCTGTCATGCACTTGAGCTTTTATGGGAGCTATATAGATATAAGCTCATTGGCCATTACTAGAAATTAATACAGAGAAAGATGGATCAGGGGCAGTGCCAATATTTTCCCCCTCGCCCTGTACAGATGCATGCTGTTTGGTTTGAGCAGTAATGGGCTTCTTCACCTTGCTGCCAGGGCAGAGGGCGGTTCTCCCACTCAGGGAAGCTGATGAAGTATAAATCGACGGGGTGCTGGTTGTCACGGTGACGAGGCTTGCTGACAGAATGACAGAGCAGGCTGACCTTCAACGCAACCCACGAGTGGAGAGTGAGATTGTCCCTCTGCCAGCCCTTACAACTCACCTAAAAGCAGCCATACACATACATAGGTTTACCGGGCCAAAGGCACAAACTCTGCTTTGGATGTAGATCATTATCACGTAGGGACGACATAGGGAAATGTTTGAGGAGCATGTTGTTTTAGACACCCTGCCTGCTTGTTTGTTTACATCCTGCTAAGGTGGATGCAGCACTGTGGTGAACTGGCCCTGATTGGCTTTCCCAGACGCACACGCAGGTGCCAGACAATGATTAAATAGAGCATGATGTGGCTACTTTATCCATTGAAATATAAAGGGGGGGAATTGTGAGTGCTGAATGCGAGCCCTCTCTGTATGATTGCATGCCAGCATGATGCCCTGCAAACGAATAATGGGGCATGTTTTATGGATCCTGCCTGTTGCCTATTGCCTTTGTCTGGGCGCTATTAAAATTCTGTGTGCGCAGCAGGTGAGGCAAGAGGGGAACAGTACCACCCAATTTGACTTCAGCCATTAGGTTAAAAGAAGGTGCTGTTTTTGTGGCGGTTCTGGCATACACACTGAGCACAAGGACACTCCAGAGGGGTGGCCAGCACTCGATGCTTGGAGGCCAACCGCTAACACGGTTTCCCCACAGCAAGCTCCTGTGCTACTGAGAAACCTCCCTCAGGCTCTCCATCTGGACCTGTGTTCTCTGGCATCTCCGCCTCTGCTCATGCTCGCACAAGCTGAGTGTAAAAATTACCTCCACAAGTCGCACTTGGCTGCCGACCTGCGTAGGCCGGCACAAAAGAAGGGAAGCACGTCCCTGCCGACCCCCTACTGAATACCTGTAGCAAAAGAGTACCTGACACCTCTAAAGCATATGGGCTGTAATGAGAAATGGCAATTGCATTACATCTTTGGAAGGCTGCATTTGGGATTTTCCAGACCAGGGGATTCTATTTGTGTATCTGTCTGTAACAGAAAGAGAGATAGGAGCCCACTGTGAGTGAGAGGAAGTGCTCTAGTGTCTGACATAGCTCCTGTAGATCAAAGGCTTACATTGAGCTGCTCAGTCTAGACCACCAGCATTCACTCTCACGCATACTCACACTCTCATTGTGGAACAAACTCAGAGTGGGATTGTACAACCCTGTGTATAAATAGCATTTGTCTGTTGCTCTGTAACGCCGCTTATCATCTCTGGCATGATGCGGCGGAGAAGGTAAAACTAATTACTCCAACTTTACATCAAAAGTTTTCAAGTAGTCAAATTGTTCCAAACTGTAGCAGTGCACAGATTTACAAAAAAAAACCCAATTCCTCCACATCTGTGGGAAAACAGACATTATTAGCCAGCTCTAACAGTGAAACTTCTACCTGTTTTCTCTCTACTATTCCACCCACGGACCAACCCTCGCTCTGCACTGAGGGAGCAATTACTGCGAGCCTCAACCCTTTTCGATGGGGCCGCTCATCTCTTTTCAAATGCAGGTGCATTGTTATAGAAGAGCGATCTGCACGGGGCGCACATGCCTTTCTGTATCAGCGGGTATATGTGCTGTGGAGCCTCCATTGGCATTGGCACGCAGTTGTCTATTTTGTTATCTGCTGCTTTTAGGCAATCAGTGCTGGGGTTTGGTTTTTGCATGTGGAGGTCCCTAATGGTGCTGTATTTATAAAGCTGGATGGCTAAGTGGATGGACCTGCACACTAGCAGAGGAACATTTACCCAGAGGAGGAAATGAGGCTATTGTTGAAGGCTGGAGGGAATTGTGCTTTGGGTAGGTGGTGGGGGGTTGTCATTTATGAAGGTTATTACCCAGTGGTAATGATTTGAGGAGTAGCAGGGGACATTAAATCGTTTGATTAGGCTGCTGATGGTCTTCCAGTATCAAATATGGAGGATGAGGAGGATCATCTTTTCCTAATTGAGCGTGCTGGTGTCTGTGTGTGTGTGTGTGCAAGAGAGTAAGTAATAAAAGTTCTTTGAATGTATTCATGCAGGTGTCATGTCATACTTATGTGTCTGGTCTCCACAGATATGCCCTGAAGCACATAACCATCTGTGTGTGTGTATTATAGTACCTTTATTACACAGTCTACCCTCTTCTCTATCAGCTCATTGTCTTCTCCACTGCACCGAGGGCTGTATGTTCCTCCCAAGCTCCCAGAGGGCAGAAAATATCAGTAGTCTCTGATTCCGGATGTAGCAGATCCACCAATCACTCGTTGCAGAATTCAGCCGTGCCGCAGGGCATGCCAGCTTAGTGCCACAATTAATATGAGCTTTAATTACATTTCACCAAACACTGTGACCATCAAGTCTCACATCGTCTATGTAGAACAAGTCAGCGTGGTCGCTATGTCGGGTTATGTGCTAATCAAGCATGGGTAATGAAAGCACTTTGTCTGCTGGGTTCGAGGCTTCTGCCTGTAAAGTGTGCCCCCGAGTCTAGATAATTCACCTGTATTAGAACGCCTAAAGATGAATGGAGGCACAAGGGGATCATAGCTCATTCTGTCACCTTTGCCAGGCAAACTGCTCCATCTTCGAGCACTCTTGAACGTCTTCGCTCAGTTATGCCAGTGCAGCGCTGGGAGTCATACTCCATCTTCTGTCTAGTATATGCTCACACACTCGCTGAGCAGCACTTCTCTTCGAGGTACACTCCAGGCTGCATTCCCAAACCCTCTTTAAGACTGCTTGCACGAGCAGTAGTGATTTTTCACTGAATGGCCGTTTTGTTGTTTATGACACGCTTTAATCTGTGTACTGGACCTGAGTAACCAAGCATTTCATAAATAAATCAGCGGTGGCTCAGCAGTTAAGGTTCTGAACTAGTTGTAAGTTCAAATCACATGACTGCCCGAAAGCCACTGTTGTTGCCTTGAGCAAGCATCAATTGCTTGGATTGTACCCTACATCAATTGAACAGTTGTATTCAAAAATGAAATGTGGGTGTAACTTGCAATACGACAACAATCCAAAACTGTTAATATAATAGTTTTGCCATGACCCACTCAAGCCCAGATTTAATGGAGTCAGTGTATGATCTTCCAGAGGTATAACAGATAAGTCAAAAAAGAATGGGCAAATATTGGCCAAGCAATTTGACAGAGTTCGAACCGACACTGTTGGAAAAATGTGTGGGCGGGTGGATTAGCGGGCAAATATTACAACTGAGACCATTCAAAAGCTATTCAGAGGGTATGAAAGAGATAGAGGGCAGTTATGAAGCAAATAATGGGAAAGTTATTTTTCATTTTTGTTTTAAATGTAATATATTAAGAAAGGAGGATACGAGTATTTTGCTTGTGATGATCACATGTGCAAAACCTAATATTAAATGTTTTGGTAAAAATATCAGTTCTTTGATTACATTTGATGACAATGTCCTATCCTGTTCTGTCCTTCGCTGTTAACTATAAAGTGCACTATTTTCATGTGGAGCCATTTTACAGTGCGGGCCAGATTCTCAGCAGACAAATGATATTCCCTGGATAATACACTGTAAAATTCATTATATATATATATATATATATATATATATATATATATATATATATATATATATATATATATATATATATATATAAATTTACAAAGCCATAATTTTATCAGAGTAAGTAAAATATGTTGTTAAATTATAACTATAACCAACAGGTGCTTGTTAGTGGTATATTTAATATTAATTAACATTTATCATTAACATGTGATTTATTTATCTAATGGTGTGTCACAACGATGATGTGCGAACTCGCTAATTAGCGTTGTCTAAATTCAGTCCCAGTTTCTTTCATTTCTGCCTCTTCTATGTAGTGCTCCATATAGGACAACCTATAGAGTAAATAGTGAATGACTACATGATGGAGAGACTTCAGATACAGCTTAATTAGTCTTTCTTGATTTTGCTTGTAGGGGATGCAAACTTTTGCACTCAACTGCAAGTCACTTTGGATAAACGTGTTTGCCAAAGGAATAAAAGTAAATGTAAAACAATACGCTTTTGAACCGTACTCCTTAATATGCTTCAGGAGGAAGAGGACCACAACCAGACTAATAAAGATCATGAGACAAGATGTGGAGCTGGTTGACACCTGCTCCCTTTTTGCACAGTTCTGATGTGGTCGTGGAAAGGAGGACACTAAACGAACTAGTGTCTATCTGGGACATTGTGTCACATCCCCTTCATGATTTATTGGTCAAAGAGCAGAGCAGCTTCAGCAACATTCAGCAAGGAGGTCTTTTTTTTACCCACAGCAATCACCCTGTACAAAAGTCCATCACTGTGCCAGGACATTATTGTGCATTAGAGCCTATTCCTTGAATAAGCTCATCAGACATCGTTTTGCATTTTTGCACATGGTGGCATTCTTTTTACTGCAACGCTACTAACTCACTATATAATTGCCCTATACAACTTATTGTGTACACTCTGCTGACCATATCTACTTTGCTGCATATTTGTAGTTACTACTTGCATTGTCACTTACATTTACTCAAAGGACTGTTGTTTACAGTTTTACTTTATTTATGTTATTTTACTACTATTTATAATCTTACCAAATGCGTTTCATTTATTACTCTTGATTATTTGATTGGTCCATGTTGAATTATAATGTGTTTCTCTTCACGTAGATGATGTTCCACCCTACTTCAAAATGGAGCCCGTGGCAACCCAGGTGCACCTCGAGGGAAACCGTTTGGTTCTGACCTGCATGGCAGAGGGCAGCTGGCCACTCGAGTTCAAATGGCTGTACAATGGCACGGAGCTGACCCGCTTCTCATTGGAGTACAGGTGAGCTCTCCATTTGTCATTCCTGCCACATAATTACTGAAACAAATAGACACATTAATCTCAGTTTACCTTTTAACAAATTTCTCATTTGCGGATATTTATTCAGATCCCCGCTCATTTCTATGCATTTATTCAGAAATGGCGGAGGATCATAAGCCTCTTGAGATATGGCACCTCATTCCCCATGCAGGCGTGAAATGACTCTCTTATATCGATTCATTCCTGGCACACATTAGTGCATGTCATTTCCTGCTTGGTCATAAAGAAAAGGAGGGAAAAAAAACGGAAAAGATTTGGCCCACCCCTTCCCCCACTTGTTTTTCGCTCTATGCATTCTCCAGCATAATGCAGCGTCCGGCATGTGTCAAGAATATAGAATTATATCCATCAAATCATTGTCATCAGTGGAATGCATTATGCTCCACAGCCACAAGAGCCATGTAATATTTATTATTGTAAAAGCAAAGTGAATTGCTCCCCCCCCCCCACTTGATAGGTGCATTGCCTTCTTTCTTCGCTTTATTAAGTAACACACAGTTGTGCTGACAATGGTCATTTCTAACTCAGTCAACCTTTAGAATGGATGGTACTAATGGACTTAGTCAAGTGGGTCTAAATGGCAGAGAAACCCTGCGTGATCATTCCAAGTAATGGTGGTTTTTCAGTGCAGTATTCAGTGCAGTTAACAAGCTCTTGTTAATGAAAGATAAATAATAAACTGTAGTAATACTTTCAGATTTACTTACTTTTACTCTTCTACCGCCTGTGATTAAAGTTGGATTTGACCACCTGTGGCTAAAGTTGGGTCGATTATGTAGTGTAGAAAAGCATTGTTAACCCCACCAGTGGTGAGGCTGAGCTCCATCCCAGCCCTGAGTATGACCCTTATCTTTAAAGAAAAGCAGTCCATTATTTTGTAAAAGCCTTTCAAGATTCCAAGGAGCCTCAGTGTGAGGTCCCAAGTGAGACTCCCCACCTGCGTCCTTCTCTGCAGCCAGTCAACCAAAGACCTGTGCGCGCGTGTGTGTATGTGTGTGTGTGTGTGTGTGTGTGTGTGTGTGTGTGTGCATGCATTCGGGACCGTCGGTGACAGAGACACTTCGGCCTCTTTTTCATCGCACTTCTGATTAAAGAGAGAACCTGAAGCCACTCGACTACAGTATCAGGAATCTGTGAACGGCACCACAGGGAGAACTGAAGCAGCAGATAAGGAGCTCATTGTGAGCAGCAAAGTGAATTAGGATTCACAGAACAAAAGTGGCACCGGCCATGTGTACACATCAAATGCTAGAACTCCATAACCGGCAGCGTTCAGACCGGTTCCCTGGGGTGATTTAGAGAAACTCGCACACCTCACACAGCTCCCACGTGGCTCGCTGAAGCACCACTTGTACATAATTTCCAACTCCCATTGATCAACACAAACACACACACACACACACACACACACACACACACACACACTTAGACGTGCCATTTATGTTCTCTGTTCTCGTCTGCTTTCGCACTTAATAACCTCTCAAATTGTATGCTGTCCTGATAGCATCAAGTAGTTCGGTGAAAGTTTTCCATTATGGGTAAGTGGGCTTACTTACAGTTTATAAGTTAAATCTCAACCAAGCTTGAGTGCAACAGCTAATAATCGTCACTCAAGCACAAAGCTAGTTATTTATAACCAAGGAATGATTAGCCTTTTTGACGTTATTTCCTTTGTGGTGTTTTAGCACCAGCAGCAGTGTGTGTGTCTGTGTATCTTTTGGATTGGCCCCAAAACTGCTTTTTTTTTTTTTTTTTTAAGAAAACAAACAAACAAAAAAAACGGAAGGTTTCCTTTTCGTTACTGTGTGTGTGTGTGTGTGTGTGTGTGTGTGTGTGTGAAACTCTTTCATAACCGATGAGAATGTGCTGTTTGCTAGGTACCTCATCCCGTCACTACACCGCTCCCACGCTGGCTTTTACAGGTGCATTGTGAGGAACCGGGTCGGCGCTCTCATGCAGAGGAGCACTCAAGTCCAGGTTGCCTGTAAGTGCAAATATGTCAGCAGCAAGTTTCACAGCAGAGGTAGTGGTGGGCTACTAGACGTTATGTACTGTCATTTCAAACACTACAAAATGTGAGGGGAGAAAATAACAGAAAGTTCCCGATAAAAAATATATTTCATAAAAATGCATATTATTTAAACGTTCTGAAAATGCACATGTCGTTCATAACATAAATCAGCTGTGATGATATACAGTGAGGGGAAATAAGTATTCAGACACTATGGTTTTTGTTATTTAATATACTTCCAGTTCATTTAGCAACTTCAGATTTGTGTTTAGACTTTGTACTTTATGGACTGTAGTATGTGTTCATAAGCATGAACAAAGATATGTTTAAAAAAAAAAAAAGAAATCCAAAGGGGAAAATGTATTCCGACACCAAAATGAACCAAAATTTGTACTTTCTTGCAAAGCCGTTGTTGGCAGTTACACCTGCGAGATACTGACACGAAGAAGTAATTATCTTTTTGGAGCATTGTGGTTTGAATTCGGCCCATCGCCCTTGGCGATTCGTCTTCAGCTCCCCACGGTTACGAGGGTCTCTCTGATGGACTCGCAATTTCAAGCCTCCATAAATTTTCAAGTCGGGAGATTGACTAGTCCATGCAAGGCCTTCTTGAGTTATTTTTAGCTGGATGTCTGGGGTCGTTGTCTTGCTGAAATGTCCATCTTCTCCACAAATTCAGTTTCTTGGCAGATGAGATTAAATTCTCCTCTAATACGTCCCAGTACCTCGCTCCATTCGTGTTACCTTCGATGACGTGTAATGCCTCAGTACTGTTTGCAGAGAAGCAGACCAGTAACACGATGCTCCGTACTCTGTGTACTCGTTCGCCGTGGGTAAGCTGTCCTTGGCATCAAGTGCGCAGCACTTCTTTCTCCAAACATGATCTATTGTTATTTCGTTTGACCAGAGTATATTGTTCCGAGGGCTCTAATTTGTCTAAATGCTTTTAAATCGGCTTCTTTTTTAGTAGAGGAGTTTCGTATGGGGAGTAGAAACCCAGGTAATGGCTGTGCTGTTCATTGCTTGTTGTTCTCTCCGTAATTGTACAGGGTGTCCAGAAAGTCACCATACACAGGGGAAATTAACACTTTTTAGCAAAATATCTTCCAAAATCTTTCATACGTAGTTTATAGTGTGTGTGTGTGTGTATATATATATATATATATATATATATATATATATATAATGTATGTGTGTGTGTGTGTGTGTGTGTGTATATATATATATATATATATATATATATATATATATATATATATATATATATATTTTGCAGATAGCCTTTAAGAATGTCATTGACAAAAGAAGAACGTACTGAAAGGTTGCGACAGGAACCATTTAACAGGAAACATGGCAATCACAACACACTCGACACCGTAGTCAAACTTATTATCCGGTTCAAAAAGGACCAACCGAGAAGTGGCCGTCCATGAACATCCACTGACTCATCCAACATGGTCCTGGCAAACATAGTCCCCTATGTATGGATACTTTTGGGACATCCTGTAGTTTCTGCTGCGTTCAGGTCGCCCTGTAATTCTTTTTGAGTGACTGCTGGTGACTTCTTTCTTACTTTCCTTATCATTAGTCTGAGAGCACGCTGTGAACAGGAGTGATTAGCTATGGTTTCATCAACTTCGTACCTGCATATTATTGAACCAGTTGTGCTGACAGGGAAGTTTAAAGTCTTTGCTATGGCTCTGTAGCTTGTTTCCTTCGAGCGTTGTTGAATAATGTTGCTCCTGAGAACTTGAGGCAATCAATCCGTCACCCTTCAATACAGTGCTTTTTTAAACATATCCTTGTTTATGCTTATGAAGTCAAAAGACACTATGTATGTAAATTTGAAGTAGATATATACACTGGAATTATCATTAAATTACAACTAGTACGTGAATACGTTTTTTTCCCCTTCACTGTAAGCAGGTCACTGCATAAAAATGAATGCGTGTATATTTTAGTTACTTCTTCTTAGTCTGGGTATTTTAGTGACTTCCTCTTGGTGTGGACATTTTTAAATCGTTCCAATTCAAATGTATTCGTTGAACGCTTTTAGCGATAGACATTGTAACAAAGCAGCTTTGCAGCAGTCCAGGGGTAGAGTTAGACCCTTAATGAGCAAGCCAGAGGCGACAGTGACAAGCCAAACGCCCTGAGACAACATGAGAAATAAACCTTAAGAGGAATCAGAGACAAAAGAGTCTTCTGGGTGACGCAAGCCAGAGGGATTATAAATTCATTGCAGGTACGAATGTAGAAAAGTAAAGTCAAACAGTACTAAGTGTGTTCAGAGGATGTGTAGTATGAGAATATTGTGAATACAAGTCCTGGAATTCCTCCTTACTATGGGTATTTTAGTTACTCCCTCCGTACTGTGGGTATTTTAGTTACTCCCTCCGTATTGTGGGTATTTTAGTTACTCCCTCCGTACTGTGGGTATTTTAGTTACTCCCTCCGTACAGTGGGTATTTTAGTTACTCCCTCCGTACTGTGGGTATTTTAGCTACTCCCTCCGTACTGTGGGTATTTTAGTTACTCCCTCCTTACTGTGGGTATTTTAGTTACTCCCTCCTTACTGTGGGTATTTTAGTTACTCCCTCCGTACTGTGGGTATTTTAGTTACTCCCTCCTTACTGTGGGTATTTTAGTTACTCCCTCCTTACTGTGGGTATTTTAGTTACTCCCTCCGTACTGTGGGTATTTTAGGTACTTCTGTGTGTATTTCTTTTTTCCATGACTATTTTAGTTATTTCCACCTGTTTCATATTTTAGCCTGAGTATTTCAGTTAATTCTCACTTGTTTATCATTTAGCAGAGTATTGCTGTTACTTCCGCCTTGTTCATTGTCCGTATTTTGTTACTGCTCCCTTGTTTTTAAGACTTTTGACACTCTAGGATGGTAATAAATGATAAATATAGCTTTTACAACAGCTGTACTGCCCTAATCAGATCTTTTCATTTATTATAACAAACGAATTCCTAGTTTGCTCGGTTTTTAATTAAGCTGTATTTATTGCAAACGTTGATCAGTTTCTTTACTCTGGGCCGTCATAACAGAAACGTTGTGACGTCCAATATTTGCACGCGTTGGATGTAGTTTCAGGCTTTTGCTTACATTTTTTTCTGGCCCTGAAATGAGCTCTACCTATCCTGAGCTACAGCTCAGGTACAGCTCTTTAGAGCTCTGCTCGCATTTAACCTAAAAGACAATCCACGAGGCATAAAACTGAACCCACCAGCTGCCTGTATTCATTTGACAATTCGAATATGGCTGTAGCACAGAAAAGAGAAGACAAGTCAATTCAGTTTTATCCAGAGAGTTGTAGGGTGCAACAAGGAGCAAAATTAAGCCAATATGACTGAGGCAGGTAATGCATTTGAATGTCTGAGAGCCCTCAGTGTAGCAAGTAATAACAAAGAGATAACTGAGAACATATAACGTTAGTTTGCCTGCTATTAATATTAACACAGAGTTTTATTATTTTATTATTCTATTTTATTATTTTACAGTGTTGCTGTTATATTAATTTCAGAAGTCTTGGAACGCCATTTGTCCAGTAAAATTAGTGGACCAGAATTAATGTTGATGTGATCGATAATTAATCAGTAGTTATTATAATTTTTTTTTAAAAAGTCATAGTTAGCTAGTAGTTTTACAGGAAAAATATACAACTCATTAATTACTGCTAAGGAATAAATCTTTTGTTAATAATGGACTCCTACTAACATACTTGCTGTGAAATTAACTAGGCATTCTTATTAGGTAATAGGAATAAGATGTTCCAGCATAGTTATGAGTTTTTGACTGATGCAAAATGTTAGGTGTCTAGACCATCACCGTTAAAAATAAACAGTTGCCTTTAAGCTATATATAAAAAATTTAATAAAATAGAAAATAGACAGAAAATTGAGATTGAAGGAGCTTTTTTTTTTTTTGCTGTCAACTGCGATATGAAATAACAAAAGCAAAAGTGAATTATAAATAATTAGAAAGAAGGAAAGAAAGAAAGAGTAATATGATATATGAATGAGAATATGGCAAGAATTCAAATCTAATAGGAGACAAGTTTAATGCTAATATATTGCTGCAAGAATAGTTCACATTGTAATTATCATGTTAATCACCGCAAATTTGTCTTCATTTAACGAAATGATTATAACGTAGCATTTGATCCAGCACACATTATTGTTTTGCACATTTCAGTAGAACTACATCACAGAAAGCATGAAGCAGCAGTAAAAAAAAACAAAAAAAACAAAACTGTATCTGGGCAGGAGACCAAAAATATTTAGCTGTTTATTTATTTATCATGTTCAAGTTAATTGTGTTTTGTGACAGTTATAACCTTCAATGGTAACCCATAGTCTTTTATGTCAAAACATGATTTTGTTGAAGGGAGACACCTTGATTAGACCAAACTATCATACTGCTCCTCACTCAATTTGATATTGCATGTAACAGAATCTACACTCTACATGCATAACTCATGTGCAAATGGTAAAATAGTACTTAAGTCTGCCTGAGGGTTGAATACTGACTCCGTCATGAACTCCTCACTATGTGCAAGTAATTCAGCTAGGAAAACATCCTTATGTGCACACATGAGGTGTGTTTCTATTTATAAATTAGGTGTCAATTAGGTGTGCACAAGCTCTAGTTTCAAGAGAAGGATGAAGACTATTGGGGGAAGGAGACATTAGTGCATTTTTGTACATTTTTATTACATTTGATTTGGGATAGATGCATAATATAACTGCGCAAACCTGTTGCTTACTTTAAGTAGTGAGTTTTTTTCTGCCTGCCTTCATATTTTCCTCCATTTTTCTCTATCTTGCCCCATCAATCACGCTATTTTTTTCCTACTCTCTCAGATATGGAAGACTTTGTGGAGAGGGAGCGATCTCAGGTGGTGTCAGAGGGGGAAGCTGCGCTCATAAGCCCCCCAAAGATTCCCAGCTTTCCCCGGCCTCAGATCACATGGTTCCGGGATGGCCGCAAAATTCCCCCCAGCAGCCGCATGTAAGCATGCATAAGTCTCGAGACACATCATCACGAATCAATTTTAATGTGTGCCACATTATTACCTTATGCCAAGAGAGCCTGTCCCATTGTTGTTTAATGTTCTGTTTCATGCTGGTTCTCCTGTGGAAGGCTGTGGTGAGCTGATATCACGGCCTCTCATTGCAATATTGATAAAGTCAACTATAATAAGAACCTCTGTCGATTGTGTAGCGGGTGAGATTGAAGGCTGGAGAGAGCAGACAGCAGGGGAGCCAATTAGACAAAGTGGACAAAAGGCCTTTATTGACGATCTTGGCTGATTGACAGAGCTTTCTCACACTTACATGCACTGTGTGTGTGGCTGCATGCATACCCACGTGTAGTCAGTTTTCTGCATGTCTTCACAATCAGCTGAAATTAATTTACCCGGGCAGGCGAATGGGTGAGAACAGCACTGTGACATGTTCAGCTGATATACACTAAGCTTTCCAACATAGGTGAAGAACACTGGCTGCAGCAGTGCAGAGCCTTTTTTTCAGCAAGGAATGTCAAGATATTCCTCTCTGCAGAACCAAAAGTCCATAGTGAGAAGATGTCTCACCTGCTATCAGAATGTCAGCATGGCGTTGTCACCAGTCTTTGATGCTGAGAGGCTCCAACAGTGTAAAGTTTGTTTACTGCTCATTGGCCATGGCTCTCTGGGGTATTGATATTCCACTGTCATGCTCCATATGAACCCTCACTCTAATTGCGCGTGAGTCGGCCTTAGTATGGCTTGATCGGGTTGCCAATGACAGCTCGGTGGCATCTAATGTCTCCCCACACAGTGTGTCACTCTCATTTGAGTGTGCACACCCCGGCTACTCCATGCGAGCATCATTATTGATTAAGCCCTTTAATCTTACCTGTTTAATGATAATGATAATGAGTCTTTATTGATCACATATACATATGCACAGTGAAATTCATTTCTTAAGACTATTCTTTTGTTTTTTGCTATACACGGAAGGCATTTGGATTTGAGACAGTAGGTCAAAATGTCAGAGTTTATTTCATGATATTTATATCTAGATGTGAGAACTACTTAGAACATGGCACCTTTTTATTTGAACCCACCCATTTTTCAAGTGATCAAAAATATTGGACCATGTGACTGACAGGTGTTTCTGATTTGCCTAGGTGTGACATGTTAGATTGATTGTTTAAACAATTAATGAATGTCTAATCTTGGTTTGAGTCCTGGGTTTTGCATGTGAAGAAAAGCAAGCCATTTTGAAGCTGAGAAAAGAGGGAAAATCTATCAAAGCACAAGCACTGGGCATAGCCAATGCAACAATCTGGAATGTAATGAAAAAGAAAGAAACCACTGGTGTACTAAAAACCAGACACGGAACAGGTCAGCTGAGGAAAACAAAGCAGTTGATGACAGGAACATTGCGAGAGCTGTGAAGAAAAACCTAAAAACAACAGTCTGTGACATCACCAATACCCTCCACAGGGCAGAGGTGTAGGTATCACAATCCACAATTCAAAGAAGATTTTGAGAGAAGAAATATATAGCCCAAACACAAGTTGCAATCCACTCATCCACTCAGCAGTAACAATCAGAAAGACAGATTGGAATTCGTAAAAAAAATACAGAGATAAGCCACAAAAGTTTGATAACCAAGATGAACCTCTACCAACATGATGGAAAGGCCAAAGTGTGGAGAAAGAAAGGCTCTGCTCATGATCCAAAGCATTTAAGCTCATCAGTCAAGCACGGTGGAGGTAGTGTCATGGCTTGGGCTTGCATGGCTGCTTCTGGAACGGCCTCACTAATCTTTACTGATGATGTAACTCATTCGGGTAGCAGCAGAATGAATTCTGAAGTCTACAGAAACCTTCTGTCTGCCAATTTACAGAGAAATGCATCCAGTCTAATCGGGAAGAACTTCATCACGCAGCAAGACAATGACCCAAAGCACACTGCCAACACAGCAGAGGACTTTATCAGGAGGAGAAAGTAGAAGGTTTTGGACTGGTCAAGTCTATCACCAGACCTTAATGCAATTGAGCATGAATTTCACTTCCTGAGAAACCCCCAAAACAAACAACGGCTGAAAGAAGCTGCAGTACAAGCCTCCAGGCTTGCATCACAAATGGAGAATGCAAAAACAAAAGAATTGGCCTTGCTGTTCCAATACTTTCAGAGGTAGGCTGTATCTGTCTGGCACGAGAGCGTGAATCTCTTTTCAATGTAATTTCTCCTTCCAGAGCTCTCACTCTGGACAACACCCTGGTTATCCTGTCTACAGTGGCACCGGATGCAGGTCGCTACTATGCCCAGGCTGTCAATGACAAGAATGGCGAGAACAAGACCAGCCAGCCGGTTATTCTCAATGTGGAGAGTGAGTATGCCAGAGGAGCCAAAGTAATTTAAATATAACCCTGTGTTTATGTTCAACTGCATCCTTATTCACATTTCACATTACACTGACATATAGAATTCAACTGGGGAGGTGATTTTCCAGGGATGTGCCTGGATTTTTCAACAGGTGATTTGAACACAACTAAGACATGCAGCTCTTGTGCCCCCTAGTGGCTGTCTACTGATCCTCAAGGGTTTGGACAGACTGATTTTTACTCCCACTCAATATTTTGATTCATTGTCCAGTCCAGTGTGACATGTGGTGTGGCCAAGTGTGGCTGCAGGTGATCTGCTGACTCTCACCCCGCCTCAGTGACAAAGTGATTAAGCAGCCTTGTAAAATCAGCCCGTCTATTTAATAGCCCCCCAGCCCACAATGGCAAATTTATGAAAGACATGATGCAGACAAAAGGGGGAGAAGGAGACACACCTGCTCAACAGCTGCTTACAAAAGAATTGCTAAGGAGTGTTTCAGAGAGGAACAGACAGAGAGAGAGATTGAGAGCGAGGGAGAGAAATTGGTCATTAAGGGCATGGAATCGATACCTGGGCCGGTGCCTTTGCTTTAGCCACTGAGTGACTGGTGCATTTAATCAGTATGTCTGCACCTCTCAATCAGGCTGCATTCAAAGGCACAGTACTGTAATGATGGTATTACTGTGCACTGTGGAGGCTAAGAGGTTGCTTTCTCTGTTCAGCACAAAGAGGGATTGAGCATGATGCTAGTTATGTCCACAAGTGTAATGGCAATGCTTTGTATGAAAGCAAAAGACATATTGGCTAGTGGAATGGGAGGTTGCCAGACAATTGGCAGAAACGGTGTTGAGATTAGTGGCAATTAGGGGAAAGCTAAACCATGCCTTCTGTAAAGCATTATCTTCTTTTTCTGTTTTTCTATTTGCTCTCTTAGATGTAGGCGGGCCTGCAGATCCGATCGCACCCACCATTATCATCCCACCCAAGAACACCAGCGTGATGGTCGGCACATTTGAGGTCACGCTGGAGTGTGTGGCCAACGCCAGGTGTTTATTTGCATGTGTGAAAACAGCCCTGCCATCAACACCTAATAATATAGTTCTTGCAAGTCCGTTAGGTAAAATCTGTCTCTTTCTTTTTCTCTGTCCAGACCCCTCATTAAGCTCAGTATTACATGGCGTAAGAATGGCATGGTGGTCAATCGAGGACTGAGGGACTTTGGTCGACGACTGACCATAAGTGGGCCTCTGGTCAGTGACAGCGGGTATTATGAGTGTGAGGCATCTCTGCGCAGCAGCAGTGTCCCAGCCGTCACTGCAGGAGCTTATCTACATGTGATTGGTAGATCCCTCACATACCTCCTCTTCAAAGTCACACATTTAATTTGTTATCATTTCTGATACAAATAATTTACATACACATAGAGGAACCCTTATTTCATTACTTAATTTACTACAAAGTTAGTTGGGTACATGAAGCGTTTAGCTGACACATGCCATTCTGTCAATTTAGGCCAAATACAATTCTGCTATCCTATCTTAACTTGCAATACAACAAGCCTTCTGTCACAAAATGCACCCCAAAGCCTTCCATACACTCAAATGAATCATTGTACAGCTCATGTGCTTATGCCTTCAACTCTTATTAAGTAGACCTGAAAGATTTCCAAATGTTGTTCCATAAACAGTCCGTACAGGATTTTGCTGAGGTTGTTTTTTTGTGGTTGTTGTGGCCAAAAATGTGTGATTTTTCAAAAATGTGTAATGCAATTTGCAGAGATTTTTGTGCGTGTTTTGCGGGAAACTACTTGAATTGGCGAAATTGTTTCGCACAGTCTTTCGCAGTGATGTTTGTTGGTAAATAAGACCTTTTAGCGACACTCATGTTCAATGCATGTGAATCGAAGAGGGCTTTGGCTGAATGCGCGTTGTGATGACATCACATGACGTGTCTTGGCCCAAATCTGTGTAAAATCTGCGATAATTTAGAAAAATTGCAGGCTCCTTTGAATATTGCGGAGTTTGCTTGATTTGGAAGGGACTGCATAAATAATACCACAAACAAGCTGAATAATCGCTCTAATAAGCAGTCTAAATATTTTATACCACAGATAAATTCATACATTAATTTATCTTCAGGTCAGAGTGGCAGTGAATATGGATCCTATTCAAGGAATACTAAGCGCAAGGCAGGAATAAACCCTAAACGAGACACCAGTTGATCGCTGGCAACCATGCACAGTCACACACTCATTAACACCTAGGGGCAATTTAGAGTAGCCAGTTTTTTGAGAGGTCTGAGGAAACCAGAGAACCCAGAGGAAACCCACACAGACACGGGGAGAACATATGAAACTCACACAGACAGAAACCGAGCTAAGGATCAACCTGTGAGCCAGTAAAGCTACCCAGTCATCCACTAGACATAAATGCCACAGTTATATGTAGTTGTTATTCAGGATAAAGCGCATTTCATCTCAGATATACAGTCATAAATCTCTCGGTTTTCACTGCTTCCGATTTGGGATTGCTGATTCGCATGCACCAGCAAAGACATGATCAGCACTTAAACATAAACAACTACCGAACATAATGCTGCTCCGATTGCATAAATCAGAATTCGCCAGTAGCCCAGCAGAGGCTTGTGAGAGACGGGGGTGGTGGCCAAGCTATGACTATCACATTTATAAGCTATTCATTGTGCTTATGGAGCATAATCACAAAGATTATGAGCTTGATGTGATCTGCGACTACCTTTCTAATAGATTCTAATAGATTTTGTTGTCACTGTTTGCCTTTCAAGGGGATTGCCTAGTTTGAATATATGGATGCTCTGCTTCTAATGAAGCCTAATTGTATGTAGCACTGGAGATGTTTTAATTAACTGAGTAACGACTGGGACTGATCTGGCTGTTCTGTCTGTATAGAACACCCTCAGTTTGTGAAGGAGCCAGAGAGACACATAACTGCTGAGATGGAGAAGGTGGTGGACATCCCATGCCAGGCTCGTGGTGAGTGTGTGTGTGTGTGTGTGTGTGAGATCTGTCAGCTAGCCATCTTTTCCATACTTAAAGCAAAAACTCTTTCAGGACATCGCTATTTTTATGCTGTTCTATTTGTGTAGCAAAGAACGAGTCAAACCACGCATTTGTAGCCATACACAGCCTATAAACAAAATGTCCAGCTTCAATGTTCTTTCCCGTCTACTTTGTTGCTGAACATGGATGACCTGGCAGCACAGCTGATTCTGAAACCGAGAGCATGCAGCACGGGGTAGAAGCTCTTTGTAGCTTAATGATGGATGAAGGATACAATGTCTACAACAGCATCTGGGAGGTTCAACTCAGGCCCCAGCAGCATCAAAAAACGATTCTGGAATGGTCCCTTTGAGCTTGCATGCGCTGCTGATCTGACTCTAAACTAGCTGACAGGGATTGAATAGTGACGTGCAACCCGTGGTTCTGAAACCGCTGTTTCACATAATGGAATTGACTGTGACTCAGTGCAAGGATTTTATTACAATTTTGTTTAGCTTCAATGGTAAACAGATATTACTGTGGGAGGCAGTCAGGGAGTAGGCAGGAGTGGCAAGACTCTTGTGCAGTTGACTGTAGAATTGGCTTCATGTAGTCTGAAATATTTTCAGACTAACAAAAAAACATTTAACCAGCATTCTATTACATCTTCTTATCATCTTCCTCTCTGTTTGTTTCCAGTCCAAGCAACCTCTTTTGTGTATATGAGTAATCGCTCAGTCTAACGCTTTCTCTCCACTGTACTCAGGTGTTCCTCAGCCAGACATTGTTTGGTATAAGGACGCTGTGCCCATTAGCACTGTGAAGACCCCACGCTACAAGGTGTTGGTGGGAGGCAGTCTGCAGATTAATGGCCTTGTTCCTGATGACACCGGGATGTTTCAGTGCTTCGCCCGCAACCTGGGTGGAGAAATCCAGACCAACACGTACCTCGCTGTCACCAGTGCGTTTGGCACCATATGCCCTCCTAACATTTGCGAAAGCATATTTTTTTCAGCTTCCCCTCTTGTTCAGGGCTTACCTTCACCATGACATTTTTCATCTTTACAAGTCTTACATCAAAAGAGAGAGGGAGAGAGAAAAAGAAAGTGAGGGATTTTATATATATATATATATATATATATATATATATAGTTGCAATGAAAATGAATGATTCAACCCCCATTGCAAATCAGGTTTATTTTCACAACTTACAGACTTTCGGCTGTTAGCAATGAACAAATCAAACTAGTCCAACACAATGAATACTTCAAGTGGTTTCCCCAAATTCAACTGAAAATGCGACTTATAATGACTTCTCCAAATTATTCAACTCCCTGAGTAGAATCCCTCACACCAGCACAAATATGCAGAACAGGTGTTGCCTGGTGCAACTAATGAAGCCCTTGATTAGTTGCAGCAGGTGTGCTTGAGCTGGAACACCTGAACTGGGTAGGGGCAGAGAATACATAAAATACCTGGACAGGGCAGAGAAAAGAAGCTATGAACAGCTGCAACTAGATTTCTGAGAAGGTATGTTGTGAAAAACCCTCGAGTGACTGCAAAAAACCTGCAGCAAGACTTGGTGACAACAGGTGCTGAGGTTTCAGTGAGCACAGTAAGGCTAAACGCAGAAGGTTTCCATGCCAGAACTCCAAGACATACACCACTACTGACCCAAAAGCACAAGAAAAGTCGGCTCAAAATAATATAAATAAGCCACAGAAGTTTTGGGATTCTGTTCTGTGGAGAAATGAAACAAATCTGGAACTTCTCAGCACGATGGATCAGCGGTATTTCTGGAGGAAGAAGAATGAAGAAAGAACACTCTGTCCACAGTCCAGCATGGTGGTGGCTGGGTGATGCTCTGGGGCTGCTTTGCATCCTCTGGCCCTGGAAACCTGCAGCGTGTGGAAGGCAAGATGGATTCATTGAAGTATCAGGAAATCCTAGGAGAAAACATCATGCCTGTCTGTGAGGAAGCTGAAGCTTGGGCATCATTGAATCTTCCAATAGGACAATGATCCCAATCATACCTCAAATTCCACCAAGGCCTGGTTGCAGAAGAAGTCCTGGAAGATTCTACAGGGCCATCACAGTCACTTGACTATAAGCCCATAGAAAATCTCTGGTTGGATTTGAAGAAGGCGGTTGCAGCACGCAAACCCAAGAATATTACTGAACTGGAGGCCATTGCTCATGAGGAAAGGGCTAAGATTCCTCAGGAACGCTGCCAGAAGCTGTGCATCTCATTTGCAGGAGGTCATAACAGCAAAAGGGTGCTCTAGTAAGTACTAAAGATGCTTGCCATGGAGGGGTTGAATAATTTTGAAACTGGAGAAGTCAGTATAAGTGGCATTTTCAGTTGAGTTTGTGGAAACCACTTGAAGCATTCGTTGTGTTGAACTATTTCAATTGCTTTTGTTTGATTTGTTCATTGCAAACAGCTGAAAGTTTGTACATTTTGACAATAAACTTGAGTTGCAATGGGCGTTGAATCATTTGGATTGCAACTGTACACACACAGAGAGAGAGAGAGAGAGAGAGAGAGAGAGAGAGAGCCTAGTTAGAGGGCTTTTCCCAATGCATTTATCTTGCCTTGTGATCAAAATTTTGATAAGACATTTTGTCAATGCATGAAAGAAAGTGTTCTGTGTCTCATACAGACATCATATACCCCATGGGTCACATACTCCCATCTGTATTGTGTTAGAGCATAGGTGTGTGTATGCATTATCTATCTTTATCTTCCCTGCCCATTTCAGGCATCGCTCCAAACATCACAGCAGGGCCTACGGACAGCTCGGTGATCGACGGCACATCCGTTATCCTACACTGTGAGACATCAGGAGCTCCGCGGCCCGCCATCACATGGCAGAAAGGTCAGGAGCTAATCAGTCATCTCCTGCGCACTCACACACCTGCCTCAGCGCACTTCTGACAAAAGGAGTTTTATCAGGTTGCCTTCTGGTCCCAGATCCATCAGAGTCACAACAGAGCCTATGTGATTGTGGGATTGATTGTAGACTGCAGTGGCCTTTTGATAAACACAGGAGACATCTGTTCTCAAATCTCTTGCTTTAAAATGCTTAACCCTCCCCACTCAGCCGCTTTCTTTCTCCGTTCAATTCTTTTGAATTCAGAACTAGACGAACTTAAAGGAGAACTAAATAGTAGGTGGGAATTGGAGAGGACTGAAGTGGGAGAAAATGGGGCAAAATTCTGAAGAGAAAAAAAAAACACCTTTTGTAATATTTTGCAAAGATTTTCTGACATTCTGGCAGCTGTCAATTAATTATCTGCTCGGAGGAAACGTTCCTGTCAATCAAGACAAGGAGGCATCTGTACTTGTGTGTCAGTCATGTTGCCTATCAGTGTTCTGCTCCTCTCCCTGCCTTACCTCACCTTCCATCCCTATGTGCAGGTGAGCGTGTGCTGGCAAGTGGCTCAGTACAGCTGCCCCGCTTTACCCTGCTGGAGTCAGGCAGTCTGTTGGTCAGTCCTGCTCACCTGTCAGACGCTGGCACCTACACCTGCATGGCGAGCAACTCCCGCGGCATTGATGAGGCCTCTGCCAACCTGCTGGTATGGGGTGAGTGGGCTGAGATTACAGGAAGGGGAAGGAATCCAATGTTTACTGCTGGATCCCAAATTATATACCGCTCTCTACTGTGGTCGGCAAATATCAATTCTTTCCGATCACAATACAGCTGCACAAAGAATCATATTAAAGTCACAGTCTTGATTTGTCTCTCAATGCAATACCATTCAAGTATCATTTTGCATTTGCACTCAGGCAACCATTATATAAAACAGAGCCCCACTTTTCTCATGTACACACCAGAAGCATACATGTTTATAGAAAAAAAAGGGGGGAGAAACAATGTCTGAAAAGTGTGAGTGAATTTTAAAATGCCGTTTGTAGTGAGAAGGAACTAAGTCGTCCTAAACAAATGCTTAATATTACGTACTGACTATTAAATTCCCACTTGCTGAACAGATGCTAAATGTTTGAAATGAATGAGTCGTGGCTGCATGAGTCCTGCTCAAAACACACCAGTGATGACCAGTGACACATAGAGCGCATTTATCAACACCAGTTTTCACCCACAATGGCTTATGAGTTACTATTTGTAGGAGAACAGAAGTTTTTCCATGACTAATTATTTAACCGGCTGTTTGCTGGGTTTTTTTGGGGAGGACCTGCTGCACTTTTGCCATCTTAATATGGGTCATTTTTTAAATACTAAATAGCTGTTATTTTTTGGACAGGATGTAGGCTATTGTAATTAGAGATGCACCGATGTATCGGCCGATACGGATTACTATAAGGCAATTTTTCACGCTATGGGCCATCGGCCAATAGTTTAAAAACATCCGATGATCAGGGCCGATTATATCCTGTCAATCAAAAGAGGGCGGGAAAACACAGATTTCGTGCTGTGAGTAAAGATAATGTCTCTTGTGTGGATCGACGACAACACTGCAGTTTGTAAGCTCTGTAATCTCTGCACTGATAAAATGTTACACCGGAATTGAGCAGCAGTGAAGTGGGAGTTTCATTGGGTCTAAAAAAATTTTTTGTGCCGCGCTGCTCGAGCTGAATTAAAGCGCCAGTATACTGATGAAAGATTTAAATGAAGATGACATGACAAAAAAGTATACAGTGAGGGAAAAAAGTATTTGATCCCCTGCTGATTTTGTACGTTTGCCCACTGACAAAGAAATGATCAGTCTATAATTTTAATGGTAGTTCTATTTGAACAGTGAGAGACAGAATAACAACAAAAAAATCCAGAAAAACGCATGTCAAAAATTTTATAAATTAATTTGCATTTTAATGAGGGAAAAAAGTATTTGACCCCCTCTCAATCAGAAAGATTTCTGGCTCCCAGGTGTCTTTTATACAGGTAACGAGCTGAGATTAGGAGCACACTCTTAAAGGGAGTGCTCCTAATATCAGTTTGTTACCTGTATAAAAGACACCTGTCCACAGAAGCAATCAATCAGTCATATTCCAAACTCTCCACCATGGCCAAGACCAAAGAGCTCTCCAAGGATGTCAGGGACAAGACTGTAGACCTACACAAGTCTGGAATGGGCTACAAGACCATTGCCAAGCAGCTTGGTGAGAAGGGGACAACAGTTGGTGCGATTATTTGCAAATGGAAGAAGCACAAAAGAACTGTCAATCTCCCTCGGCCTGGGGCTCCATGCAAGATCTCACCTCGTGGAGTTGCATTGATCATGAGAACAGTGAGGAATCAGCCCAGAACTACACGGGAGGATCTTGTCAATGATCTCAAGGCAGCTGGGACCATAGTCACCAAGAAAACAATTGGTAACACACTACGCCGTGAAGGACTGAAATCCTGCAGCGCGCGCAAGGTCCGCTGCTCAAGAAAGCACATATACATGCCCGTCTGAAGTTTGCCAATGAACATCTGAATGATTCTGATTTGCCAATGAACATCTGAATGATCCCTCCTGAGATGTGTGCAAACCTGGTGGCCAACTACAAGAAACGTCTGACCTCTGTGATTGCCAACAAGGGTTTTTAAACCAAGTACTAAGTCATGTTTTGCAGAGGGGTCAAATACTTATTTCCCTCATTAAAATGCAAATCAATTTATAACATTTTTTATGTGCGTTTTTCTGGATTTTTTTGTTGTTATTCTGTCTCTCACTGTTCAAATAAATCTACCATTAAAATTATAGACTGATCATTTCTTTGTCAGTGGGTAAACATACAAAATCAGCAGGGGATCAAATACTTTTTTCCCTCACTGTATATTGCACAGAAAAATATATTTGTAGAGTAGTGTATTTCATATCCAGTTAATGTTAATATATAAAAAAGTTGATATTATATATTACCAGTTTGATGTCCGATGATGAAGTAGAAATGCTTTTGTTTGTGGTGAGTGAATGTGAGCCTAACAGGAGGTTTTATTTAGAATTAATTCTGTTAATATGAATGAATAACATTCCATATGTTAAGAAATCTTAATTTAATCTTCAGAATTTAGTTCATGTGTTAATGTTCATTTGAGTAATGTCTTTTCTGTTTATGAGACCAGTTACTGTGAAACACCTTGTTAAAGTGAAGAGAATAAAGTTTTTATTTGCATTTCTTTCAGAATTGTGGAATAAATTATTATTAATTTAAAAGAAGCCATAAAAGGCAGAAATATCGGTATCGGTTATCGGTATCGGCTGAGAACTTTTGTATCGGTCCATCTCTAATTGTAATACAAAAAAGTCATTCAAAATGACTGTTCCACATAGAAAACACTACACCATGGTCTGTTACAGTAATGTAAGAATGTAATAAATGTACTAAATATAAAAATGATTGTGGCAAGTGGCAAATAAAAACAATTGGAAGCAAAAAAAAAATATCTTGATTTCTATTTCATTAAGAATCATGCAGCTCTAGATCTCAGTACAACAGGTTAACATGTATATAATGTGGTCTGATTGCCTCCAGCCCGAACCCGCATCACCAGTCCTCCTCAGGACCAGAGTGTCATCAAAGGCACCAAAGCCACTATGAACTGCGGTGTGACCCATGACCCCAGTGTCACTGTCAGGTAACGCCAGTGTCTTTCTGTCCATACACCAGGATCTCCATTTTAAACTCATTACAGGTCCATCAGTTTCTCTGCCTGCCATGTCGGATCTCTGTCTCTTTCTCGCTTTCCCTCCCTCTCGCTCATCGCTTCTTCTCTGATTAATTGTAATGCACTCAATGTTGGCGGTTCTTTATTACACTGGGTCTCATAAAACGTTGATTTAGCTGTCACCTGCAGATTGATTTGATCGAGAAAAACAGATGAATATGTAAACAGAGCAATAACTTCGAGTCAGACTTTAATTAAGCAAAAGACACAGGAGATTAAACAGAGCAACCGATGCAGCTGCAGTTTGTGTGTGGTGTCTGATTATGTGTGTGTGTGTGTGTGTGTGTGCGTGCGTTTGGAGCTGCATGGCCATATGTGTTAGGCGTGTGTGTGTGGTGTGTGTGTGTGTGTGGAGCTGCAGGGCTATATGTGTTAGGCGTATGTGTGTGTGTGTGTGGAGCTGCATGGCCATATGTGTTAGGCGTGTGTGTGTGGTGTGTGTGTGTGTGTGTGTGTGTGTGGAGCTGCAGGGCTATATGTGTTAGGCGTATGTGTGTGTGTGTGTGTGTGTGTGTGGAGCTGCATGGCCATATGTGTTAGGTGTATGTTTGTGTGCGTGTTTGTGTGTGTGTGTGTGTGTGTGTGTGTAGCTGCATGGCCATGTGTGTTAGGCGTATGTGTGTGTGTGTGTGTGTGTGTGTGTGTGGAGCTGCATGGCCATATGTGTTAGGTGTATGTTTGTGTGTGTGTGTGTGTGTGTGTGTGTGTGTGTGTGTGTGTGTGTGGAGCTGCATGGCCATATGTGTTAGGTGTATGTTTGTGTGTGTGTGTGTGTGTGTCTGTGTGTGTCTGTGTGTGGAGCTGCATGGCCATATGTGTTAGGTGTATGTTTGTGTGTGTGTGTGTGTGTATGTGTGTGTGTGTGTGTGTGTGTGTGTGTGTGTGTGTGTGGAGCTGCATGGCCATATGTGTTAGGTGTATGTTTGTGTGTGTGTGTGTGTGTGTGTGTGTGTGTGTGTGTGTGGAGCTGCATGGCCATATGTATTAGGTGTATGTTTGTGTGTGTGTGTGTGTGTGTGTGTGTGTGTGTGTGTGGAGCTGCATGGCCATATGTGTTAGGTGTATGTTTGTGTGTGTGTTTGTTACATTTTGTTACACCCCTAGTGTGTTAATTGAATTTGTGTGTCATTTGTGCGACAGTGTGTCATTTGTGCAACTGTGTTCATTATGTATAGGGTTTGTAAATATGTGTGTATATGTACACCAGCGATTCATACAGCAGGATTGTATTCTGTTATGTGCCCCAGGCACGTGTGGGAGAAAGGAGGCCTGGCCATTGATGTGAATTCAAGCCAGCGGCTGCGGATGGACCCCAACGGCACCCTGCACATTGCCCAGACTTGGTCTGGAGACATCGGCACCTACACTTGCAGAGTAACCTCCGTAGGAGGCAATGACTCCCGCAGCACTCACCTCAGAGTCAGGTCCTCTTCACTCTCTATCTCTCTCTCACTCACTGTTGCTTGGATGTTTGGATAGCTTGTACCATCGTCTGCTATTTCTATATCAATTTATGCTTCTTTGCATTAATGCTTCCCTATATTCAAACTGTCTAACTCTCTCAGTAAATATTTGGACAGAATATCTTACCTCTATCAGTTACGGTAAATTGAAACTGTAGGTAAATGAGCTCTTGGGAGAGTGTCACAAACTGAGAGTAATTCCATTTGTCTCCACCATTTGCCCCTTGCAGGCAGCTCCCCCACGCTCCAGAGAATCCAATTGCTACATACAGCTCCTCAGAGAAGCGCTCCATCAACCTCACATGGGCGCAGGCCTTCGATGGCAACAGCCCCCTCATCCGCTACATCCTGGAGGTGTCGGAGAACAGTGAGTGGACAAGAGCTTATTTTCAACTGTAGTGTGTAGTTCTCCTGCGTGTACTGTCTAGTAATAGTAAGTCAGTGGGAGTGGAATTTACATAGCTGCATGGCTTTGTCAGGTCTCTTGAGTGGTTGGAAAGTCAGCTGCATTAAATTCAATTTGATTTATTTGTACTGCACGTTTTAAGCATAGACATTGACATGAAATATTATTGCAGAAATCCATTTGTAAATTTAGATTCCTAATGAGCAAGCCAGAGGCAATAGTGGCAAGGAAAGTCTCCCTGAGGTGACATGAGAAAGAAACCTTGAGGAAAATTTAAAAGGAAACTCATCCTATTCTGGGTTACACCTGATAGTGGGATTATGCAACAGGACTAAATTTTGTTAAATAATATGGAGTGTGTGCTTATCATCATATTGTGAGTAAGAGTCCTAGAACGTGCAGGTATAGATAGATGGATAAATAGATAGGTAGGTAGGTATTTGTGTGTTTTTGTACTCTTTTTAAATGACTTTTCATAATTTTTAGGATTTCTAAAATAACTTGTATGATTTTTATAAAACTGTAAAAGGGACAGGTATGGAACATGAATGATATAAAAATGTTTCTGAACACTATAACTACTCTGAACAAGAGAACTATGCTGTAATAACGTGAACTGTTTTACATGTAAAACATGTTGCAGTACATTCGTCCTGCATTCTAAAAACATTTGCATAAGAATGATGTAAATTGGGACGAAGAGCACGTCTCGTTATCCATGACGTTGTTAAATCTCCGCCACTCTCTCAGCCACTCACTGAACAGAGCAGACGCAGAGAGAGGTGTGAGTGCAGCGGGAAAGCAAGACCTCGTGCTTGCAGGACAGTACTGCTGACATTTGGAAAGTTGCTAAGGTTTGTCCAAAAAATTGCTAGATTTGTGGCTAAAAAAGTGGCTAAAGGGGACTGAAAAGACGTTAAGTTGGCAACACTGGTCTGCGCAGACAGTTAGATAAAAGCAAAGAGAAAATACAGAGGAAGAGAGAACGCAGGGTTCTTCATTTATGAACATTCTATTTGAAAAGCAATAAAATACACCGAGTACCCAAATGATGCCCTGGCTGTCTTTTTTTTTCTTGAAAACAATTTGCGCCCTTCCGATCTCTCCCTGGTTGAGAACCACTGGCATAAACTGTTTTAAGCAAGTGCAAGTCCACAGAACAGTATCCACAAATACAGGTGGCATGAGTAACAGAACTGGAGATGAGACTCAGGATCAATCAGGCCACAGGAGGAGGCACAAAAGAAATGTGTCATATATAGAACACCTCATTTGGTATGAAAGCAACATACAGTGTGATCACAGTGCAAGCGCAGACTCTGGCAGCTCTAGCTATGACAGCATAAAAAAAAGGAGCACCAGAAGGTAACAAGGGCATGAAAGCACTCTGGGACATGAGCGTCTCATCAGTCCTCTGTCATCAAAGCTGAGTGATTGCAGGAGAGGGGGGTGACAGCATCCAAACATCACAGTTAACCAACCTCTGTATGCATATACAGTGGCTATAAAAAGTCTACACACCTCTGTTAAAATGGCAGGGTTTTTGTGAGGTAAAAGAATGACACTAAGATAAATAATTTCAGATCTTTTCCTGTCTTTAATGTGAAATTACAAAGCATGCAAATAAAGTGAAAAACAATCAGAAAATTTTTTTAGGGAAAAATGAACAAATAAAAAAAAACCTAGTTGCATATAAGTGTGCACGCCCCTAAAACTAATACTTTGTTGAAGCAAATACTTTTTTGATTTTATTACACCACTCAGTCTTTTGGTAAGAGGCTATCAGTGTGGCACATCTTGACTTGGCAAAAATCCCACTCTTACTTCCAAAAAACATTTTAGATCTGTCAAACTGTGAGGGCATCTCCTGTGCACAGCCCACTTCAAGTTCTGGGCTCTGGCTAGGACATTCAAAAACACTGATCTTCTTTTGGTCAAACCATTCCTTTTTTTGATTTGGATGTTTGAAAGGTGAAATTCCATCTTACTAGCAGACATCTGAATGTTGTGCACTTAAATCAACTGGTATTGGTAGCTATTCATGATTCCCTCCACCTTGATAAAACCCACAGCTGTGGTTAAAGAAAAGCAGCCCTAAAGCATGATACTGCCACCACCATGCTTCACCAAACGAATGTATGGTGTTTATTGGTGATGTGTTTTTTTTTTTTGCACAACATATCTTTTATAATTACGCCATTATTATAACTTTATAATGTATATTATTCATTTTGTATTAACTTTTGGAATTTATGTCAACAGACCATAATACATTTTGCCACATAGTTTGGGGTGATTTAGTTGGGCTTGGATGTGAGAAATGGCTTTCATCTAGCCACCCTACCCCACAGCCCAGACATGTGAAGAATACGAGAGATTGTTGTGACATGCGGAGAGTAATCAGTACTTGTCAGATATTCCTGTAGCTCCTTTAATGTTGCTGTACTGTAGGTCTCTTGGCAGCCTTCTTGGTAAGTTTTTGTCTTGTCCTTTTATAAATTTTGGAGGGACGTCCTGTTCTTGGTAATGTCACTGTGGTGCCCCAGGTTCTCCCCTTGTTGATGGCAGCCTTCACTGTGTTTCATAGTACATAGTTCTCCTGATTGATATCTTTCGACAACTGAGATACCGCACAATACATGCATTTTAATCTCTTTGTGGACCTTCTGTAGTCAGATGAAGCCAAGATGCCAAGAAAATCCTACAGAAACAGCTGGTCGTTATTTGGGGTTAATCAGAATAATTTCATTGACAGCTGTTTGATAATTACTTTCGAGCATGAGATTGAACGTGATTGGTTCATTTTGAACACAGCCACATCCCCAATTATAAAAGGGTGTGCACGCTACCAGGTTATTGTAACTTTTTATTTGATATATTTTTCATATTTTTCCCTAAAATATTGGTTTTTTTACTTAATTTTTATATGTTGTAAGGATGGAAAAAGTTCAGACATGATTTATCTTGGTTTCATTTTTTTTTATATATTAAAAATATCCCCTGCCATTTTAACAAGGGTGTATAGACGTTTTATATTCATAATAAATCCACCAGATCTGCACCATTAACTAAGATAAGTGCTACTTAACCATGTGCCTGACTAAACAAATAGATTTTCTACCTAGAGTTAAAGATTAAGTCCATTAATCCATTTTATCTATTGCTCTGTCCTCAACTGTGGTGTTCATTGTCCTAAGAATAAATAAATCTTCACCTTTTGATTGACGGAGACTTGGCTCACCATAATAGACCAAAAGTTTGCTCAGGTACTGTGGGGCAATGCTTTATAGGTCATTTATATAATTTTATAATCAATGCAAATTTTTTACTGAAAGTGGTGTCTGGATAGAATAGGCATTAAATTGTGAAACGTTCTGGATCTAGTCAGGACTCGGTCTGCTTTTTGGGCTAACTGAATCTTGTTTTGTACACATACTGGAACATCAAGACAGCAAAATGTTATAATAGTTCAACCTAGAGGTAACAAGTGCATGAACTGTTTTTGCTGCATCCTGTAATGACATTATAGCTTAGCAATGTTCCTGAAATGGAAAAAGCCATCCTAGTTTTCTACATGAATATTAAACACAAGACTAGCAGCAATACTCACACTAAGGTCTTTGACCTCTGTACATGATGTAACTGAAAGGTCAGTAAAGAGTTACTACATAATCAGAAGGCTAGTAGGTCATAGTAGAGGTATTTTTGTCTCGTTGAAATTAAGTAGGAGGTTACTCAGGGTCCAGTGTCTAATGTCCTTTGTTAAGTTGGTGTCTAGCATCTGGTTTGTCTGGAACATAGAGCAGTGTGTCATCAGCATAGCAGAAGTAGATAATACTTATTATGAATAAAGGTACCCAGAGGTATCATGAAAGGGGGTCCTAGAACCGTTTTAAGATACCAACTTTTGCTTTTATATGGCTAGAGAAGTCAGCGTTAATGTTTAGAAATTAACAGAGCTCTGTGCCAATAAGCTAAGTCAACTGTTACAGTAGTGATGTTACTTTAAACAAACAAACAAAAAAAGACATTTTGAAGCAAAGATGATGTGTTTGTAACAATTACATTTTTCAGTTTAGATTCATTTATATAACACTTTCAACAATGGACATTGTCACAAAGCAGCTTTACAGATATCCAGATATAAATGTCACATTTCACGTTAATCCATAATGAGCAAGCCTGAAGCGATGGTGGCGAGGTAAAACTCCCTGAGACAGCATGGGGAATAAACCTTGTGACAAGAAAGATGCAGTGGCTTATGTTTATGTGCTGTGTGCATATGATGGCTTGCATTCCTGCAAGACAAATTCCAGATCCTTTGTTTGCTTGTTTGTTCAAGGTTGTAGAAGCAGAAGCATGAATACATTTGTGGAAAAACTTGCACAGCTGGTATATAGCGCAAGTATATAGCGCATTTATTTTTTGTTGATATATATATATATATATATATATATATATATATATATATATATACTGTTGTGCCCAAAAATTTGCATACCCCTTGCAGAATCTGCTAAATCTTAATACTGTTAACAAAATAAGAGGGATCATAAAAATCCCATGTTATTTTATATTTAGTCCTGTCCTGAAGAAGCTGTTTCACATACCAGATGTTTACATATAGTCCTCAAGAAAAGATTATAGTTGAATTTATAAAAATTATCCCGTTCAAAAGTTTACGCACCCTTGATTCTTAATACTGTATGTCGTTACCTGGATGATCAACGACTGTTTTTTTTGTTTTGTGATAGTTGTTCATGAGTCCCTTGTTTGTCCTGAGCAGTTAAACTGCCCACTGTTCTTCAGAAAAATCCTCCAGGTCCTGCACATTCTTTGCTTTTCCATCATATTCTGTTTATTTGACCCCTTTCCAACAGCGACTATATGATGTTGAGATCCATCTTTTCACACTGAGGACAACTGAGAGACTCGTACACAATTATTACATACAGTGCAAACATTCACTGATGCTCCAGAAGTCAACAGGATACATTAAAAGCCAGGGGGGTGTAAACTTTTGAACAGCATGATCGGTGTAAATTGTTAGTATTTTGTCTTCTGGGAGACATGTAAATATGTTATTTAGCATCTGAAGGGCAGTACTAAATGAAAAAAAAAAGATCTTTAAACAAAATAACATGGGATTTTTATGATCCCTCTTATTTTATGATTTAGCAGATTCTGCAAGGGGTATGCAAACTTTTGGGCACAGCTATATATATATATGTTTGCTGAAGTTTCTCAAACACTCTGGACATACATGATAACAGTGCTGCTCCATCTGCTCCTCCTGCTGTGTAACTGATAATGTGCTTTCTGTCTGGGTCAGATGCTCCGTGGACTGTGCTCTTGGCCAACATAGAGCCAGAGGCGACTAGTGTGATGGTGGGAGGCCTCATTCCTGCACGATCCTACCAGTTCCGACTGTGTGCTGTCAATGACGTGGGCAAGGGCCAGTTCAGCAGGGAGACAGCAAGGTGGGTGGATGCTATTCTAGTGATGCTATGAGGTGCAGGAAACGCCCAGGCTTTTCAAACTTTCAAAATGCATCTTAGGAGAAGTTAAATGCTGTTCTTTTCATATTGTGATTTATTTCCTATAGATGCTGTAACGTTTAGAGCTTTAGAGTGTGTGTTTCACTAGAGCGTTAGTGCATGTCAAGAAAATGAAAAAGAAAAAAGAGGTGGAACAAAGGCTGCATTCCCAGCACGGCCATTTAGTTAAAAAAAAAACAGGCCAAATGCCTGATGAAAGAATGCGAAAGCTTTCATGTTGCAGGCTAGCTATCCAGGCCAGCCAAGGTGCCTTATCCAGTTGTAATGGTATGGCACTTACAAGAATGCTCAAGCTTTCACAGAGATTTATCTGCTTTTGACTGAGCTGTGTGGATCCGAGTGAGAATCTGAGTGTGCTGGAGCTTCAGAAAGAAAGACGCAATCGCTCCTTCAGATACACGGGTCTCGAGAGAATGTGTTGACATCTACAAAATCACGCACAAATGCACACACACAGTGCTGTTTTACTGTTTTTCCGTCCTGTATTATTTTGGAAACAGCGTCATTGACAAAAATGTCAGCAACTACAATAATGACTTGGGACAGCAAATAAAAAACTTATATTTACTGACTGATGAGTGATAGGGAGATGGAGCTTATAGGAAACTGGGAATACACAAAAGGTATTATATGATATTATATGTGTGTGCTTGTGTATCAGGAACAGGATTTATAGGCACTCATATTCAGATCTAAACAAGTTTCATAAAATGTTTTGGAAAATGTATGCTTATTCTGTACCCAATGTAATACAGACTCAAGATAAAAAAAGGGCTGCAGTCAGAATGGAGTTAAGCATGCATAGTCAGGATTTAATACCGAAAACACAAATCACTATTCAGGCCTCAGAATTAACTACAGATGAATTAGGGTCATTCCATCTCAAGTGGTCCATGGCAGGTTGCTCGGCCAGTTTTAATTTAGAATTGAGTGATTACCTCTATGTATTGTCATCGCAAAATCACTAGTTTTTTTATTATTATTATTTTACTTGGTTTAACTAAAACGGCCCTCTTTGTGTGATGGCACACAAGAAATTTTGGTTATACAGCTGTTTACGGAAACCTCAATATCTCGGCTCAAGCTGGTCCTAGCTCCTTGGAGCAAAAACTGATCTCTAGAGAACAAAAACTTGGAACAAATACTGATCTCTATATAAACATTTTGCACATTTATGTACCTTAAACTTCAAACTTAAATCCAAATATAATGCTCAAGATTGCTCACAGTTCCACATTTAGGGTCAGTTTATAATGGCAAGGGTTCGGGTCTCAGTCTTAGTTTTTTAGGGAGTACCTAGGTAAGTATAGCGTGCGTGCAGAACACTTCAGCTTTGAGACATCTCTTTTTGTTTTTTCTTTTATGAGGGTGAGAATGTGCCATCTTTTTTCAATTTCCCTCACTTACGGTTGAATATCTTTGGTGGGGGACCAGATACGAACCTGAAATTTTGACAGAAATAAGTCCTCTATAGTAGCATTCTGCTGTAAAATTTGTGAGTTTGAGATCGGAGGTAAACTTTGAAGGACAGTGGACCTTGAGGGCCAGATTAGAAGAACCAGCCTGATCTATCATGTTGGTACAGGTGTACGGTTGTTATGTGGAATAGATTTGATCAAAATATGGATGTACAATGTTCAGTTGGGTGTTTTACAAATGAACAGTGGCATAAATAGAGCTATTGTATTTCTCCTCTGATAAAAGCAGTAAGAAACTTCTGAGCTGTAGCCATTTGCTACTTTTATCAATAATCATGACTACGACTATTCATGAAAATCGACCTCGATATACTCACCATATATTTGACTACTATTCTTTGATAGTATTTACTTCATTTTAACTCCTCCCCAAAAAAAAGACAATTGCCTGATTTAGTAGCAAATTCTTGTAACCTAAGAGGTTACTGACTACACACAGGTAATTTTAATAATCTCATTGAGCCATGTAAACCACGTAAATATTGACATATTGATTGAACTTAAGCCGTCAACTCTGAATATGGCCCTGAGGTCTTTAGGCATTCTTTTATTTTCTGAACTAATGCAGTCTCCCTAATGCATATCACATTTTATGTTTCCTACAGTTATAATGGCAATAATGTCTGCATTGGGGGGAAAGAAGGAAAAAGGATGAAAAGCAATTTGATGTTGTGTAAAATAATGTTCTTTTTTAAAGAATACATGAAGTTGATGACAGAGGTCCAGATTAGATCAAATTCAAGGGCTTGATTTCCAGTAGAAATGGATAGCTTTTCCATTTTGAGTGAGTTTTAGACGGTTTAGATGTGTTGATAGCTGATGTGTCTCCTGGTGGGCAAGGGGGCAGGGAATAGCAGGATGTAGAAGCCCAGAAGAAGATGCAATGCAGCAGTGACTTCTTGCCCAGAATGTTTAATAGGTGTGCTGTTCCACAGAGCATATAAATAGCTATAGGGTGTATAAATCCAATTGTATAAAATGAACTCTGGTGTTGGTCTTGTACAAGATTTGCTTGCAGCTTGCCTGAGATGTTAATTAGGTCTGATAGTAATGAATTTCTTTTATGTTTTTTTTTTTTTTAAGGATTTATGAACTGCGCTGATTCCCTGTACTACCTTTCTGAACAAACTGAGAACAATAATATTGTTTTATCAGATGTATTTAAAATCGTGCTTTTTTTTCCCAATAAATAACAAGAAATCTAGTTTTTCTGTTGTACAGAAAGCAGAAGCGTTCCATATGGCAGTGCCGTTCACGAGTGAGAATGGGGAATTTGTGTTTTGTGGGATTTCCAACAGGCTGTCAAGTTGGTCAGATTGTTAAGACACTCTGCATAAGGGAGTCTGCCAAATGCCATAAATGTTAAGAATTGAGATTGATGATAACTGGGCTAATGGGTGAAAAGTCTGAGATCTTAATTTCTCTGATCTATAAAAGAGGTCTGTTATTGGTTGAGATTAATTCAGTTGATTATGTGTTAAAATTGTTACATTTCTAAAGTAACACTGGAAATGTTTGGAGCTTTAAGCTTCTATGAGTTTAATGGTTTGCAATATGTCTAATATAATTCATTGGAAATAATGGTGTCTCGATCACTGGACCGTGTAGAGGTCAAATGGGCAGGGATAATTGTAAATACATTTATTTTTGCTTGTCATATTTATAAAAACAAGAAATGAGTAAACTCTGGTTTTCTTAGCTGTCTTAGGATTGAATAATGTGGATAACTTCCGTTCCAGACAAGGAAGACATGCAATTAAAATTATAATCAGGGAGATTTGTGTGTCTGAGGTATTCGATTGTATCGAGTTGCTGATTTAAAAGGAGTTAATGTGTGACTGATGGCTAAGTAAGAAGCATGAGAATTCTTTTGCTTTTGGGTGTTTTAATCTCCAAACGTCGTTACGATTGTAGTCATTCATTAACTGACTTGTAATTTGGGTGAATGCTAATTTGGTGTATTGTTCAGCATTGAAGGATCTGTCTAATGCCTGGATGAATGACTGAATCTGGGCTATTGAAGGAGACCTGAAGCGTGGGTCATCAGTTTGTGATCTGTAAATAAACGCAATAGGGTTGTTGCTGGGGTTTTTTTTCTCCATGCCGTAGATTATGATTTGAAATGTTTATCTCAGGATCTGCAATGTAAGTGGCATTATGAATAAATGTTGTGTTTCTGCTGATTAGGATTCATAGTCCTCTCCTCATGAAATTGTAGTGGGTGGAAACGTTTTGATTAATTTGTGCTGATTTTAATTTAAGATTAGATTCAGAGAAATGAGTTTCTTGTAATAAGCATATATCTGCATTTGATTAGTCGTTGCTTAGGGAACGTAGAGGTTCTGGGGTATAGGTTTGTAGGAATGTAAGAATGCAGCATTTATAATAATTGGAGGTGCAGTATGTGTTTATGGCTATGTGCATGTGGCATGAATAAATGTGGGTATTTTCATTGATGTTGATGAGGGTAAGATTTTTAAATGCACAAGATAAGAATACAACAATATCTTTTGAAGTGGAATGGAGAAGAGCAAGACATAGATTGGACGATAGATTGGTAAGAGTGAGAGAGAGAGAGAGAGAGAGAGAAAGAGAGAGAGAATTATACAGAGGAACCTAGAATAGCCAAGGGGTCACATTTTTATCACAGTATAATTGGCCAAAGTGTAAGTTATCTACAGATATTACATCCTTCTTTCATGCTTTTATATCTTTATTACATCCTTCCTTTAGGCACAGTTTTCAGATTTTTAATAGTCTTTTCTTTTTGTCCACTATTTCACAAGGGAATTGGTCATTAATGCCATAATCCATTCCTCTGAGTTCAGTGCCTTTGCTCAGGACAAAATTTTGTCAGATTTGTCAAAAATGGGCTGTTGACATTTACTTTTTTCGCCTGCACACTGTGCATGTGATGGAATGGAATGTCTGATTGACTCCGGCTGTATTTTTTGTTACTATAAATTCTTTTATTAACCTTTTGCCATCCTCGGGTGAGTGCTCTAGAATACAGGAAAAGATGAGATTGCTTCTCATGCTGCTTACCGGTAGATCTACTGTTGTTTTCTTATTTTATTTCTCTGATTTCTCATTACAGAAGACAGTCGGGTCATAAAGGTGTTGAGGGAGTGCTGTAGCATCTTATTTTCGCTGGTTAATGATGTTATTTGTAGCTGACTGAATTCAGGCTCTTGCACTGCGCCTGGTATTCTTCATGTAACATCTCTATGAGAGAATCGTGCATCCAGACAAGACCGATTATTTCTTATTTCTATAAGTCTTTCAGCAGTAGGCATGTTTGGTTTACCATTATTCTTGTCTACTCTTTTATCCTTATTCTTAGTGGTGCTGATGTAATCTACAATATTTTATTCTAAGGCAGGGGCTCGCAAACGTTTTGGGCAAATGACACCAAATGGACATTATGACCCCAAACCTTGACCCTACATTTTATTTTTTAAATTCTTGATTTATTATATAGAACTACTATACCATTTGAACATTTTATTATTGTATGTTAGTACCATATGTATATGTGGCATTCATATACTGTGACTAAAAACCCAAGCAACATTCCTTGCACTGACTTACCATTGCGGCATTGTTCACACACGCACTACGTATCTTATGTGATACTAACGTGATACTAACTGGACAACATGTCAGTGCCAAAACATCCGGGTCTATCAGGTTTTCAAGTCAAACTGTTAAATGTTTCGCAATTTAACTTTTTGCACAGCGGCGTTTAAAACACACTGATAAGCTCTGTCTCTTTTAATTAATACCCCTTCCCCACCCTACCCCCTTTCATGATTATTTTCAGGAGCTGCATCTTAATTTGAAAACGCTGATCTTACATTCAAAAGTATTTACTAGTCTCGAAAATCCAGAAGTCTGGTACACAAAACAGACCTTTCGGTAGGTTTAAAGGTTGCCAAGAGTGCCAAGGTTGGTGTGGAAGATCTCAAGTGGCCTGTACAGAGCCCTGACCTCAACCCCACTGAACACCTTTGGGATGAATTGGATTGATGGCTGTGCGCTAGGCCTCCGTGCCTGACAGAAGTTCCCAATCTCTTGTGCTCTTGTAGCCGAATGAGCACAAATCCTCAAAGACACACTTCAAAATCTAGTTGAAAGCCTACCTAGAAGAGTGGAGGTTATTATAACAGCAACAGGAGAGGAACCTTTACAACTTGGCAATGGGATGTTCAACAAGCACATGTGGGTGTGATGGTCAGGTGTCCACATACTTTTGGCTCTAACGTATATTTGAGACACAATTCTAGTTTGTTTAGGTAGATGGATGGGGAAATTTGTCCATTTTTATTGTTGAACATGTTAGTGCAGCATGTCAGGATAGTGAAAATGAGTCAAATCACATGCACCCTATTCATTTTAAATGTGGATTGTTTGAATGTGAATCCCAGTAACATTTTATAATACAACCCCTGGCAAAAATGATGGAATCACCGCACTTAGAGGATGTTCACCCGGATTATTTACTTAATAAAAATAAACAAATCACAGATATGACACAAAACTATTTTTGTTTAATAGATGAACATTCTGGCTTCATGAAACATACCTCAAACAAGTTACATTAAATTGTTTTAATTAATGGCATATTTTTTTTCCAGATCAAGTAAAGGAAAGAATTATGAAATCACTCAATGTTGAGGAAAAAATTCTGGAATCAGCAACAACAACAACAAAAAAAAATCACAATTAATACTTTGTTGCTCCTCTTCTGGCTTTTATGAGTTCTTTGAAGCGTGGACTTCACTAATGAAAAACAATATTCTCCATCAAGTCGGTTCCGAATTTCTCGAATAGCGGCTGACAGATCAGCTTTGCAGGATGGATCCTTGTCATGGATCAATTTTATTTTGTTAAATTTCCACCATAAATTTTCAATCAGATTGAGATCTGGACTGTTTGCTGGTGGGAAATCGATGTGTTTTCCCACACTCTTTTGATTGACAGGATATAATCGGCCCTCAGCATCGGATGTTTTTAAACTATCGGTGCATCTGTAATTAGAACTGTACCAGACAAAAGTTCCAGCATCATCTCCTTGGCCAATGCAGATTCATGATTCATCAGTGAATATCCATCCATCCATCCATCTTCTATACTGCTTATCCTTTTCAGGGTCACGGGGAAACCTGGAGCCTATCCCAGGAAGCATTGGGCACAAGGTGGGGTACACCCTGGACAGGGTGCCAATCCATCGCAGGACACGATCACATACACACTCACACACCCATTCATACACTACGGACACTTTAGACACGCCAATCATGCATGTCTTTGGACTGGGGAAGGAAACCGGAGTACCCGGAGGAAACCCCCACAGCACGGGGAGAACATGCAAACTCCGTACACACAGGGCCACGGTGGGAATCGAACCCCGGACCCTGGAGGCGTGAGGCGAACGTGCTAACCACTAAGCCCACCGTGCGCCCTCATTCAATATCAGTGATGAATATTTGCTTGTATTTCCTCATTTGTAAGCCACTTTGATTAAAAGTGTCTGCTAAATGAATAAATGTTTTCTTCTGTTTAGGTGTTAGTGCTGGTTTTCGTTTGGTGTTTCTATATGTAAATCCCTTTCATTCAGATGATTTCTTACAGTTCTGTCACGAACATTGACTCTTGTTTCCATCCCTTTGTTTTTTTGTTTGTTTTGTTAAGCATTTTCTATTTTCTAGGCATATTGCGTTTGTTTTCTATCCTGACGTTTGCTGTCTTCCTCGGTCTACCCGTATGTTTTCCTTGCGTAATCTTCCCATTTTGTTTATACTTGCACCAAATTTTAGACACAGCTGACTGAGAACCGACATCTTTTGCCACACTCCGATACACACACTCTGTCAGATTTCCTTCTTGAAGGAGTTTTATAATCTTGTCCATTGTTTTAATTGACAACCATTTTTTGGGGCCATGTTTCCTTTCAAAAAGTTCAAGGTTAAGGTCTGTAAGCACTCTCTTTTAACTGCAGACTAATTTACACTTTTAGACCTGTGCCGGTATTTTACTTTAGAAATACAAATTACAAGGTGATTCCATATTCCATTCCATGTTTCATGAAGCCAGAATGTTCAGCTCTTAAACAAAAACTGTTTTGTGCCCTCTGTGATTTGTTTATTTGCTACGAAGTAAAAAAGTGTGGTGATTCCATCATTTTTGTCAGAGGTTGTATTAGCACACAGAATCCGTCTTTGATATTTCAAATATTTCGAATCGAATATAGCAAACATAAATGAATGAGAAGAGGAGATGATATGAGTTTCTTTTATAACCCCATTTGTAAATCAAGCGACCCCATGTGGAGTTGCAGCTCGTAGTTTGGGAACCCCCGTGCTGGGAAATAAATACAGAAAAAAAAGGAAAACATTGATTTATTTAGTGCTAAATTTTAAAAATTGTTTCTCTAGCAGCAGGAGGCCAAAATCTTGAATCACACACTGATGTAGTGAGTTTGGAAAGTTTAAAGCGCACCTATTATGGTTTTGAAACGTGACAAATTTTGTTTTAGAGGGTCTCATTCAATAGATTTACATGCATCCAAGGTCAAAAAACACTTTAATGTGCTCATGATTTAAGTTGCAGCGTTACCTTTTTTCCCCAGTGTCAAAAACGACTCGTTAAATGATTCATTCTAACGGATTCATTCTAAACTCCTCCTTTCAGAGAGCATACTCTGCTCTGATTGGTCAGATGTCCCAGTGTGTTGTGATTGGTCTACCACTGTGAGGGTGTTTCAAAAAGGAAACGCCCACTACCATAACGAGTTTCAGCTCCGTCTGTGTGCGAGCAGCCGATGAAGACCAGCGGGGCAGTTTGTTACAAACCTACATAAGTTAGTAAAGGAAGTAAGTCTGGAATCACTAACTACTCGTTTCAGCTGTTCAGAATCGGTTCATTCTTTTGGGAGTCAATAACTCTATGTTGTGCCCTTTGATTTTTGAAACTTTGCAGACTTTTCACATTCACAAACAGCTCTATATAACACACTACATGAAGGGTAATATTTGAAAAACCATAATAGGTGCACTTTAAAAATGACAAGAGGAGGTGCTGTCAATGACTTGTTTATTACTGTAGCTATATAATGTTATTCCTACACTTAAACCTAAACCAAATCCTAATGTTAACCATAGCAGCCAAAAAAAATATTTCTCATGGTATTTCAATTTCTGTAAATAAAGCTTTTTTTTTTGGCTTGGGACCAGCCAGCTGTTCTCAGAGTATCAAAAATTGGTCAGAAAGCTAAATACATGCCTGTGTTTTATCACCCCGAGGAGCAGTTTAAAAAACAGAGCAACTCGAGAGACACTCCAGGAAAAGGATGTCAAGCGACAGTTTAGCAAGCACTTGATGTGTGGGTATTAATATTAATAATCCTCTTGTGTATTTGCCTAATAAAGGAGTAGCCCCAGTTTGACTTAAAGAATACATTAATCCATTAAATGGTTCATTTGCATGCATTTGAGTTCAGTTAATCTATGTGTACTGTGCAGAATTGAGGGTTTGGTCTAGTTCAAGGACACCAATACATACTACTCATACTCATAACAGTGCTCATATCCCAACATCCAATACTACATGCTACTATGTTGCATAAGCCTAGTGTGTGTTGTCATGAAGATGACACAAAATGGCAGTGATATAAAACCAAAGAAACATAAACAGCGCTAAATAAAATGTACTGCGATGCCGCTGACTTCTCACTAGTAAGTAGGTGACATATTTTTTTATTGGTATCGGTGTTGAAAAGTACCAAAAACCATGTACTCGTAATAATAATTGTTCTGAAAAAATGCTACTGATTCATCTTCAGACTAATTGCATTCTTCAATCTTCTAAATCAGACCAAGGTTGGTCAGTGTTGTTTTTAGGAATGTTGTTATATCCTCTCATTTTAAACATGAAAATGGATGTATTCCTGTATCCATCCACTTTAATAGGAACACCTGCTAATTCCTTCAATTCACACATCAGGTCTTCCAAGAACAGGAATCTGTTGAAGATTTGAAAAAGACCAGCTGATGATTTTATACGTTGTGCTGCTGCCACATGATTGGCTCATTGGAGAATTGCATGAAAGAGCAGTGGTGTTCCTATTAAAGAGACCAGTGAGTGTGTATCCATATCCTATGCATATCAGACAACAGCAGCAGTGCAATGTATCCCTTGGGATATGGAAGCCCTCTCTTTTTTATGTTAATCAAATCCACCATGCTGGCAGGCTTCCACATGCAAGTAAGGACTAAAGCAGTAAGCATGTAATGCAATGTCTCTTGCTTGCATTATTAAACACTATATGGGGATTTTATTCCTGCAGTTTGTCTTCATTCTGTCGAGTAGAGCCTATGATATAGGCATATTCTCTGACATTTGCAATTAAGTTCGATAAGCTGTTTTCCTCAAGCACGCTGTTTGGGTTATCAGTTTAATACAAACAGTGCTCTGCCCAGTCTCTGCCTATTTATCTAAATATGACAATGAAGAAAAACCATACCATTGTAGTACTATACTTTTAAAGTAAAACCATATCAGAATAACCGTGATTATTATAAAAACACACGGATTGCAACACACTTAAAAAGAGGTGCAGAAACACTAATTAGACCTCACTAATGCTCTTGTAGCTCAACGAGGAAATCCCTCAGAGGCACGTTCCAAACTCTAGTGGAAAGCCTTCCCAGAAGAATGGAGGTCATAATAACAGCAAAAGGGGACTTAATCTGGAACGGGATGTTCAGCAAACACATATGAGTGCTTTGGTCAGGTGTCCACAGAGTCGTCTGACACATCTGAGTTTTGAGATTCAGTTCATTTGGGTTTAAAGGTAGTACTCGTGATTTATAAGGCATGTTAGCAATAATAAGATAATAAGCTTGTTGATTGGCTGGCTAAATTAGATACTGTAACTTCAGGTCACAGATAGTTACACTACTCTCTGTATTAAATAACATTTATTTTATAAATATATTATTTGCCAATGTAGCACACAGTATATATAATTTTATAGCCTAGATTTGCAAATATTATATTACTAAATAAGAAAGCAACAACAACAAAAAAAAAAAATGCAGAAAAGCAATATGAAGGATTTATTCTGCTGTACTGAAGAAGTACTGCTGCATTTTAATTCGGTCTTTTGTGTTTTACAATAATAGAATCATTTCGACAGGAAGGTCCTTGCCAAGATTTAGTCTAATTGTGTCTAATTGTGTCTTATGCTGTCTCAGGTCTCATTTGCATTTTTGTTCATGGTGAGTGTAAGGTTTGGTTTACAAATAGCAGTCTATTTGCTGGAAGAAAGCATGCTGAAAATGAATACTTAAGCTATAAACATTAAAATATTAAATGTCTAAAGCTATGCCTAAAGCCTGGGTACATGATTGGAATGTAATCTTAACATTCAGTGTATTCTTAAACATTGCTGGTCACATTAATTAGCACTATTTTAGGGATTTGAGAATGAGAGAGATTATAGATAATGGAAAAAAAAAAACTTTGTGAATGTGGTTAATTGTATATTTTGTAGCATTTTCTCAGTCCTAGTGTTAATTAATTTCAATGTCATCTAAGGTCAACAGTGTGATAAACAACCACACACACACACACACACACATCTAAAAGTTTTTTATTTTTTTAAATTTTTTTTTTCCCACCATTTCACCAAGTCATCATTTATTCTTTATACGGAACACATTTTGCAGAAGTACTGATGGTTCAGGTTAATGGCTGTTATATATATATATATATATATATATATATATATATATATACACATATACACACACACACACACACACATATATATATATATATATATATATATATATATGTGTGTGTGTGTGTGTGTGTGTATATATATATATATATATATATATATATATATATATATATATATATATATATATAAAAGGGACTACAGTTATTACCAATTAGTTATCACATACTTTCATATACAGGAGCCAGTACTACTGAAAGACCTTAGAAGAGCGGCAGGGTAACTTCAGTAAACAAAGAACTAAACTAAAAAAAGACACAATGTGTCTGGGATAAATCTAATCTCAGGAATGAGCTTTTATATCGTGTCATAGATTTCTCCACTGCATGCTTCCGGGTTGACATTGATTTTGTTTTGGTTTCTGTCCTGTTTCCACCCTTGTCATGTTCTTGGTTGTTTCCTCACATGTCCCAATCAGTCTTAGCTGTTCCTTGTTACCCTTTTGATTAGTTTGTGTACTTATACCCTCATTTTTCAATCTTTAGTCGCAAAATAGTGCGTTTCTGTGTTTCGCTACCAGAGTCATACCAAGTCTTTGATCCTTGTTCTTTGTTTCGTGGGTTTTTTTTTAAATCCTGTTTTGTCCACGTGTTGATGGATTCTTGTTTTGCTTTGTTTTTGTTACTCGACTTGGATTTGTCTGCCTGCCTCTCAGTGAAGCCTTTTATGGCATTTGCATCCGTCTGCACCTATCTTACATGACATATTGAAGCATGTGAAAATGTTAAGCAGTTTTGAGAAAGCAGTTACTCAGTGGTATGGCATAGCGAAGTTAACAAAATAAGGCTAAGAAATGATATGGCGTTTGTGACTAACTGGCTACTAGCTACTGTAAGATTGGTGGGACGCTGCTTTGATACTACAATGAACATCTCATCTATCCATTTTCCCGACCACTTATTGTACACAGGGGAGCCAGGAGCACAAGGCAGGGGATACCCAGTATGGGTTGCCAACCCATTTCAGGGGTCAATTGCACACACATTCACACACTATGGACAATTTGGAAATGCCAATCAGCCTACAATGCATGACTTTGGACTGAGGGAGGAAACTGGAGTACCTGGAGGAAACCCCCAAAGCACGGCTAGAACATGCAAACTCTGTAGGTCGAACGCGGGAATCGAACCCCCAACCCCAGAGGTGCGACGTAAACATGTTGACCACTAAGCCACAAACACCTTCTGAATGTTTGTTAGTGCTGGTGTACCTGGGTTTTTTTGTTTTATTTGCACCAGTTCTAATGGATGAAATTTTTATTAGCAGCAGATCGCTTTGTAAATTGCTTCCAAATCAGTCAATTATTGAAGAATGCAAAAAAAAAAGCCAAGCCGAATAGATTTGTTTCACTTTTTTTATATTGTTTATTTGACTGCATTTATTTTATATGAAAGCAGGTCATATATAAAACGTGGATTATGGAGGAATCTTTTGCAGTGGTCTAGCCCTTTGTAATATAAGTTGATGCACTTTCATTTAGAATGTATTGGACAAATGTAGTGGACCACTTTAAAGCAAATTCCTAGATTTTTGTTCCACTGGTTGATATTGCAGTTTTGGGTTTTTTGTTTTTTTTTTTCGTTTTTAAAGATGGATTAATCATATACTGGTACTGGTTATAGATTTAAAGAGATATAAAATAAAAAGGAAGTCATAAGATAGAATGTACTTCTAAGCTGCAGCGACATGTTTGGGAAGAATTCTTTGGCCGAAGCATATTGTTTCTGTGAGAAGAAAAATGTGACAAATTAAGCATGACACTACAAATAAATCTGTCCCTTCTCTTTGTCCCCTTTTTGTCAGGCTTTGTGTAGCCTGTACAATAGCAAACTGACAAGGCTGTGCAATACGGCAGAATTGATGTGTCAGACATATTGGCTCATCAAACAGCAGTGTCCAGGCATGTAAGAGACAGAGCCCAGACTGTTCATGACAGTAAGGAATAAGAATCCCAGAGACTGAAAAAAACTGTAAAGATAGAAACTAAACCCATTATCGCAGTGATTGGACACAATATCACTACTGACTTCCAAAAAGTGCCATGCTTGTCATGCACCATTCACTATAAAGACAATGATTTCAATCTCGGGTTTTATTTGTGTCTGCCTTCACAGATGGCATTTCAAAGCTGTTGAAAATCTTTGCAGTTTGCTATGCTGCTTTTGGAATTGACACGCTACTATTGGCACGCTGGGATATATTCATAACAGTGCTGTGCTGCCATTGTTATCACACTTCAGAGGTAGTTTAATTGCAAATGCATCATTAATGTTAGAGCAACTTTACCCCTAAAAACCCCCAAGGTGGCAAGGTGGTCATTATGTCTCCGTCCACACACCAGGTTGAAGTGACACAAATCCAATTTTCTGCTTTATTGTGAGACAGATCTGATTTTTTTTTTTTCAGGACTGTGGACACAAAAAGCTGACCGTTTGTACATGAGCCACTTTGTGTTCATATATCATAGGTGGGATACCTACATGTGGCTTTTTACTTGAGTGCGCATGTGCATATCATCATCATCATCATCATCATCATCCAAGGTTGTCAACATGGCAAAATACACAGTAAAATCCCTAGTGTTTTATTAACACCCAGAGTGTTTATATGAGTCCAATGGACTCATATAAACACTAAAGGGTGTGAATTCAACACTTTGGGTGTTAAATCAACACTGGTGATTTTGCTGTGTAACAATAAAGGGCAGCAACAATGTGACTGTGACTATATTCTGTGGAAGGATGGGGAAATTGTTGATTTACTTGATATTTTGGGAATTGATCCAAGATAAAACTGGAAGGAACCTACCAAACTCGGGTATTCAAACAATTGGCCAAGAAATCGATGTGTGCATGTAGGGTGTTTCAGAGGACATGTGGGTTCATTTTGAAGACAGATATGGGTCACATGTTGTTAGAGATCGACCGATAGTAGATTTTTAACAATACGGATAACTAAGTTGGGCAGTACCTGCCGATAACCGATTAACCAATCGATAGTTTTTAATATTGATACTGAATGACAACACAACACTCACAAGTAAAATATTGCTGAACTTTATTACAAAAATAAATAATACTGGCTGTACCATGAAAATGTACCGTACTTTTTAAAATGAAATAAATATATAAATATTAATATACATTAACTGTTAATACATATGTAAGCAAATAAAAGATATACATCCATCCAACCAAAAACTAATAAAAAAAAGAGACATCCAAAATCAATCAAAAACACTTCAAGTAACACAACAAAATTTGTCAGTGATAGATTTTATTTTGCTCTAGAGGCTGCTCTCGTACTATATAACTATATATACTATATAACCTCCAGACCTCCACCTCCGAAACAACCCAGTCAAGTACAAAAGCTAACAATTCACACTCACGCTTCAGTGTAAATGCCTCTCAGTGTGGTTTGTTCATTGCTAAGTCTTGTTTGTGGCCTTCAGACTATATTTCTTATATAGTCTTTTTGCCAAAAGCGATATCCTGTGTATGACTCATGATCTTTTTGCCCTTTGGATTTCCCTTTTGTGCTGCTGCTGTAATGACACGGGACTATATACAGGAAGTAAGCGCAGGAGCAATGTCTTTATTTTCAAACTTAAATCAGGACACATTAAACGCGATAAATACTGAACAAGATTAACTAGATTAAACATAAGATTAAAGTCTAGGCATTGCACGAGAACAGGCCATGGAAATAAGACCGCTTTGCGAACGTAACGCATTCACCATTCAAACACTCAGTGAACATAAATACTGCGCGAAGTGTACAGCCACATGCCAGTTTGTTTAAATAACAAACACAATCAAACTAAAACATAGATACCTGGATTAAATCAAGACACACCCTCGAACATCAACCAATGGTTAAACAGGGGGGAAAACCAAAACAAACAAAGGTGCGTATCCATATACAAAAGTCTCGTGCACGCGTGCTCTCTAAAGCCGCGCGTGCATGTTGACGCCGCAGTGCCATCTGCTGGCGGGAGCATAACAGCTGCTGTGTTTTAGATAACTCGTTTGAGGTTTTTTGTTTTTTTTTTTAGCTCTGCCTGGTTATTTCACCTCAGTTTTGTCTGACAGTTGTTTGCCTCATTGTTGTTAAATAAAGTCCATTATCTGTTTCAACCTATGCATGTCTCCACCATCTGAGTCTGACAGCCATTGATGTAACATGACTCCTGGACTAATTTTTGTGACACTTTATTCAATCTCTAGTGCTTTCATATGTGGACAAATCGAATTGTTATCAGTAATACCCTCAATTAACCTATATTTTTCCAAGCACATTTTGTCTAAGAATTTGTTATAGCCTAAGCAGATAGTGCCAATATTGCAATTGAACTCAGTTGGTGTGTTTTTGTTTCCTTTTATAATGGAGGAGAAAAAAACCCCAACGTGTTTTGTTTGTATTTTGGGAATTTTGATCTGCTGAGATGAATGGAAAATATTGCAGATGGGGTTCACGCAAAAATACAGTAACTGCCGGAGCAAGCAGGAGTGGCTAGGGGAGCGGGCTGGCACAAGGTTAAACAAACGTTTCGATTAAAACATACTACATTATTTCTTTTAAGAAAAAAGGGCTTCAAAATATTTAGCAGGAGCAGGCTGAAATTCTGCGTGCTGATGCAACTCTCGGCCAAGTATGAGACACCTTAAAGGCAAAAGGCAGATAGTGTAGGGAATTCTTTCAAGTTTTGCTGCTTGCAAACTTGCACAGTTTCACAACAGTGCTAACACAGGCACGCAACTCGTGCCTTGACTAACATACACACCAGTGTTATCAAACGCTCCCACTGCATCTACGCTCTCTCAGACCAGAGGCAGTTCTCTGTCAGTGAACAAAGTCTATGCGAGTGACATGACTGCGTAAAGTACAGTGCTCCTGAAGCATTCGCCTTTCATCCCAACCAGCACATTTTATCTCTGCCTCAGAATTTTCAACACGCTCACTTGGGAGAAATCAAAACATTAAACTGACTTAAAGTGAACTTGGCTGGGTTTCTGCTGCACCACACTTACCATTTTCATTCTCAGTGCCTTTGATTATCACTATTCTTGGCTACAGCTCATCTCTCCGGGTCTTCTGCTGAGAACTCTGAGCGTTTCTATGGACTCCGACAGTTTGTCTGAGCATGAAGCAGGAAAAGAGATGTCCATAACTGTCATTCTCTGGCATTTAAACCAGACACACTACTAATACAGCGTCCTAGTCATTATCTTCTTATGGTTCATAAAAGCTGACGTTTCATATGAAACCATAAAACACTTTTTTGAACACATACACATGAACTCTGTCTCTCCATCCCTTCTTTTTATCTTTGGCTTTATCTCTCACTCCCACTTATTCTCCGCTATCAGGCTGACATTACCTGAGGAACCACCCAGTGCCCCTCCTCAAACAGTCATCGCCAGCGGCCGCACTAATCAGTCCATCATGATCCAATGGCAGCCTCCTCCAGAGAGCCACCAGAATGGCCTGCTGCAGGGCTACATTATCAGGTGAGACTTTACGTTCTCTCTCTCTCTCTCTCTCTCTCTCTCTCTCTCTCATACACACACAGACATATGCTCACACCACCCCCCACAACACCCCCACAGCTTCGATTAATCTTCAAGTCCTGCACGGAAAGTCAAGCAGCTGTCCCTGCAGGACGTGGAATGCGCAGCAGTAAATTCAGCACTGTTGAATTAAGACTTCCATTGCTCATTCGAGACCGGTTGAACTCTATGCGGTGGAAATTGAACTTGAACGCTGTTAGAGCTAATGTGACCACAGTGATTTTACAACATACATAAATTTGACGTAAGACATATTCACTACCATACAGATCCCAAAAGGCATTGTTTCAAGTTCAGAAGTGAGGTTTTATGAAGTTATAGCCCTCTCCTCCCTCTGTCAGGTCCTCACACATACTACACCAAAAGACTGAAAGTATTTGTATGCATTTCTATATACATTTATATAACTATCTTAAATGTAACAACCCCAACTATTCTCATAGAGCTCATTCTCTGCAGCTCATTTCTGATCATTAACTTAAAGCCTGGGTGGGGACGGTGGCTTAGTGGTTAGCATGTTTGCCTCGCACCTCCGAGTCACAATTCCCGCCTCTGCCCTTTGTGTGCAGAGTTTGCATGTTCTCCCCATGCTTCAGCGGTTTCCTCCGGCTACTCCGGTTTCCACCCCCAGTCCAAAGACATGTGCTGTAGGCTGACTGGCATGTCTAAATTGTCCGTAGTGTGCGAATGTGTGTGTGATTGTGCCCTGCTATGGGTTGGCACCTCGTCCAGGGTGTCCCCTGCCTTGTGCCCCTAGTCCCCTAGGATAGGCTCCAGGCTCCCCCATGACCCTGTGATGGATAAGCGGTACATAAAATGGATGGATGGATGTTTCAACTGATTGCTTCTGTGTCTGTGTTGGCTTAGGTACTGTCTGTCAGGTCTGCCAGTGGACTGTCAAATTAAGAATATCACCAACCCTGACCAGACCAACCTCCTACTTGAGGACTTGATCATTTGGACCAACTATGAGATTGAGGTGGCGGCCTACAATGGTGCGGGTCAGGGTGTCTTTAGCCAAAAGGTCACAGAGTGGACCTTACAAGGAGGTGAGTCCTGGCATAGTTTAGTCATTAATTAAATTAGTCCATTGCTGTTATATGATAGTGGAAAGCTATCATTTGGCAAATGGCCAAATTGGAAGAAAATGGAAGAAAAATCCAAAGCAAATATGTCCTGCAGCCAGACATACTGCTTATCCAGAATCCATATCTGATTCAATGTAATTATTAACAATGTTTTTGCACATTTTACCCTAAAATCCCATATTTGATGCATCCTTTATTCTGTATTCCTCGTTCCATGCTGTGCAGTCCCCACAGTACCACCAGGGAACGTGCAAGCAGAGGCCGTCAACTCCACTACAGTTCGCTTCACGTGGAGCGGTCCAAGCCCTCAGTTCATCAACGGCATCAACCAAGGCTACAAGGTGATCCATCATCCTGCTGCCCTCTAGTGTTCAGAGCAAAAAAAAAATCACAGTTTCTGTGGTACAATTCATCTCAATAACATCTCAGTGACAGCTGCACAGCACATATTGGCATTTTCTCCCAGGGGATTGAGATGGACGCTGTGCCCTCTGATCTCTTTTTCTCGCTTTCTTTTTTCATCTTCTCTGTAATGTTCCCCTCAGCTGCTGGCCTGGGAACCAGGCCATGAGGAGGACGTGGCCATGGTGACGGTGAGGCCGAACTTTCAGGACAGCGTGCACGTTGGCTACGTCACTGGGCTGAAGAAATTCACAGAGTACTTCACTTCGGTGCTGTGTTTCACAACGCCTGGAGACGGCCCACGGAGTCCTCCGCACCGAATCCGCACCCATGAAGACAGTGAGTGTCAGAGCTTTAGATTGAATACCTAGCTGGGTTGTTTTTTTTGTGCTGTTGGACTAAATGTTCCAAGTGTGTCTCCAGCCCCAGGGCCTGTGGGTCACCTGAGCTTCACCGAGATCCTGGACACGTCCCTCAAAGTGAGCTGGAAAGAGCCACATGAGAAGAACGGCATTCTCACAGGTGCCATTATGCTCATGCACATACACACACTAGACACTGCATTCAAGCATGAATTAAAATATTGAATATTCAGTTGAGTTATACGTTAAGCTTTACATTACAAGTCTATACTATAATACTGTGGGAATGATAAAATCATGTAAGGTGAAATTTCACTTCTGTGCCGTTCCTTTAGCAATGACAGGACTTTCCACTAACCATCTTTCTTAAGCAAAGAAAATCAGAAGGACCTAACATCATAATGACTTATCCACAATAATAATTTCTTGTAACTAATATTTTCAGATCATGAGTTTACTTGAAGGTGAAGTGACATGTGGAGAGAAGCAGAGATCCAACGCTCGTATTTTTATTTGAACATCAGTACGGCTTGGGTGCAGCTGTCTGGGACCATCTGTATGTTTATTGTTTTTTTCTGTGACCAGACAGCTGGATTGTACTTCATACCCAACCCATACTGATAGAAATCCTATGTCTGTCTGTACAGTCGTGACTAGTGTCACAACAGCTGGGGATACAGTGTTGATTAGGAGGTGAGAGCACACAAAAGAATAGTGCAAATCAGAATCTCCCAACAAACATGATTAGTGACAGCAGCGGACAAGGAGAAAAATATCAGCTCACACGGAGGTGTGAAACAGGCATGTAACATAGACATGATAAGAATATAATGATGAGCACAAAACACAGAGAAAGATAATACAATTATTGCCATCAAACAGCGAGCATAAATGCCAACTTCAGTACAAGTTAAACTCTAATTATAAATGCAAGTATCTCAACCTGAATTCGTCTGGTTACCCACAAAATTAAAAAGGGAGAAAATTGCATTTATAGTTTCCATACAATCTGTGGTGAAGGTGTAGTTTGACAACCGGTGTCTGATTACACACTGGACTGATTAAGCTTGTATATCCATTTTCACTACATATCTACCCACAACTTCAAATTCAAAGACCATATTACACTTAGCTATACACAAATATGATTAAAATATTTACATCTTATGCTACCTGAAATCCATATAAATGAATGTATGTATTATTACATAGATTTTTTTTATATATACCCTCTTTATTATAAACCTTACATTTCACCTACATCAAACAACACCATTGGCCAAACCCGGATGTTTAGGACATACCTAGAACATGGAAAAGAAGTTCAACATGGGATCTTACACATTTGACTTTGGATTTTATAAATATTGTGAAAATTATACATCATTATTGAAACAGTTCCAACAGTCCTGACACACTTTTTATTAGCTCCATTGGTATCCTCCTTATCTGTATTCTTTGCTTGCTTATTGTAGGGTATCGCATCTCCTGGGAAGAGTTCAACCGCACCAACACACGAGTCACACACTACCTGCCCAACCTGACACAGGAGTACCGGGTCACCGGCCTGACCGCCCTCACCACCTACACCATCCAGGTAGCTGCTATGACCTCCAAGGGCCAGGGCCAGCTCTCCTCCTCCACCATATCCTCTGGCGTGCCACCAGGTCAGCCCTAACTCCCATAAACAGCAATAAGCATATGTGTGACCTCATACACTATATGGCCAAAGGTTTGTGGACACATGACCATATGTAGTTCTTCCACAAGCTGTTTTCATAAAGTTAGCAGAGCACAATTGTATAGGATGTCTTTGTATGCTGTAGCATTATAATTTCCCTAGACTGGAACGAAGAGGCCCAAACCTGTTCCAGCATGACAATGCTCCTGTGCACAAAGGGAGCGCCATGAAGACATGGTTTGCCAAGCTTGGAGTGGAAGAACTTGAGTGGCCTGCACAGAGACCTGACCTCAACCCCACTGAACACTTTTGGGATGCCGACTTCGTTCTAGACCATTCCAGTGCCCAACCTCTCTAATGCTCTTATGGCTGAATGAACACAAATCCCCACAGCCTCCCTCCAAAATCTAGTGAAAAGCCTTCCCAGAAGAGTGGAGGTTATTATAACAGCAAAGGGGGACCAAATTTGGAATGGGATGTTCAACAAGCACATACAAGTGTTATGGTCAGGTGTTCACACACATTTGCCCATATAGTGTATTTGTATGGCTTTTGTTAAACAAATGAGGGTTTTTTTTCTTAAGCAATATCCCCATGATTGGTTTGTTGTGGGTGCTCATTTTTAAATACCAGACTGTTCTACTTTTTTTTCTCTGTTCTTGCAGAAATGCCTGGGCCACCGACCAATATCGCCATCTCCAATATTGGCCCACGTTCCGTGGCCCTGCAATTTAAACCTGGTTACGATGGCAAGACCTCCATCTCCCGCTGGATAGTGGAGGCCCAGGTAATAATATTGGTGCTCTTGATGTCACACATGGAGTTTTTTTTCTCAACACAGCAGAGCACTTCCAGTTTTCCAGTGAAGTGCCTTTTTTATCTTTTGACCAATTAGGTCAAGAAAAACAAACATGGAGGACAAAGTGGTGGTGCACATTTAGCCTTAGTGAATATGAGGAGATTTATGACATGCTGAAGTGAAAATATTTCATTGCCAATATTCCAGTGTTGCAATATACATATAACTATAAATAACCTTTTGGGAAATTCCCCAAAAAGGTTTTATTATTATGGGAAATTCACTGGTATGCAATGTGACCGTCCAACTTGAAATGGCTTCATACAGTAAAGTCACTCAAGCAGCTCCTTTTCCATTGATTTCTTCCTCTAAAGCTACAGCAAAGACAAACAACCAATCTTTATTAAAACTTATGGTAATAATAAAATGAATCTAGAATCTATCAACCTAGGCTAGTTAGTTAGTATATTTTAACAGCATATTTTCTGTAAAATAAATGAATTATTTATTTTTTTAAATAAAAAGCTTAGTGTGAAAGTACCTGTGATGAATCTGCCTGTGTGTCTGTACATTAGCTCAATACAGAGTGAATATGAAATCGTCTGTTTCTTTATTCCATTCTCTCTCGAACAGATCGGAGTAATAGGGGAAAATGAAGAGTGGGTCATGGTCCATCAACTGACTAACGAGCCTGATGCACGTTCTCTCATAGTAGAGGGTCTCAACCCATACACCTTCTACAGGTACACTCACTTCTACCTGAACCACCTGCACACACCAGCTTCTCCTGCTTACTGACTGCTCATTGAACTGTATTTTAGGTTCCGAATGCGTCAAGTAAATATAGTGGGCACAAGTCCTCCAAGCCAACCCTCTAGGAAAATCCAGACCTTGCAGGCACCACCAGATATTGCGCCTGCCAACGTCACTCTCCGCACAGCCAGTGAAACCAGCCTCTGGCTGCGATGGGTGGTAAGTGAACATCTGAAGAATTAGCCATGTCTGACTGTGCTTGCTCTATTCTCTATTCAGTAGATACACGCACTCTGGTCTTCTACAAATATTTTAAAATATTAAATATATATTATGCCTTAAAATGCACAATATATGTCCAATATTTGCCAACGATCTCAGTTGTGTATGTGCAAAGATCATTTTTAGATATTCATATTTTTAAAACTTTAATTTTACCTTGTAACTTTCAGACAAAAATGACATGCATGTAGTCTCAGTTATGTGAATGTGATTCTAAAAAATGTTCAGCTATAAAATGTGATGTTTGACACATAAGAGTAATGTGTTGTAGCCCCTGCCAGAGTGGGAGTACAACGGTAATCCAGAGCTGGTGGGCTACAGGGTGCAGTACTCTCGGGCTGGTTTGAAAGGTGGAGTCCTGTCCCACATCATCTCTGACAGGCTAGAGAGAGAGTTTACCATCGAGGACCTGGAGGAGTGGACTGAGTACGAAGTACGCGTGCAGGCCATCAATGGCATTGGGGCGGGACCATGGAGTCAACCCGTTCACGCCAGAACTAGAGAGTCAGGTGAGAGAGCCTTTACTTCTTTCCTCTTTCTCCTATAATTTATATAATATGGGTTGTTAGTAAATGTGAACACTTTTGAACACTTGGTGGCTTTTACGCACTATAAAAAATTAAATCATAGAAAAAAAAACTCAAATATGGGCAAATGTGTCTAATAATTTTCACTATGAGATTATTTTATGAGGTTTTTTGTATATTTGTGTTCATTTCTAGCTTGATTTTTTTTTCTTACATAAAGCATTTCTAGAAAGAAACAATTATAGAGTAATCAAAAGCTTGATATGAGTAGAAATGTCTATGAACAGGCTTAATAAATGTATGTTTCATCTCATAATGAAAATAGATTTAGATTAGATACATTTGCCTATGTACAAAATATTTACCCTTGCTAAGATACTGTATTATTATATGCAGTGTTGCTCCATTATATTTTAACAGAAATATTAAGCTGCAGTGTGCCATCATTGTTAATATGGCTTTTGGTTGCAGTGCCTTCTAGTGGACCAGCCAATGTCTCTGCCTTTGCCACGACCTCCAGCAGTATCCTGGTCCGGTGGGGTGAGGTGCCAGAAGCTGACCGTAATGGACTCATACTGGGCTACAAGGCACTGCAGATGTTAATCACTCCTTGTATTTTTAATCATTTTTAAGGACAAGGCTGCCTGTCAAGGAAAGTGTATGAGAGTCTCTGCTCTATCTCTTATAGGTAGCATACAGAGAGAAAGACTCTGATTCGGCACTCCGCTTCTGGATGGTGGAGGGGAACACCAGCCACAGTGTCCAACTGACCGGTCTAGACAAGTATGTCCTGTACGAGATCCAGGTTCTCAGCTTCACACGCATAGGAGACGGCACACCCAGCTCACCTCCACTCCTGGAGCGCACACTGGATGATGGTAGAACACTATTCTAGACTCTAGATATACTTGCCTTCATGGGAAAATTGCTTTGTGCTGTAATCTTGCTGTAACTTTGCTGTAACTCACTGAGTTATTGCTTGCAGTTCCTGGGCCTCCAGTAGGAATCCTTTTTCCTGAGGTCAGAACCACTTCGGTGCGACTCATCTGGCAGCCCCCTGCTCAGCCCAACGGCATTATCCTTGGTGAGTTTCTATCTATGATGATCAAAAACCAATAATTCTCGTTCCCATGTGTTGTTTTCGGACTTGTGCGACTGTCCTCTTGATCATATGATTTATATCTCTTTTAGCTTATCAGATCACTTACCGGCGAAACTCCTCCAACACCAATTCGGCCATAGTGGACGTGCTCAGCCCCAGTGCACGGCAGTATACAGCTAGCGGACTGAAACCGGAGAGTTTTTATGTGTTCCGCCTAACAGCCCAGACCAGAAACGGCTGGGGAGAAGCTGCTGAGGCCCTGGTGGTCACCACGGAGAAGAGAGGTGCACAAGGCAGACTTATTGAATGATTAAATTAGAGCTATCAAAGAATTAAAATAGCTCACAGCTCCAGGGTTCCCAGCTCGTTCCAAGTTATGCAGCTGCTCTGCATGATCACATGAGTTCCCTCTGGTTTCCTCCCACCTCTCAAAAACCTGCCAGTAGGTGGATTGGCTGTGTTCATGTATTTGTGCGTTGTGCCCTGTGATGGACTAGCATCTCATCCAGGATCGGCCATAAGTGTCCGCCAGCATTCAGTGCAACTCTGACCAAGATAAAGCCATTATTGAAAAGCAATTAAAGTTTGGGTTTTTTTTTTACATTATAAAACCAAGCTAGTCTTTGTTTAAATCATTTTGAACGTTCTTCATCATTTAATCCTAGCAAGTTTAAGCATTTTTGCACAAGAATATTTTTTACAAGAATTTGCAATTTTATAATAATTTACAATTATTATTAATATATTAACTTTGACAGCCATAATTTAAAAACATCCATCTTACATAAACACACATTAGTCAAGTCAAGTCAAACTTTATTTATCGAACACAATTAAACACAACAAAAGTTTACCCAAAGTGCATTATAATAAGAAATATAGTATCCAGAGACAATGGCAACAAAGACAACAATAACAACAGTACAATTACATTAATCAAAAGCTAAAGAATAAAAATAAGTCCTAAGATTAACTTTAAAAGCACTCAATGTTGGAGAGGCCCTGGAGTTAAAATGTAGACCTAAGTGCATCAACAGAAAAAGCCTGATCTCTATTAGATTTACAACGTGAACAAGGAAAAGTGTCTTGTACACAAATAGAAGAATCTTAAAATCAACTCTACATTTAATGCAAATGCAATGAGGCAAGAACAGGAACCATCAACAACTGAGATAATAATGATAATGAGTCTTTGTTGGTCACATACACATTACAACACAGTGAAATTCTTTTCTTCACATACCCCAGCATGTTAGGAAGTTGGGGTCAGAGCACAGGTTCAGCCATGATACAGCGCCCCTGGAGCAGAGAGAGTTAAGGGGCTTTGCTCAAGGGGTGGTAGTGCTGGGGCTTGAATCCCCGACCTTCTGATCATTAACCCATAGCCTTAACTGCTAGCCACCACTGCCCAGATAGAGATAGACTGGATTGAGGGACATACAGGGAATTACACTATTCCAACCAAGATTAAATGAGTACATGGATCACAATTTCAAGGTCCTTACAAGAAAAGCAGTGTTTTAATTTTGCAGTAGATCTAAGTTGGCAAAATCTACTCTTTACAACAGCATCAATTTGCTTATCAAATTGGAGCGGGGGATCAAAACAAACACCAAGATTGTTTTTTGAATAACTATACAAATTGTTACTTAGGGAGCCTAACTGATTTTTAAGTGAATTGTTAGATACATGAGAGCCTAGCAAGAGAACCTCTTGTTTTATTTTCATTTAATTGTAGAAAGTTATTTACTATCCAAGTCCTGATTTCAGCTAAACATGGAAAAAGATGGTCAAATGAACAAATATCGTCTGGTTTGATCGGAAGGTAAAGTTAGGAAAAGGTCAGCATAACAATGATATATAATGTTATATATATTTTTTGAAATATGGAACTCAGAGGAAGCATTTAAAGGGAAAACAAAAGAGGGCCCAGAATGGAACCCTGTGGAAAGCCCCAAGAAATGGGTGCAGGTGATGAGGAAAAGGACCCTATGCTAATGGAAAAAGTCTGACCCTTTAAATAAGAAGTAAACAGTAATACATTACATATTTCATTGTTATCCATGATATTCCTGCAAATAATCATTATATTAACCCTTTCCTTCTCAGCTCACCCCCAGCCCCCGAGTCGCCCCGTAGTGCCTCAGGAGGACGTGCAGGCTCGTAGCGTGCTGCTGTCATGGGAACCAGGCAGTGATGGTCTGTCTCCAGTGCGCTACTACACCGTGCAGTACAAAGAGCTTCCCAGCGTCAACTGGATCGTCTATTCAGCATCAGTCAACCATGAGGCCAACTCCTATATAGTGGATAAGTAAGTCAGCACTCTAACATCACTAGTCTAGTGCTGTCAACAGACATGTTAGTGTTGAGAAACCTGACCAGAACTTTTGTGCTTTTTACAGACTCAAACCTTTCACTTCATACCAGTTCCGTGTTAAGGCTACTAATGACATAGGAGACAGTGAGTACAGTGAGGAAAGCGAGGCTATCACCACTCTGCAGGATGGTAAGGCCAGCTCACTCTTTCTGAGTCAGATCTGTAAATAAAAATCCGAAACTGAAGTAGCTAGACGTCATTAGTGCCAGTGCACTTTCTGGAATTGTCGAAAGAATATCTGATGCGCTGGATGTGGTGTGTGAGAACATTTTCTTCTGTTAACGGAAAAATCCACCTTGCATATCAATATTTATCATCAACTGTGCACAAGAATTATTTTGTCAATGAATTCTGAGTTTGTTGCTTTAAATTTCATCAATAAATTGGTCTGTTTTCACTTTGGCTAATGATTTACTACATTACCCACAATGCCATTCATCTATCTGCTGATTGTGGTACCAGTTGGACTTCATTCCTTCTGAAGAGGGCCATACAGCAGCGCTTTAATCCTTTAGTCTTTCATTTAGTTATCAAATGAAACCTGAAGGTTATCCCTTAAGATTGTTAATTTTTTTTCTCTTATTAAAAATCATTTAAACTATACAGGAAGTGTCTTCCTGTGATGTCAGCATGGCACACCACTATAAATTTCTCCAATGAATAATGAAACTACAGCACCAACCTAAAACTGCTAAGCACATTACAAATATTTTTGGCATAATGATATTTACTCTGTTCCTTTAATGCTTCAGACCCATGAGTGTTCAGTTGCAGTTCAGGAGCTATTTTATGTTTATTTTCTCACAGCCCCAGACAAAGCTCCCACAATCATCTCCGTCACACCACACACTACCACCTCGGTGCTGCTCCGCTGGAAGGTAATGCTCCGACTGCTTCTGTTCACTGTTATTTTGGGAATCGCACTACTAACAATCATGTCACTAAAGGACTTGATAATCAGACCTGATGATCTGTCTAATCCGCAGACCCCCTCTGAGGAGCAGATCAACGGCATCCTGCTGGGGTTTCGGATTCGCTACAGAGAGCTCCACTATGATCGCTTGCGCACTTTCACTGTCCGCACCGTCAACAACCCAATGGCTAGCTGGGCTGAGCTCACGGGTGAGTCATAATTTAACCCAGCAGGATGAAATTGCTTCTCAAGTCTTTGAGTGAGAGAGATGCAGTTTGGTAAATGGTCTGCACTTATATAGCACTTTTTTTAACCTTAGCGGTTCTACAAAGCACTTTACACTGTTTCCCATACACTCCACACCAATGGTAGCAGAGCTGCCATGCAAGGCACTAACTTGCCATTGGGAGCAACTTGGGGTTCAGCATCTTGCCCAAGGACACTTCGGCATGTGGAGTCTTGTGGAAGATAGACAGATAGATAGGTAGATAGATAGACAGATAGATAGATCATTAGATAGATAGATAGATAGATAGATAGATAGATAGATCATTAGATAGATAGATAGACAGATAGATAGATCATTAGATAGATAGATAGATCATTAGATAGATAGATAGATAGATAGATAGATAGATAGATCATTAGATAGATAGATAGATAGATCATTAGATAGATAGATAGATAGATAGATAGATCGATCATTAGATAGATAGACAGATAGATAGGCAGATAGATAGATTGACAGCTAGATAGATCATTAGATAGATAGATACTGTAGATAGATAGACAGACACACAGATAGATAGATAGACAGATAGATAAATAGAACATATAGTTTGTCTTGCTTCCTGATGCATTGTTCACCCTATATAGTTATATAGTTAGACATAAATATGTGTAGTGGCCTGGGAAAACCCATTCCATGGCTAATTTTTGAAATTATGTAGTAGTTCTAGTAGTTGAAACGCGAAAAAGGAGAAAATTGCGTTTTAAAAAACACGTAACTCTACATTTATACTCTCATCTACTGTACTTATGGAAAACCAAAATTACCTCCAAAGTTTAAAGAATTGTAAATTGCAAATTTACAACAGGAAATAAGTTCTCACTTTGATTATCAGCATCATCCACATCAGCCTCTGTATCATCACCTGAAGTAAGAGCCACTCATACCGTTTGAACATGAGCCTCATCATCGTTTCTTCACGGGAATGAACACTGAAATAACCACTGATTCATTCAGTCTTCTCTATTCCTTTGGTGAATTTCTTGTTATTGATTAAAAACTTTGTCAGCCGTCATCTGTACCGAATGTAAAAGCTCTCTTCTCTGTATTGACAATGATGTGACTGCAAAAAATTTTTAAAAATTCCTTATAATCATTGCATGAGGAAAGCACATTCAGCTAGCAAGGTTTTTAGACATTTTTAGGCAGACTGATGGTTTCACCACTGTGCATATTAAATGGTCTCCTTACCGGACTTTCTAAATATAAACATTTCCGTGTTAATTTGCTAAATTGTATGCAGATTTTCTTGTCAAAGAGAGATGTCAAAGTATATGACTGGCAGAAAATGTTCAAATGTTAAGAACCAAACATCTTAGTTATAGATTTTTGAGAATTTAGCTACAGCGACAAGTTTTCCCAGACCGCCACACGTATAGGCTAGATTTCAGTTTAGTTTTCAGTTTTACTGTCTGTGTGAGTGATGTACTGAGTAACAATTCTGCCATTTTCTTTAGACCCAAATCAACACACAGTGAATAAAAATGTCTTATTTAGTGTTTAAACTATTCTTTCATTCCGTTAAATTATTTAGTCAGTTTGAAATGCAGTGTAAGGCTGAAGGGTAACCTGCATGCTGCACCTGAGGCCCAGGAGATGCTGGACTGTTTAATACTTAAGTGCCTCTCTCACGCAATTATACCGAAAGATGTGTACCACAGAGTACTGTGATGAATAATAATAATAAAAAAAAGTAGAATCTTTTCCTCACAAACATCTTTGCTGGTTTTGTGTGCAATCCTAGGCTTGGCACTGCTTTGTCTCATTAACAGGCAAGTAGTCAAAGCTGTTCCATGGCTCAAGGCGTTGTGTTTGTTTCCGAGGTTGGACTGCAGCCACTACACAAGCTTGTGCCAATAAGCTGCTTTTACAGCTCCCAGCTTTTCACTAATACACTAATCCAAATTCTTCCCTCTTCTCCTCTCTGTGTTTCACCTTCTCTCTACTTGGCCTGCTTTTCCTGGTTTGACCTTCTCTGCTCCTGCCATTCTCAGCTCCCTACAGTATCAGGAACCTGAGTGAATCGTCACTCACCCAATATGAACTTGGCAGTAAGTCTCAAGACTGTCCGTCCGTCTCTCTGCGCTTTCATCAGCATTTCTACACAATTCTTTCATCCCACGTTTTTCCCCCGAATCCTAAAAACGATTCAGATACTCTCCTCCCTCATTTCAGTTTCCACTTTGTGGTTTCTCACCTCACTGCTATGCCCTGAGCTCAGTATTATAAGGTTCTTTCTGGCACTTAGGTAGAACAAATTTTCCTCACTGTGGGCTTAATTCTCTTGTGGTGTTTTTATTTTGTATTTTTTTGTAAAATATTTAAAATGATTAAAAGTTCTATCTCTAAACCCACAGATAAATTAGTTGTTACGTGGTTCTACCTGCTAGCCAGTCATCCAGGATGAAAATCGGATGAACACAAAATGGTCTGCCTTGACCAATTGATATCCATGTTTTATTTACATGCTGACAGAAAAGACTCGAAGCCTCAGTATGGCAAGTTGCAGGACAAAGTAACTTTTAGCTGTAGATCTGCTGCATGTGTTCCTTGAGAGTAATCAAAAGTAAGTGTTCAGTACAGGTTCAAAATGCTCGCTGGGTTTACAATATATAAATATTCTGGCACATTAGAAAATCTTGAGCACAGCAGACGGTTCATATTGTGACTAACATCACTTAACATTAGCATTATATATTACTGACTATGCATGCAATGTGCTTAATAAACTGAACTTTCTGCTGCAAATGAGTCTGGGGTTCAGATGGCGGACGTGTAAGACGTGTTTTCATTGACTCAGAATTTGAGCTTGTACATTTGAAGTAAACTTAAAGTGTGAGCTAACGTGAGCTGTTTTGCTAGATGGAATGTTATGCAGCTGGGAAGCTGGCAAAAGTAAATGAATATGAATTAGAAATATTTGAATTCTATTATATGTAAAGTGTCACATTAAAGTTTTTTCTGTGTTGTATTTAATACATTTTTGCTGATGTATTTATTTGTTTTGAACTTGCTAGAGGTAAGCATTTTAGTTTGAAATTGAGATTTTAAAAATGAGAGCGCTAAATACAGTTGAGGTTTTCCCTCCATCCATCCATCCATACCGCTTATCCTGCACAAGGACACTACACACAATTTAGAGATGCCAGTCAGCCTATAGCGCATGTCTTTGGACTGGGGGAGGAAACCGGAGTGTCCAGAGGAAACCCCCGAAGCACAGGGAGAACATGCAAGCTCGTGCCCACAGGGTGGAGGCAGGATTCAAGCCCCCAACCCCGGAGGTGTGAGGCAAACATGCTAACCACTAAGCCACCGTATCATGTCTCCCCCCCAAAATTAACATTTTGAAATTTGCGTTAAATTTGTTATAAATGTCAAAACCTTTCATTTCAAATGTTATGTTTTTAAAGGCAAATCTTCCCACTAGCAAGTTCTTAGAAAAGCGTCAATTTATTAAATATGCCACAGAACAAATATTTTTTTATTTAGTACGACGTGTATGTTCAGATAATTTGTCAGTTCTAAGCTCCATAGAACGCCAAAGCTTTGATGCCTCATATCTTAAAACAGCTCTTCACCCAGATGGAACCTTATAATACTTAAGGTCACAATGTGTCAACACTAAAAGGTTTCTTCTACAATATTAAAGGTGTGTTTTTACATGTGTTTGCTTTTTCCATTGCAGATCTGAGTAAACACAAGCGCTATGAGATCAGACTGAGTGTGTACAATGCCGTCGGGGAGGGGCCCATCAGCACACCACAGGAAGTGTTTGTAGGAGAGGCAGGTGAGTGTCTCTCACTCCAGACCAGAACTTCAACCTTATCACCACTACAGGAATGAATATCCACTTCACTTCGGAGCTATTTTTATTCACTATGCCAGTGCTGAGTTTAATACTCATTTTTGTATTCGCTAGTTCCCACTGCTCCACCTCAGAACGTCGCTGTTCAATCTTCCACTGCAACCCAGCTCGATGTCACTTGGGATCCTCCACCGCTGGAAGCTCAGAATGGAGACATCCAAGGCTACAAGGTGGTTGCAACATTTATTTCAGCTGCAGAATTTTATGACCTTGCAAGCGCTTCATTTAATAATGTTTTTTCCTCAGGAGCTCTCTTAAGAGAAAATGATGTCCTTGCAACCAGTTCATTTAACATCTTTCCCTCAGCAACCCTTTTTACACGTTCGGCATTTGTCCTTAAAGCTGTGCTTCAAATGAGCTGATTTGAAATTAGATGTCTCTATTGCTTTACAAATTGCACATTATAATAGAATGTAATAGATCTTTATCCTAGTTTTGTGGTAGTGTGAAGGTTGAATCTATTACCTTCTGTGTGGATTGTTTTTGTTTTTCAGTTGGTTTTTTTTGGGGGGGGGGGGGGTTTAATCCACTTTATTTTTTCCCTTTTTTCCTTTTGTGTGCCTGATTATATTACAAAAGAGTCATGCCATGACAGCCGGTTGTGATATTAGATAGGAGGCTTAAACATAATAGCTATCAATAGCTCAATAATAAAACTATTAGAGTTTAGCAATGCATTAAATCATGAGGTCTCACTGATGCAATAATTAGAAGGATGCGAGGCAAGCTATTACACACACATTTAAAGACAAACAGACAGCTGCATTCGTGATTTCCAATTTCTTTAAGAGTTTTAAGCTCGTAATTTTTGTTCTTATGTTGGTTACTAATCATTAAAACAAATTAAAAGTGGTAATTGGGCTTCTTCTGCAAACTTCAGATTACACCTCTACCTTCATCTGTCTTCATCTGAACCTTGAGACCTAATGGCCCTATATATCCACTTTCCTTGCACAGATCTATTACTGGGAGTTCCAGCTACAGAACGAGACGGAGAGACTGCGGACACTCTTCTTGCCTGAGCTGGGGGTGAAGCTGAAGAACCTGACAGGCTACACCACTTACATGATTAGTGTGGCCGCCTTCAATGCAGCCGGGGATGGCCCACGCTCTCCGCCCACCAGAGGGCGCACTCAGCAAGCAGGTACACCACTGTTGCAGAAATCGCTGCCACCCACTGCCCGTCTAACCACCAGTTTGACTCTGGGGAAAATGTCAATCTTTCTGTGCCCACATTCTTCCCAGAGTTTCCTGCTGTTTAGATTGTAGGTTTTCAATACAAGAGGTCACATTTTACTGAATGCACAACAGCTATGATATTGAAGGCCATGAGGGAAATGTCATCCTTAGGTTCTTTTTGGGTGTTTTTTAATGAGATTTGACAGTTTCAGGGTGGCTTTTGGCATATTTCGATGTGAAGGCTACAGAGAAGGAAGCATATGACAGCGTGATAGTGGGAATTTGATCATTTGGGCAGCATGTGGTGTGGGTCTTGGCAGGACCATACAATAGGAGCTGTGTTCTTGCTTCCCCATGCTCTCCACTAGGGTCTCAGCAGAAAAAGAACTTTTAAAAAAATAATAAAATTCCTCTAGCCATTTCCTCTCCCTCAAAGACTTTGACAGTGTACTTGGGAGGTGACGGCAGGAACTGATTCTAGGCCTTCATGCAGTTGAGATCCTGGGACATCAGCCAGTACAAGCTTCTCTATTTCTTTTTCTAAAAGAAACTGGTATTGCTAAAATATTAGCCTGAGACAAGAAAGAAAATGATACACTTCTATAACAAATGTGAAAGTAGTTTTAAACTTTTAAGCCTTGCTCATTGAAGTCATTAGCAAATGCACAAGTCCTCTGCTTGCATAAACCAAAAAACACTGAAAGCATCAACTAAGATGCACTAATTCCATTTCCTCCATTGAATTTGATCTTGAGTGTACTTAGCTTGGGTTTTCATGAAGACTGTCATGTTCTGTTTGTGCAAAAAAAAATCAATACGGTAATGATTTCTCTATCTGTGGCTGTGTGTGCGTTTATTTGTTCCTTCACAGCCCCTAGTGCCCCTAGCTTTATCCACTTCAGTGAGCTTACCACTTCTTCTGTCAACATGTCCTGGGGTGAGCCCAAACATCCCAATGGCATAATTGAGGGCTACCGCCTGATCTATGAGCCCTGCACACCCATCGATGGTGAGAAACTCAAACCTGTTTCCTGAGATATATTACACTTGATATACAGAGAATGTAGGCTTGATTTACACTTTGTTTTATTCACTAAAGCCCTTTCTCAAAATCAGTCCAAGCTGTTGTTCTCTTCTGTGAAGGAAAAGCATGTAATAGATGGCATACTTTAGTTAATACTTGCCGTCTGCACCATGTCATGGCATGGCATCAATCGAGCCATGTTTTAAACACATGTTAGGGAATAGATGCCTGGGTAATTATGTGATGAATTAGAGAATTCAAGCCTAGGATCATGGTTTATTAAGAGCTTCAGAGCATTTGGGGTCTAGGAAAGAGACCGTTGTGAAGCTTTACTGTTTACACAGGGTCATTCTCTAAACTGCATATATGTGCTGTATGTGAGCTCTTTTTCTCTCGCTTTTGCATGTATCTAGATTTGTAGTGTCTCCTTTACAGATTCCTCTCCTCACACTCCAGGTGTCAGTAAAGTTGTTACAGTGGATGTAAAAGGCAGCGCGCCCCTATGGATGAAAATTAAAGACCTGGCTGACGGGGTGACCTACAACTTCCGCATCCGTGCCAAAACCCTGACCTACGGGCCGGAGGTGGAGGCCAACATCACCACAGGGCCAGGAGAAGGTCCAGTTGTCTGAGTTGTCTTTATTCTGTTTTAGATCGTGTCACATTTTATAAGTGCTATTCCCAGTCTCTTACCATTGTTGTTGTTGTTGTTGTTGTGTGCAGGTGCTCCTGGGCCTCCAGGTGAACCATTCATTTCACGGTATGGCACGGCACTCACACTCCATTGGACAAGCGGTGACCCTGGCAGAGCGCCCATCACACGATACGTCATAGAAGCCAGGCCATCTGGTATGTCCTAAAATAAACAGAGAAGTGGACTAAGATTCAGAATGTATTTCAAAACAAAGTCTCTGACACTAGGACCCATATGTACCCTGCAAAATGAATAGTGCTGTATCCTTCACGCACTCAAAACATTAAATGAAATTGCAAAAAAAGGGCCAAATATATAGTATTAGATTAAACTATGTGAGATTAATTGTAGACCCTTTGAAACCCTAACACTGATTTCTTATTCTTTACTAAATACTGTAATAATACAGAATAAATGTTCATGCTTAGACAAGAATAAATGATCAAAACCATAGAATTGAATCATGTTGCAATTCATGTGTCTAGAAAGTCATAATGCTCAGCTTTGAATTAACCGGAAACCTGATCATGTTCTTTGTTTCTGGTGCTTAAGCTAAGAAGGCTTTGTACTTTTGTTTGCTAATACCTCACCACACAAAACACATTGTGGCCCCTTTCATCTGCTGAAAGTAAATATATTTAATATGGGTAATGGAGTATTTTCATTTCAAAGCTATTCTTTGAAAAAGCTACAAGACTGATGTGTTTCCTCCCACCTCCCAAAAACATGCCAGTATATGGACGAATTATTTTAATTTAACTCACAAGTGAGAAGTTGGATTAACAGTGCTGTGAAAAAGTATTTGCCACATCCTGATTTCTTCTGGTTTTGTATATATCTCATAATAAATAGCTTTAGATTTTCAAATGAAATACAACATAAAACAAAGGCAACCTGGGTAAACACTCAATATAGTTTTATTTTATTTTTTTATTGAAGCAAAAAAAAAGTTACCCAACATCTATCACCCATGTGAAAAACTAATTGCCCCCTTAAGCTTAAAATCTGGTTGTGCCACCTTTAGCAGCAATAACTACAACCAAACACTTCTGATAACTGGAGATCAGTCCTTCACGGCACTGTGGTGGATTTTTTTCCCCACTCTTCTTTACAGAACTGCTGGAAGGTTTTTAAGCATGAACTGCCCATTTAAGGTCCTGCCACAGCATCTCAGTTGGTTCAAACATCGGTTCAGACTTTGACAAGGCCATTCGAAAATTTCATTTTGTATTTTTGAGCCATTCAGACGTGAATTTACTCCTATCCTTTGCATGATTGTCTTGCTGCATAATCCACTTGAGATTGAGTTTCAACTTATAGAATGAAGACCGGACATTCTCCTTTAGGATTTTCTGGTAAAGAGCAGAATTCATGTTTCCCTCAATTACTGCAAGTTGCCCAGGCCCTGAAGCAGCAAAGCATCCCCACACCATCACACTACCACCACCAGACTGTAGGTATGATGTTGTTATTGTGGAATTCTGTGTTTGGTTTACGCCAGATGTAACGGGACACCTGTCTTCCAAACAGTTCCACTTTGGTCTCAATCCACAGAACAGTCTCCCAAAAGGTTGGAGGATCATCAAGGTGTGTTTTGTTGTTCTGGGTGAGCAGTGGTTTTCACCTCACCATTCTTCCATGGATGGCATTTTTGCCCAGTGTCTTTCTGATAGTGGAGTCACGAAGAGTCACCTTTATTGATACAGGAGAGGCCTGTAGTTCATTTGATGTTGTCCTTGGGTCTTTTGTGACTTCCTGGATGAGTAGTTGTTATGCTCTTCAAGGAATTTTGGAAGGTCAGTCACTTCTGGGAAGGTTCACTACTGTGCGCTTCCACAGTAGTTTTTCCATTTGGAGATAATGGCTCTCGCTGTGGTTCTTTGGAGTCCCAGAGCCTTTGAAATAGCTTTGTAACCCTTCCCAGACTGATGTATTTTAATCACCTTCTTCCTCAACATTTCTGGAATTTCTTTCACCTTTGGCATAGTGCATTACTGTTTAAGACTTTTTAACCAACTTCATGCTGTAGAAAAAGTTCTATTTAAGTATTGATTTGATTGAACAGGGTTTGCAATAATCAAGCCTGGTTGCGTCTAGTCCAGCTGACACCCATTAGTAATGCAGTTTCAAACATTTCAAAGATTCAGAGATTTTCAAAACAGTGAACTCTAGGGTCAGTGTTATAGATTTAACCAACTAATGTGTCTGTATGTTGATTGATCTAAAATCAAATGTGACTATATTCTCATTTAAAAGTAAAAAAAGAAATTACATTTTCTTTATTGCTGAGAGCGTGAACAACCATGTTGATATGATGTCATATTCTGAACCTTCTCTACGTTCAGAGTAGGAATTCCCAGTTAAGGAATTCCATCAGGTTTTTATATTTTTCTTAGTTTTATTATGTCGGAGGTTGGTAATTTTGAGTTACGAGGTTTAGTCAAACGCAGCGTATATTGCCCCTGTTAATGAGTATGTGTGTGTGTGTGTGTGTGTGTGTGTGTGTGAATGTGTGTGTGTGTGTGTGGTGCTCTGTGATGGACTGGTGTCCCATGCAGAGTATATTCCTACCTCGTGCCCAGTGTTCCCAGGATAGTCTCCGGATCCACCTTAACCCTAACCAGGATAAAGTAGTAACAGATGATGAATTAATGACTATATTTGACTGTAGACTGTAAGTCTACATGTTCAGTGTTTTGCTAACAATGAAAGATCCCAGATTTTAAACAAGTAACACCAGATGCCTTTTAAATTAAACCATACCATCTGAGGTTCTGTATGCTTCTAAAAGAAAAGAGTTAAAGGTTTGATGGAGAAGAAGAACATGCTTGTGGTTGACTTAGTCTTAGGCTGACCTACAGTTTGAGAAGAGGTGTTCTAGTATATAATCTTCTGTTCTGTCCTGTTTTTCTCTACTTTTTTGGAGGATGATCAATAACTTTACACATGTCAATTACCTACAGATGAAGGCTTGTGGGATATCCTTATCAAAGACATCCCCAAAGAGGTGACATCATACACCCTGAATCTGGACATGCTGCGTGAAGGGGTCACCTATGATTTCCGGGTCATTGCGGTCAATGACTACGGATATGGCTCTCCCAGTGCTCCGTCCCCTTCCATTGCTGGTGAGGAAAGTTTGACTACTCTAAACCTTTTTCCCCAAACTGTATAATGTTTCTTTACAAAGTCTGTCAATGTGGTATTATTTCTTGAATTTCCAGCTCAGAAAGCTTCCCCCTTTTATGAGGAGTGGTGGTTTCTGGTGGTGATAGCACTCGTAGGCCTGATCTTCATCCTCCTGCTTGTGTTTATCCTCATCATCCGTGGGCAGAGTAAAAAGTACACCAAGAAGACTGATTCAGGTACAACAGGAAGCAAATCAGCATTCTCGTCAAAATGGATGTATTCTATATGGTGCGAGTGTCCAATCTTACCTGGCAAGAGCCGGTGGAGCTGCAGCCACTGGCTCCTGATTGGTTGGAATGAAAACCTGCAGCCACACCGGTTCTTTGTGGATAAGATTGGGACTGTTGCTGTAGGGTTTGGGAATGTGATGTGAAACTGCTGTGATCTACTGGGTTACAATCAGTTACGATGCTTTAAAAAAACATGACTAGCTAGCTTTATCTACGGGTCAGTCCATCTCAAGTAATCCCAAAATTGTAAAGTTGGTTGCCTGACCTTTTTTAATTTTCCAAATTACCTTGTAATGTGCTCTAGAGATCTGTTTTTATTCCAAGGGGCTAGGACCAACCTGAGCCGAGATATTGAGGTTTCCGTACACAGTTGTATAAGTAAAATTTTATTTGAAAATAAACTATAGATTCAATTTCTTTTCAAATTTGGGGTCATCACTGTAATAACATTGAAAAACATGATTTACTGTTGTCTTAGGTGGAGATAAAAGAGGGATGCGCTAAAGTCTCTCTTGTGAAATGGCTTAATTTATCAAATTAATTAATTTAATTTACTAAATGCACATCCATTACTAGTTTTCATGAAAATCATCATTTTCACTCTTTCTCTATCTTTCTCTCTCGCCCACACGATCTTTGTTAGCACAGTTTTATAGTTCTTTATGTTTCTATGATGAAAGCTTTAACAGATTAGCTAAAATAATAGCTAGGAATATTTACTACATTCCTTTACTACCAATGCATTTTTACTTTCTGTAATTACCTTTAATATTCATTCTGCTGTTAGTGTTATGACTATGGAGTAATTTAAGGCCTGTGGAAAATGTAACAGCTGAACCTAAACATTACCCGCCACTAATATTGGCACCCTTGGTAAATATAAGCAAAGAAGGCTGTGAATTGTCTTTAAATTGTCTTTATCATTTAACCTTTTGATCTTTTTTTAAAAAAAATTCACAGAAGTCCTTTGCTCTCATGCATCTCAAACAATTGCAAACAAAACACAGGTTTATCAAAAAAATATCTTTGTTAAATATAGGTGTGTAACATTTATATATCTGAACTATATTTCCATTGATATTTTACTTTTTTTTAGTACAACTGGGTGACTAGGAACAGAAAATTGTTTGACTATGACTTCCTGTTTCACAGGGGTATAAATATGAGGTAACACCCAGGCCAAATTCCCTTAGTCATTCATAACAATGAATGGGGCTGTTTTTCTGCCAGAGGACCTGGACATTTTGTTAGGATGCATGGCATCATGGACTATCAAATATCAACAGATATTAAATGAAAATCTGACTGCCTTTTCCAGAAAGCTTAAAATGGGCCGTTGTTGGATCTTCCAGCAGGACAATGATCCAAAACATACATCAAAATCAACACAAAATGGTTTACTGTTCACAAAATAAAGGTCCAGGCATTATAGGAGAAGACTCAGAGCTGTTATCTTGGCAAAGGGAAGTAGCACAAAGTATTAACTAAAAGGGTGCCAAAAATTGTTGCACACATATATTTATCAAAGTTTTTTAAAAAATAAACCTGTGTTTTGTCTGCAATTGTTTGATATCCATGAGAGCAGAGTATTTTTTTTAAACAAAAGATCAAAGGTTAAACAATAACAACAATATTTACGAAGGGTGCCAATATTAGTGGAAGGCACTGTATTACACAGTAATATATATTACATTATATTGATTGCTTTAACAGATGACAGTTCACCAGTGTGTAATTGAGTCTATAAATCCTGTAACAGCCCATTTGTGACTTCTAAATGGGCTTCTAATTATATGGTTATTTAAATTTTCTAATTTTCTCTCAAATTTTCAAAAGACCTCATGCCACATACAAAAAATAATAATAATAATAAAGAGGAGACGTCTGAAGGTCCTCCTCTGATAAAGCAAAAATTCTTGGTCAAGTTCACCAGACTTCTAATAACACCATATCGAGAAGCCTAGCCTGTTTGCCTCTTTATGGATTATTTTTATATTTCACAAAAGTTACTAAGCTACTGTTTTGTTTTCCTTCTGGAAAAGGTGATACACAACAGCACAAGCTAGTAATAGTGTTACTGAATGTCCGTAATCTTACCCCCTGCCCCACAAGACACAAATCACACTTTATTAGAGGTGCTTTGGAGGCATTTTATTTTACGTTTGCTTTGACCTGAGTTGTTATAGCTGGCAGTAGTCCTAGGCAGATAGTCAGAATAAAATATGAACTGTTCCAACCTGCACTCCATTTTAGCGGCGCAAGGCTATTAGTGAAAATTCCAGCAGGACTGATTTTATTGACGAGCAACTAGGTTCAGCCAGATGTAGAAACTAATTTCCTCTGGTGTATGTATATATATATATATATATATATATATATATATATATATATATATATATATATATATATATGTTGCGTGTATCTTATCAGTAATCACTTCAATTATAGTCGCTTCATGGAAAAACTAACCCATATGGTGTAGGGCATTGTTAGAGTTCCTATACACTTTATCAGGTTAATTTTTCACTTGTGTCAAACTGAAAGAAACTACGCTGTAAAACCACTAGTGAAACTTTCCTTTTGGGGGAGTAAATGTTTTTTCAATATCAACAGTGCAGCCATGAATAGATATTTTGGTGTGCATATAGATGTGATGCAATGAAGCCTGAAGTACAAAGCAATGCATACAAGAACCATAATATATTTATGGTAATATATTTAATATACATAACTCAGTCAATCAGTTCCATAACTTCAAGTCCACCAAAATATGTCCCAACTAGACAGAAAAACTGCACGTAATTATTCCCTGAGCATATTGAATAGAATTCACTTGGGTAACAAATCACTATCTGTAGCCCTCAACGAAAGATATTGATTCTTTTTTAAATTATTTTATTCATATATATATATATATATTGTGTGCCAATATGGATACATGTGTGCACAATTTAACGTGAGTGCAAGATCGAGGTCATAAAATCAATGAGAGTGTGCTATGTAGGCTATTTTGTCCTACTTTTAATTGTTATTAATTAAATACTGCTATGATGTTACAGATAATTTGATGTGCACTCCTGTACAGAAAATGCGCCCACAAAGGATAAGCTGACCAAGCACTTATCTAGTTCCAGCTCACTTTAAGTGTACTTCATTATTTTACTCGCGTACAATTTGGTTCGCAAGATAAGCAATGAATCAGATGCTGTCTGAACCTACAATCTCCACATGGATCAATTGATTAATAGTGTCATAATTGTGTATTTACTATTGCCCTTGAATGGCATTCCATTATCTTTGAGGGTACTTACAGCCTAAATCGTAAACTTCAAGGTGACGCTGTGGTTATCTTGCTCGAGTCAGTATCTTACAAGAAAAACACATTTAAGTTCGAGGTCGGAGTCTTGCATAACCGAGACACACCTTTGTTCTTGGCAAATTCCGCCCCACATGCGTAACACATGCAATTATCTGAGTAGTTTGGAAGTCTGAATGTCTGAAAACTGATGTGTGCAGGTTTGGCTATACTGCACATATGCTATATGCTTGACGTGAATAACACGTTATCCTCACAGAGGCTAATATTGTTTGTTTGTTTTTTTTTTTATGAAGATGAATCCAACATGTAATTTTGATTCAAAGAGGTTCTTTGAATCCACCACACCTTTAGGTGTGTCCACTACATATTTAGGTTGCAGTGCCACACCTGCGACTATGACAGTGTTCATAGTTAAATGTGCTGCAAAATAAGAAGACTGTGATTCATTTTGATGACTGTAGTCCCTATTTTACTATTGTAGTACGGCATCATTCATCGTCATAGCTACACATAGTCGCCTGAGCTCCACCTTATGTCTGACTGTATCCTGCATCTTTTGACTAGTGTGGTACACCCAAGGGTAGGTCTTTTGTTTCTTTAATTAAAGGATACATTTACTGTAGCTCTAAAAGTTACTTAAGACTTGTTTCTTATCTTGAGTGTACTTTTCTATTGTTTGTACCTTATCTGTAAAGTAGGCTTTTTTTCAGAGAGTGTGTATTCAGACTAGGCTGAGTTTATCATGGGGAACAGCATACGCTCCTGTGAGGTCAGCATCTAACAAAACAGGCCTTAAGCGTTTAACAGAGCGTAGAGTGATTTAAGCCCACACAGATTTCCTGAGAGAAACCACTTTGTCCCTGCGCACACACATGTACTACAGCTCTGAGAGTGAGAGTGATGATGGAGAGGTCAGGAGTCTGTGTGTGTGTGTGTGTGAGAGAGAGAGAGAGAGAGAGAGAGAGTCTGGTCAGCATTTCAGTGTGCGGTGCCAGGGTTTGAAAACAGAGTTGCGGCTGGGTGAAGGAGCACAAGGGAAGTGCTTGTGTGAGGCACAAAGGGTCGCTCTCATGGCCTGGCCTCCCCTCTTCACCCCTCTCTAGCCCTCCATCCATGGGCCGCTCATCTCCCTCTGACGCCTATTTGTTTTTGCTTCATCCTGTCAGACCCGCAGGCCTGCTGGGGGTGAGATCACATAGATGAGCAAGACAGGGTGGAGAGGTCAATGGCCACAGCTCCAAACCTCCCTGGAGTCACAGTGCAGCTCCAATCACACCAGTGTGTGTGAGACAGACGGAAGGTCAGCTGTCTGGTCTCTCTATAGGCGTTTCCACCAAAGTTCTGGAAGGCTTTACATAGCGATGGGCGATATAACAAAAAATATTTGACATTTCTATGATACATGATATGCATCATGCTGTATGGGTTTACTAACAAACTGCCAGTGTTGATGAGATTAAATGATACTTTTATTTAATGTCTCCAAAAAATATTCTGTACATTCTATTTTTTTTTTTAATTATTATTGAAGCTTTACAAAACCTTTTAAGGATTTAAAACAGTACAGAACTTCAGCATCTAATTCTTTCAATCAGAATTTAAAGCATGTTATTTTTAACAAAACAAAAACTGTTATTAAAAGTGTATTGAGTGAAAAGTGTATTGTGACATTTTTTTATCATGATAATGATATCATCATATTGGTAAGCCCTAGTTTTCCAAGATTCTGAAAGAGAATCCTGTTCAAAATACACTTTCTGACTTGCTTCTTATGTAAAAACATAAGGCAGGGGAAAAATGTCGCTGTGCCAGTGCTTCCTGTTTGAATCATCTTTTCATCATGGACATTTGAAACAAGCCTTAGTAATTGCTACTTAGTTTTAGTCATTTGTAGATAAACACAGACACGTAGGACAGTTGGCCACTCGTGCAGCGAGTCTACCAGGGTGCGCTCCACCTCACTCATTCCCCGTCTGTAAAGTACCTACTCTGTAAAAAGATTCCTGAAGCTTCGGCCCAGAAAATAAAAATGGGCCTGGATCTACTGGTGGAGTATGATTTTACTAAACTGTGCAATTCAAAAACTTTTTTTTATTTTGGGGGGTATTTTTTCCCTTATTCACCATCCAGAGAGCAAAATTGACCATGCCCTCTGTGTCACGTAATGGAGGTTAGGACGGATGCGAGTGCAGATAAGTGAATTTATTAAAGAGAGGCAGGCAGACAAATCCAAATCGTGAGACAATAGCGTGGTCAAAAAACAGGCAATGTGTCAGGTGATTAGCAAACAGGCACAAACTAGGCAAAACAGGAATCAACTAGTACACAAAACACGATGAACACCAGCTTGGTATACAGAAAACACATGTAATACTTCGCAAAGACTTAGTGTTCAAACAGTCTCTTTTATGTGTGGTGTGAGTGTGTGAGATTGGATGATGGTGTGCGTGATTAGAATGAAGGTGAGGGTTCTGGGAATTGCGGTCCATGGCGGCCATGTTTGCTGGCCACAATGCACGATGGGAAATGTAGTTACTGGTTTGCTGTGATATGACACTCTTGGTGGGAGAGATGGCATTACTCTCTGTTTCATAGCCAATATTAGGTGTCTGTGAACTCATGTATGCAGAAGGGGCTAGATAAAATTTCCTCTGTGTGTGTTATGCTGTTCTGTAATGCAGCATGAGAAGCAGATAGAAAAGATGTAGCAGCTGGCTTCACATGTCTTGGAGGATAGGGCAGAGCTGAGTGGTGGGTGGGAATCGGCAGATGACAAAACTGGAGAGAAAATGGGGGAAAGAATCTTTCTTTGCTTCTATGAAAGACGTCAGACATACTGATAATCACAAAGGATGCAAAATCCAGGGTACCTTTTTATTAAACCAGTTTGATAACCTCCATAGCCATTTAATAATGATGATGATACTGAGTCTTTATTGGTCACATAGACATTACAGCACAGTGAAACCCTTTTCTTCACATACCCCAACTTCCTGGCATGGAGTGCAGAGAGGGTTAAGGGCCTTGCTCAAGGGCCCAACAGTGGCAGCTTGGCAGTGCTGGGGCTTGAACCCCTGATCTTCGAATCAGTCAGTGCTTTTACATGGACAACAATAATCCACTATTAACCCGATTAAGACAATACTGTGATTAAGAAACTACCATGTAAACAGCAATTTTTAATTACCTTAATCTGATTAGGTCATACTCGAAGTAAACACTAATCGAATTAAGACATGTGGAGTACTCCTGTTTTAGTCGCATTATCGATTTGTATTACAGACATGTAAACACCTTAATCACATTATTAACGTCGTGTGAGAGTTTTCACCGCATTTTGCGACAGGACACGTTCACGGGGAACAAGAGAGTACGGCCGCGTCCCAAACCGCATACTTGCCTACTGTAGGCCTGTAGTGGGGAAAAATACATGTATCTCGGCTACTATATAGACGGTAAGTACGCGGTTTGGGACGCAGCCCACGGCTTCAAGCAGTTGTCTATTTGCACGTACAGCATGACAAATAATTAACTGCACTTAAAGCGTTCGTAAAAAAGATTAAATAAAAACACCCAAAACTGTATACGGTACCATAACAAAGACGAACTGTATGTTGATACGTGAAATTCTGGAGGGACGGCGTGGCGCGGTGACGTAATGACGTGTGCCGTTAATCTAATTATGTTTTATAACATGTAAAATGGGTACATGAAAGGAGTATTCTAAAAGCGACTCATGTAAACACCTTAATCACATTATTATCTCACTCAGAGTAAGGTCAATAATTAGATTACTGCTGTCCATGTAAACGTAGTCAGTAACCCAGAGCTTTAACCGCCAAGCCACCACTGCCCCTCTGTTTACTGCTTAGTGTTTAGTAATATCTGTTTACTGCATGCAGGTGGCCACTCAAACTGCACATCTCTGCCCCTCTCCCATGGAGACATGATGAGGATGGATGAGGGCCGATTCCCAGCTATGGAGCTCAATAACAGGCGCCTCTCGGTCAAAAATTCCTTCTGCCGCAAGAATGGCATCTACACCCGGTTTGTATACCTTTCCATAACTTTGTTAATATGTGCTCTATCACGCTATCCCAATGAGTGGGATAGCGTGATATTTAAACATATACAATAAAATGAGATTATACAGAGGTGGTTGAAAGTTTGTGAATCTTTTAGAATTTTTTATATATCTGCATAATTATGACCTAATACATCATCAGATCTTCACACAAGTTTTAAAAGTACACAAAGCCAAACCCAATTTACCTGTTGATCAGTCCTGCACATTGGCTTGGAATAATTTTAGCCCATTCCTCAGTACAGAACAGCTTCATCTCTGGGATGTTGGTGGGTTTTCTCACATGAACTGCTTGCTTCAGGTCCATCCACAACATTTCTATTGGATTAAGGTCAGGACTTTGACTTGACCATTCCAAAACATTAACTTTATTCTTATTTAACCATTCTTTGGTAGAATGACTTGTGTGCTTAGGGTTGTTGTCTTGCTGAATGACTCACTTTCTCTTGAGATTCAGATCACGGGCAGATTCTCCTTTAGAATTTGCTGGTATAATGAAAAGCTCATTGTTCCATCAGTGATGGCAAGCCATCCTGGCCCAGATGCAGCAAAACAGGCCCAAACCATTATACTACCACCACAATGTTTCACAGATAGGATAAGGCTCTTGTGCTGGAATGCCATATTTTCCTGTTCTGTTCTGTCCTGATCCCTGTTCTTTAAATAAAACAGGGCACTCACTCACACCTGATTGTCATTCCATTGATTGAAAAAACTTGACTCTAATTTCACCTTCATATTAACTGCTAATCCTAGAGGTTCACATACTTTTGCCACTCACAGATATGTAATATTGGGTCATTTTCCTCAATAAATAAAAGACCAAGTATAATATTTTTGTCTCATTTGTTTAAATGGGTTCTCTTTGTCTACTTTTAGGACTTGTGTGAAAATCTGATGATTTTTTTTATATTTATGCAGAGATTCTTAAAGGTTCGCAAACTTTCAAGCACCACTGTATGTCCTAGCAAATGGGTTTTCTTTTTAATATCACATTTTTAATAGAACATATTTCACCACCACAAAGAAAATGTAGAAAATGGCAGTGGAATTGGTTTCCAGAAGTAGACTGCATAAGAAAGCTAGACTTGGGCCTTGGGCCCACAGCTTATTTAAATTCAGCTTCCTGGCATCATTTAAATGTATTGAATGGAGAATTGGCTAAGATTCCAATGCCAGTTGTTCCTTTCCACTCTCCATCTGTCAACCTAAAAGAAACCAAAGAGACTGTGCCAATCAGAAGCTGAGATCTGGCCTCCCCTCCCACCACATTCTCATTCTTCTTGACTTTCAAAGCACACACTGGATAAAGTTTATATTAATGTAAAACTTCAGAATAACTCTTCATCTTCTTCCTTGCATGAGTACATCGTTTGTTTCCACAATACAAAAAGACGCAAGATGTGTCACCTCTCTTGCTTTTCTGCATATGGACTGAGAAATGCTCTTTCCTCACAAGGGCACTTGGTTTGCAGCACTCCTGTTTAAGTTTGCACAGTGTTTGTACAAACACAGATAGCGTGGAGGTCAGCGAGCTGCCATAAAGCCACTTATGAGGGACCCAGTGAGCCGTACGTGTGGAGGGTGGAGGGGTTGGACTTGTGGCCAACTTCCTGTGGCGGTAACCGGAGAGAGCATTTTGGGGCCATTAGAGTGGAATGCGTCGATGTGAGGGAGGGGGGTTCGTACTGCTCCTCATCTCTTAACTCAGCTGAGACGATCTTCCTGAGATCAAAGCACTCTGTCTTTGAAGAGCTCTACTCGGGTGCAGTAGTGCTACAGGGCTGTCCCCTAGGGAGAGTGAAAAAGATTGATTTGTTGAGCACAGCGGTATCAGGAGAGATAAAATTCACAGCCAAAATCTGAGCTGGTCAAGCATGGTGTATGAGACGGTAGAAAAGCAGCAGATTGTGTCTTTTTAAAAATTGGATGGTAATGGCTGCTGGGCTGTTTGACATGGCTTCATCTCTGCTTTAAAAGCCCAACCTCCACTGAATTTTAACTAGACACTTAATCATAATGCTCCCCTCCCCCTGCTCCCATGAGTTTGTCCTAGGAGCTCTGGATTAACCCTTCCAAAGCCAGAACTTCATTCCAGCATCCTGTCTTGTCTTTAGGTGGGTTATTTATTTATAAATCCTTCCAAAATGCATTGGGTTTTCTGGGGCCTCCATCCAAGTCCCTGATGTTTTCGCTTCTGCTCCAGAGTCTTTATAGTATGATAGATAATTCAGCATGATTTACAAACTAAGCTAATTGATTGCAGAACAACTCTTGAGTTCTCCTGCTTGCTCGGTTCAAATGCTAACATTTCTAGTGTTCTTGGTTTAATGCCCATCAGACCTCATTACAGCAAATTAAAGAGCTGTCTGTGGTTGAAACCTTTGGCAGGGCAGTGGTTTTCTGCCCTTTCGTTGAGAACAGAGCTCTCTGAAACATTTGTTGGTTTGTGATATGAGGGGCACCTGACTTGCATGACAGTCCTCAATCACTTATTATGAACTGAGAGACATACTATGCAGACGCTTGCCTGAAGCTCTAACATGTATCATGTGATGCCCCTAAGGGCACTGGTGGGCTCCACCTTTCCTCATGCTAAACAGATGCCTCACTATCTGTCCAGAGATCAGAGAAGCTCAGGAGATTAGGAGCTAATTAGGAATGGCTGAAGTGTGGAAGCACAGCTTGTTTCCAGTGTTCCTCCGAAGTAGCCTGTTCTTCCTAATATCCATCTGTCTGGCTATTGGTGAATCTCCAGAAATTTATTAGAATGCTCTTTAATCTGTGGATGTAATGGTATTAGAGTCTGTGCTTACTATAGGATTTGTTGGAATTAAATGAAAAGCAAGCTCACGTGCAGTAGATTTCTTGAGGAAAACCCTGTTTTTTGAAACCAGCAATCTTTCAGAAAAGGAGAAAAATGTTTTTTTTTCCTGTCGCCAAATCACATAATGTTAAAAATCGAAATGGTCAAAATGAAGGTGAATGTTTTCTTGCAGCAGCAACAGTATTAAGGTTCTGCTCAGATTTGGTATTAAGATCTGGTCTCAGGTAATCTGATCACAAGATGGATAATCGTTCGTTCACCCCTGGTATTTCCATGTGTCTTGAATGCTTCTTAACCATTTGTGATCACATTTCATCAGAAACAGTGTTGCCAAATCTACCAAAAGAAAGACTCTAAAACCATTCCTAACTAGCCTGATACCAAAACTTAAAAGAACAAAGTATAGCCTATTTGTTGCCATCAGCATGCCACTTAAGAGTTATTTGACCAAGGTGCTACAGTTGTCTTGTATTATTACAGATTGTCATACATACAGAACCCGAACCAATTCACTGACACCCTGATATGGCCATTTATGTAACATTAAAAAAAATAACCCTCAGAGAAACATGATGTGTATTACAGTTCTAGAGTAGGTTAGTTAAAAAATTTAGTGATATTGTGAGGCATCAGGACACATCACTGTTCACAAAACAAATGTTATGGGTCCGCATGTATCCCAGAACACCCCGTAATGTGGTGTTATCCAAGAACCCAAGATGGATGTTAATGCCAAGTCTAAACAGGGCTCTAAATAATCTCCTTTTCGGTCTCTCAGAAGCACACAGCTGTGATCATTAAACGTTTTAGAGCAGGCACACTTATCACATCTAAATTGCTACAGAAGAGCTTATCCTAATTCTGCACGTAACTATTTTTAGCGTTTTTCATACTCTCTGTCCCCTCCCTGCTCCAGGTCTCCTCCGCGGCCCAGTCCAGGTGGCCTGCACTACTCCGATGAGGACGTCAGCGCTAAATGCAATGACCTGATGCCAGCTGAGAACAGCAGTCTCACTGAGAAACCATCTGAGGTATCCGACTCACAGGTATCCCAATCCTCTGAGATTAGAATCACATCTGTGCACATATACACACACCTTGTTTCATTTTTTATTTCAGTTGTAAATTGTAACGAATGGCTTTCCACAAGTGTTACAGGTATTTCTGTTCATTTCATGGAAAACGACACCATTTCTTCAGTATGTCCAAGCACAGCAGCTTTAAGATGAAGCATTTTTTTCAAGCTGTGAAAATAATGAGCTGACATGCTATTCGGTAAAGACAAGCGAACCTGACCTTTGCCTGAGAAATGATGCTATATATCAATACAGAGCCACCCATCTCTTGACACCATTTTATTAATCTGCTCACTGCGACCTCCTTCATTGGAAACAGATGAAAAGCCTAAGCTGATTTCACCCTACTTCTTTTATAGAAGTTAGATTTTATCCAGATCTTTTTCCTCAGTTCAAAGCAGCATGACTCAGCTTTGAAACTTGAAACAAGGGCTAGAGTTATAGTGGAGATGACATGTAGAATCTTAGGACTCAGTGCTGAATAGGAACTCAGGAACAACTGGGAAACACACTCTTGTGTGAGCAGTGTGTATCTCTCACTACACATTCTCACTCTGAGTTTTCTCCTGCAGACACCTGTAGAGTCAAAATAGTGCTTCCTGGTGCCACACTGGTTTTCTAAAGAACCAGCACCTTGATTTGTTTTTGTTTTTTTCATTCCATTCATTAAAACCATTTAACCTGAATGAAGCTTTCTGGAGTTATACCAAGGAACTAAAATCAGGACCGGCTCTTCTGGTAAAAGCCAAACATTAGAAGGTTCTAATCACCATCACATAAGCTTGCTCATAAAGGATGCTAACACAACAGGACGAAAGACATTAAAAACATGAGTTTTCACTTTTATGTTCTTACCAGATGTTCCTATTGCCAAACATTAGCATTGTTTTTCTCCAAAACCCATATGTATTCAGTTTTTTTCGTGTCAGTTCTGCAGAGATTTGAAAAAGGCCAAACGGTTGCATGGACAGTTGTTGACATTTTTCGTCCTCTCCTTGGCATCTGTCAGTTCTCTCTAAGGATCATGAAGTTAATCAGTGTGCTGGAGAGAGTAGAGCTTTGATGTACCTTTGAACAAAATGCCTGCGGTTGGATGGACTGAATTTTGAGTAGGTGTTTTATGCCTGGGCCACACCAGAGGATAATCGGGATTTTGAGGCCAATACGCCCCAAACTACCATCGCAAAAAGCTGGTTTTAAAGGATTATCTTCCCAGATTATCCGGTGATGTAGGGTGTGTAAAATGTAATCTTAACCCTTCTGATCTACTCACAGTCCAGTCATGGTTGGCCCAGTGTTCAGTATTTTTAACTCAGTATCTTGTAGTGTAGGAGGAACACAATCTTGGTGTCTAGCATTTAAATAAAAAAAATAATAATAAAAGTCAAGTTGACCTGTTGTTCACGGGAAATTCTACAAAATCCAAGAGTCAGGATTGTTGGTCAGAACTGATTCATGACCATAATCTGAAAGTGTGTGGTGTGTTAGTTAGTCTGGGGCGATCATATTATGGGATTTTGATGACTGAAGGACGCTCCACTACAAAATATCTGAAATGTCATTATATCTGAGGTTTCTCGCAATTTCACCGTCAGTCAGGATTGTATACAGTAATGCTGTAGTGTGGTCCAAGTGGTAGTCCTTTAAAGCTGATAAAGCCTTTTTCTTGTAAAGTTGTCCAATTTTTGGCAATAAAGATTTGATTCAAATAAATAATTGGCAGGTCTGTGAACGAAAAGTGTTTCCTCCCTTCCTTCTGATCACAGGGCAGTGACAGCGAATACGAGGTGGATCCAGCCCATCAGAAAACACACTCATTCGTCAATCACTACATCAGTGATCCGACCTACTACAACTCGTGGCGTCGGCAGCAGAAGGGCGTCTCACGGCCCCCTGCGTACAGCTATGGGCAGGCAGAAGGTGCGACCGAACAAGAGCCACGCCCCCACGCTCCCCCTCTGCCACCGCTGCCTCCTTTGCTGCCCCACCACACACCATCTCCACAGGCCACGGGCCAGGGCACGCTGTTCAGGCCTAAGGGTAGCCGGACTCCCACTCCATCTCTGCTGTCCTCTGAGATCCACAGCCAGCACGGCCTCTACAGGCCCCCCAGCAGCCTGGGCACCTCCACCCAGACCCCAACTACAGGCTTCTCGTCCTTTGTTTGATATGAGACTCTGGTTCCGTTCACAACACATCTGATTGGGACTCCCATGTGAGCAGCAATTTGCTCCTTCAACATCACTGTCGTTGTGGTTTGTTAATGATTTTATCTATTAAGGAGCGCTGAACATCTTAGGTTGCATTTTTTGTTTTTTATGTATGTGTGGTGTGTGTCTGTAATAGCATTGAAAAACAGACAATCATTGAGCACATTTGTCTTTGTGGTTTGAGCAGAGCAAGTCACTTAGCCAGTCACATCTAAACAATGCGTAACCTGAGAAATTCCTAAACCTTATTTCTAAACTCTGATAAAAGTGTCAAAAGATATTTTTAAATGAGATTTCTGTGAATAAAAGAATGTAATACGTATTTAAGCAGGAGTTCAAAACTTCAACATGGGTTTTGCATGTAATTTTACAAATGACCCAAAGTGATCATCTTGAGTGTACATACATTCTGGGTGTATATAAACATTTGCTCATTCAGTCACGTCTAAATGACAGCACTTTGCTTGACGAATAATATAATAAATGAGTTGTCTTAACGAGAGGATACGATCTTCCTGGATTTGACCTGTCTCCGTTTTTAGTGAAGGTTTACATACGTCTCGGCCGCAGTTCTATTTTGAGTTATAAATCAGCACACAAGCTATTGCTAAGCTAGAAGTTGTGGGTTCTATGAAAGTGTTTTCGCTAGTCCGCTTTGTTGTGTCACTGTATTCTGTCATACGCATGTATTATGTTCATAGTCATGGTTTTAAAGGTGCTTTCCCTGGGAAAGGCTGTTCAGGTGTGACTTGGACCGTTGCCAGATTGTGTAAAATGTTTCTCTTGTACTCGTACAGGAGATCCTGCAATTACTCTCCTCCTACTGTGGTAACCTGGTCAAATCTCCATAACTAATATTCAAAAGCAGTGCTGTTATATTATTTCTGTGAAATGAAATGAGGAAATGACACCAAGAGGTTAAAACCTGTGCATATACTAACGGAAATGCGACGAAGCAGCACTTATTGTTTGCAGTTGTATGGATGAAGAGATTATAAATACACCTGTTAAAGAAAAGCTGTACACAAGAACTCCATGTAGGAGGAGACATCGAGTGAACACACTGTCCTCATTTTAGCTGATTTGTACTGTGAGTTATTAAAAATAAAATAAAATAAAATAAAATAAAACATTTACTTATGTTCCGAGAACCTGAATTTGGAGGACATAAGATAAACCTTTTCCTCTCACAGAGACTGAAAGTAATGTCTGTTTCTTCTTGCATATGTATTTCTCTATTATATTGTAGAATGTGTTTTTCCTGCTCACAGTGAGACACCGTGTACAGATATGCCTACATGTATGCAGATATGCTTAATTTATTTATGGTCATTCGATCATTTGCTTTTATATTCAAACTTAAAAAGTGAAGATAGACTCAAGAACTGGAATTGATGATAATAATAATAATAATCCACACAATTTCTTGTCTTGTTCTCTGTGAGGTGACTATCACTGTATAAATTCTTCAATGAATTATAATGGGCCAGGCAATGGTTCTTTTCCAAAATAAATTCTTTTATTTTTCATTGCTTCTGCTGAGCTCTTTCTTTATACTGTAATTTATATAACAATACATTGTACTGTTAAAGGTCCACATTGAAATTTTAAGTCCTAAATACTATATAACAGGGAAAAAAATCATGCATGAATTGTGTCCTTCGTCTATCTTGTCTCTTCAAGCGTTCCATCTTTTAGATTTCTTGATCATAAGAAAACCTCTCACTTCATTGGGTTTAGATCCATAAAAGGAAATGGCTCGGTGATTTGGGCTGAATGAGAATGCTAAGTGGGTGTAAAATTAATAATGATCCAGGGAAACTGTGCCGAGAGTCTGGGGGGGGAGGATGGAAGAGCTCGTCTGGAGATAATCTCTTTATTCCGGACTGCAAAGCATTGATCTGGTTAGGGAAGGGGTGTCAGAGGGGAGAGGGGAAAAAACTCCATATTGAGGTGGCGGGAAGACGAGAATGGGATATGGGCTCATCTATCTCTAGGCCTGCCAGCAACAATAGCCCTGTCAACATTCTGGATTGTCTCTGTTTCAAAGTATCTCACTCTGAAGTGATAGCTACTTTCTTTTAAAAAATCACTTTTGACCTCAGTGTCAGGTTATATGAGCCTTGGATCTGGGAACATAGCCAGTGAAGGAAGTTAGTTTTAAACATTATTGAAATTCTTGCCTCTTTAGTATACACTCAGTCAAGCTGTCTATAAGATTAGGATATATCACTTTTCGAACTACAAGTCTTCAGCTCTTTGGTCCTATTATACAATAATTTGTTAGTGCAAGCATGCTAGATGTTAATTGCTCCTCGTGTAGAAAAGTTGTACCCGATTAATCGTGCTAACTAATTACTGTGGTATATAATATCTTTCATTGTAATCCCTCTATGAGACTTTTTCTCCTTTGAAAACACTAATAACTGATTTTTATCATCGCGTCTGGCCATGGGTAATGATCTAAGTGTTTAGACATTCCACTTATCTTAAGCACAGTGCCACTGGCTTTGTCTTGCAAGAGGATACATCTCCTACAACGCCCCATGGCAAAGGCATGAATTACTCCCATGGCAGGCTTTTGGAAAATGAATACACAAACAGGGTATTTAGTCCTCAGGCAACATAATGGACATCAGACATGTTGAATTGGCCTGGCAGGATATTACATTTCAATTGAAAGGCCAGTTAAACAGGTCATCAATGAAGAATGCAGCACAGCTCATTTCTTTGTCTCACATATTTCCCCAGGTTGGTCACTGCTAGTCAGAATTTCGTAATGAAACCTTTGTTGAATAAATGAACCTGCTACAAGAATGAAGATAAACCAGGTATAACAGTTTCAGTTCTATATGCTCCTGCATTTAAACAGTGTATATATTTGTATATCAGCTTTAATATGTCTCCCACGACTGGAGTAGCCCACAAGTGGTTAGTGTTCAACTGAAATAGCAGCTTTGCCTACTCAATCCGCTGCAGGCTGAGATCAAGTGCTTCGACATAAATGTGAATAAACATGATGCACTCTGCAAGGGTACCAATGCCATGAGCCATGCTGTGAATAGATTCTCCATTGTCCTTCAGCTCAGGCGGGCTTTGCGCGCATGCGCACTGGAGGCGTGCCCACAGAAAGAAACGGCTGAGCTGTGCGAGCTTCAGACCGAGCAGAGCGTTTACTCGTTGAACGGCAGGAAGGATGCGTTTCTTCGGTTTATGTGGAGTTCATTTCTGTTGTCGAAATTCACCGCTGATGTGTGTTTACGCGTGTTAATTTACAAATTCACGAGAAAGTAGTGAGGCGAATGCGAATAGTGAAAGGGGAGGAAACGGTGAAGCTAGTCACCTGGGGATGAAAGTACAAATCGTCGGTTGCACGCGAGACTGTTGATAAAGGTAGGTTACATTGTGATCTTTGATCTTTTCTGTAACTTTGTGTCCCCACCACAAACAAGAAGGTTTTATCTTCTGTTTGTTGATATGTTCACTATTCATGTGTCCACCAGGTATGAAATAAGCTCCGTTGACTGTTTGTTTCCTCAGACTTCAGTTAAAACCGTTGAGTATTAATTAGTGATCCATCACCTGTCCCATCTCTTTATTAAAACACCACGTGCTTGTCCTTCCTGCTTTATCCATTCACTCTTCTATGTATTAATTGTCCTTCAATGCCAACTCGACCCTGTGCTCATCATTGTTCTTCGTTCTGGTGTTTTCATCTAACACCACCACATTACTCTTATTCCACTTCCTGTCCCTGAACTTTAATGAGGATTTGATTGGACTGTTTTATTTCATGTATTCTGTAGTGCCTTGTTGTTGTTGTTGGTATACCTAGCATGTTGTTGTTCATCACACAGTTTACTGTGGATATCCTGATCTTTGGTTACACTATTGTACTAAATAATTTGTCTTCTGTGCTGGAGAGATATTTTGAGCTTTAATTAATTAATTAATTTAAATTAGATCCACCCTTTGACTAAATGCTATAAGAGCCTAAAGGTGCAGTTATCTGAAGCGTAATGAACCCCAGAGTGGCTACAAAGCTTTATTTTGGCAGTTGATTTCAGCAGGTGAAGCTGTTATGTCTCAGAGCTTCTCTAGTGGTGGTGTAAATCATTAACAAGGTGCTGCAAGGTCATGGGTAAACTTGGAGAGAGCAGCCAGGAAGCACCTAGTCCCATTTTGCCCATGTTTAATAACCACGGTTGATTAGGCGGTACATTGTGCTTTTGTTAAAATGATAATATTGGAAATTAAGATGCCAAACTGTACTTGTTCTGGTCGCTTGGGTGTTACTATCAACATTTAGTACGTATTTACAGCTTTCTAGGTGAATCAGGTCTAAATATATGCCTTAAATTATTTGTAAAGGTGCACTATATTGACATTTCCATAGTAAAGATGATAAGCATAAGTACAGTTTGGTTGCTTTATTTCTGACAGTGTAGTGTGCATAAATTTAGTGTATTGTCTAAATGGTGGCACGGTTTCATCACCATGTTTTAAACAGATTGCTTAACGAGTATTACTACCCTGGTGGTGTCACTGACCTGGATGTCAGAGCGCTGAACTTAAACTGTACGCAGGTCACCATGTTCTTCTCTTTCAGTTTTATAAAGAAGTCACCTGTCTGTGGGGGTGTATTCACACATCTTTTAATTCACCTTTAACTTAGATTTCACGTTATAAAGTGGCACTGTATGTTGTATAACCATACGCAGAGATCATAAAAGTAATTATGGTTGGTTTATCCCACTTTAATCTCTGCCGTTTATTGTTCAAGCTTCCTGAGAAGTTACCAGTAATCAGCGGGTGAACTTTCCACATATCAGTCTTTCAGCTTTAGAGGTTGGTGTAAGTCTGTTATTTCTTGAAGTGCGCCACTGGATGCTGCACCAACAACCCTTATTAGTAAATACGTTTACGTGTACAAAAGAATCAGATCAGATACGTAAAGTAAATTTTGGCACTAATTCACCCTGCACTATAGATGCACTAATGTAACCTGAAACTCTGAGCTTAATATGAGTCAGCTGATATAATTGGATTCTTTTCTAGACACATGACTGCTCCTCTGCTGTTTCCTTACAACCTACCAATGAACCAACCTACCAATAAAATTCCAACTTCCTGCTGTTTAAAATAAATAAATAATTTCTGCTTTGCTTGGCGATCATTATTTAGGAGTTTTATGGTTGCACAGCTGTTAATTCTCTCTTTAGTCTTTAGTACTTCCAGTGCAACTCTTCTCTAATCTCTATGCTTATCTGTGCTGAATAACTTGGTCATTTTGCTAAGAATCCAGGTGTGGCTTACTTGAAATGCATTAACAGCATTAATCTGATCCATCACATGATTGCTCGAGTGAAATAGTAACTGCTGAAATCAGATGCTGCTTATATTCTTGGTGCACACTCTCGGTCTTCAGCTTCTCTAACACACCAGCCTGACCTCTTTTATGGTTAATGAGGTGATTTACCTCAAAAATCTACTAGAATAAGGAGTCCTTCCACTGGAGTTGGGGTTCTGACACTGCACAAACATTGCACTGATCCTAGATCACCTTGGAATGGTGGTAGTAGTAGGAGATTTATGGAGTTTGTGCCTGCGAACACTCTCTGTAAGCAAAAAGAGGATAAACTGTATATAACATGCAAGTATTTCACTTCAGATTGCAGCATAAACAGGAATAAAGTTTTTGTCGTCTTCTTCTTTAATCCTTTCACTTGAATTATGCCTTGAGCACTGAATCACAAGGTTTAGTAGAGTTCGGTGTATTAGTTAGGCCAAAACAACATTCTTGCTGTGTATGTCCAAACCATGCCAGTCTTTTGATCCACAGGCTCTTCAAACTTTCTATAACCCTGCTACCCTGAGAGCAAGGTCAGCCATCCTCATCCAATTTGTGTATCATATTTCATTCAGTGGATGGCTCATGCAATGTTTTCAGACATTCTTTGTTCGTGTTTATTGTGTAATCCTGAGGTATCACAGCAAATGTATTATCTTTTTTAAAATCTATTTTTTTTTAAAATACAGGTTCCATGCTGTTGTGTATGGATTATTAAGAGTGTATGGCTGTGTTGACAGACAGCTTTATATATAAACACAGCTCCTCTTTTAATTATGAAAACAGTCATGGATCCCATAGTTGAGAACATTTCAACAGCCTCTTTATTTATTTATTTATTTATTTATTTATTTATTTATTTATTTATTGTGAGTGCTACAACCTTGTACGTTTGTGGTTCTGCAGTAAGCCATCACTCCTGTCAGTTATGCTGACACCATGAGGGTGTTCACACCTGTAGTGAAATTGAAGGTGTCCTCAATCACACTGTGGTTTCAGGTCTGTGGCTTAATTCAAACTTAGTATTACACACACATGCTGCGTTTAACATGTTGCTTGGGCTTGTTCTCAGAAATCATTGCTGCATGACTGCATGTTGGAGTATTAATGGAAACACTGAGACAGTATTACATAATGCCAGGAGACTGACAGAATCATTGCTGGTTCTCAAATCACCCTTTCAAATGTTAACAAATTGTGGTGCTAAAGACAACACAGGTTTATTTAAAAAAAAAAAAAAAACCAAACTTTGTTAAATATGTGTGTACCACAATTATTGGCACCCTTTTAGTCAATACTTTGTGCTACCTCCCTTTGCCAAGATAACAGCTCTGAGTCTTCTCCTATAATGCCTGATGAGGTTGGAGAATACATGGCAAGGGATCTGAGACCATTCCTCCATACAGAATCTCTCCAGATCCTTCAAACGCTGGTGGACTCTCCTCTTCAGTTCACCCCACATGTTTTCTATTGGTTTTAAGTCAGGTGACTGGGATGGCCATGGCAGGACCTGGATTTTGTGGTCAGTAAACCATTTTTGTGTTGATTTTGATGTATGTTTTGGATCATTGTCCTGCTGGAAGATCCAACCACAGCCCATTTGAAGCTTTCTGGCAGAGGAAGTCAGGTTTTCATTTAATATCTGTTGATATTTGAGTCCATGATGCCTTGTATCCTAACAAAACGTCCAGGTCCTCTGGCAGAAAAACAGCCCCAAAACATTTAAGAGCCACCACCATATTTAACCGTAGACATGAGGTACTTTTCCATACGGTTACCTATCGGTGTGCGCCAAAACTACCTCTGGTGTTTTATTGCCCAAAACCTCCATTTTGGTTTCATCTGACCATAGAGCCAGATCCCATTTGAAGGTCCAGTAGTGTCTGGCAAACTGAAGATGCTTGAGTTTGGTTCTGGATGAGAGTAGAGGCTTTTTTCTTGAAACCATTCCAAACATCTTGTGGTGAATGTAGGTGGCTTCAGATTGTAGTTTTGGAGATTTGTAGTTTTGGACAGTTCTCCAACTGTGATCCTTGGAGATTTTTTGGCCGTTCGAACCATCCTCTTTACAGTGTGTTGAGACAATATAGACACACGTCCAATTGTCCAATCAATGTCAAGTTGATTTGAACTTAATTATTACCCTGATGGTGGAAATGGGCATTTTCAATGCTTGTGCTATTTTCTTATGGCCACTTCCCATTTTGTGAAGCTCAACAACCTTTTGCCACACATCAGCTATATTCCTTGGTCTTACCCATTGTTATGAATGACCAAGAGAATTTGGCCTATGTTGCCTCATATTTATACCCCTATGAAACAGGAAGTCATGGTTGAACAACTTCCTGTTCCTAGTCTCCCATGTGTACAAAAAAAAGGTACAATATCAATGGAAATATAGTTCAGATACAGTTTTCTCATATGAATTCATAGGGGTGCCAATAATTGTTACACACCTATATTTAACAAAGATATTTTTTGACAAACCTGTGTTTTTTGAACAAATTATCAAAAGGTTCGACATCAAAGACAATTTTTCACAGCCGCCTTTGCTCATATTTAACAAGGGTGCCAATAAAATAAATATTCGTGGAGGGCACTGTATTGAGGGCCCTTACAATTTAACCATAATTAAAAAGCTACACGAACTCCTCTTTCTGCCTGATCAGAATTGTCAGATCGTATGTTGATGGACCGTTGCATCTCCGGTGACTTGAACAAGTCCTCCCAGTGGGAAAGTGTGTAGGAGTGATGTTGGTGTGTTTTGTACACACTTCTAGCAGCATAGCACATACAGAACCCTGCAAAATCAGGTAAATGTGAACCCCAATGCTATTCCCCCTTTCCTCCGCAGTATGCAGGAACCGTATGCGTATCTCATCTGCTTAATAAAATACATACAAATTGGTTCTACTGCCCTCTCATTTAACTGCCTATAATCACGGTGAAGCTCGGCAAGATCAGATTAACTGTAAGACCTTTCTGTTTATAATGTTATGAAATTGTATCATACAAATGCAATACAAATATGGGTTATTTAAACAAAAACACAGCTTGTCCACTTTTTACAGTATTCGGTCGATCATGATTCTCTCATAGTGCAGCCACTCTGCTAATGTGCTTTACCATTTAAAAAAAAGCAAGGCTGAATTACTCACCATTGCTGCATATAAATAATTATTACGCTAAAAACAATCTATATGAAATATTCTAACTAAATGTGTTTTTGCTGATGATCTGGGACAGAAAAGAAGCCAGTTCAGTTTCTGTGGTTGGGATAATGTTTGCAGTTGTTTATTTCTGATTGGTACTATCATACATCTAACGTCACAAATATGCGCAGCAGTTTGTGAAAACGCCTCCGCTGTCACTGTGGCTGAATTCTGTAAACCTGCTAAGAATGTCAGAAAACTGGTTGTAACCAAAACCAAATGTCTCTGCCAGTAATATTCTTTTATATCTCAGATTTTAAAGAAACAAATACACTATGCGAACAAAGTATGTGACACCTGACCATCACACCCATATGTGGGCCTTCCCTAAACTATTTCCACCAAGTTTAAAGCACACTATTGTACAGAATGTACGCTGTAGCATAAATAATTCATCTTTACTGGAAATATGGTGCTCAAACATGTTCCAGCATGACTGTGTCCCTGTGCACAAAGCAAGGTTTCTAAATTTGCCAATCTCTGACCTCCTTGTCCAACATCAGTGTCTGACCTGAGTAATGCTCTTGTGGCTGAATAAACACACATCCCCACAGCTACACTCCACAATCTAGTGGAAAGTCTTCCAAGAAGAGTGGAGGCTGTTGTACCAGCAACAGGGGACTAAATCTGGAATGGGATGTTCAACAAACACACATGGGTGTGATTTGTCATGTGTCCACATAGTTTTGGCCATATAGTGTACGTTTGACTAAAATGACAGAGGAATTTTTTTTATTTAGGTTGATAATTTGTTGCCATTGCTGTCTGCCTGCAAAGGTTATGTCTGGTATGGAGCCAGTTTAACAAATGCAGCAGTAAGACCACTTTGCCTAAAGGTGTAAAGGGTTTTCCCAGGACACCACCCATATAAGCCCATATTTGAAATCTTTTGTGGTCAATGGTAACTTCTATAACTAAGCTATAGCTAACAGTAAGAAGACTATTTTTAGTATGTAATACTGTTTAGATCGTGTATTTGTTTGTTTCTTAAATAGAAAATAAATCAGACACCACTTTTGACAACAATGACTGAAAGCTTTGAATAGTTTTTGATTGCTGCTGTTCATTTTTATCACATGGAAAAAGTAGTAGCCCTGGATCTGCCCTCTAATCAATATAGTCTTTAATCACTGAGATGTACAAAAACATACACAGATGAGCCTTTGAACAATGACTCATGAATACCACTATGTGCACGCGCGCGCACACACAGAATCAGCCCTGTTTCCAGTGAACTAAACTAGCCTCATTATTGCGTATACCCATGGAGCTGTTTGTTTAGAGTATGATCAGTAAAGCTGTAAGTGATGTGTTTATGAGAGTTCAGGAAGGGTGGCGTCATGGATTTCCGCTAACATGGGAGATTACTAATGGCTCATATACAGTTCGTCTTTCTTGTCTGTACCCCCATAATGAACCCATGCGATGCTTTTATATACAGTACATTCTATTGCTCCCAGTTGGGCTGGCGTGGCATAATGGGGGTTGGTGCAAATGGTTCTGGTATGGAAAAAAAATGCTTTAAACTGCCCATCCCCCTGATATTTCCCTGCTCTAGGCAAGATAAAGGTTTGCTCCAACACCTGATGTGTATTCACGTACACTAGATGCAGCAAAGTAAAACTGAATGGGTGAACAAGTTGAGACAAAGATGTAGGTCTGAATATAAGAATGAAATTGCAATTCTTCAAGTTCAAGAAAAAGTTATACCAATTGTAGTGTAGAAGACAGAATTTCTCACAATATAAAAAAATAACATCCTTATACCAACAGCTTATAGTACCTAATCCATTTCAACCTAAAAAGCTACATAGTTAACAGGATCTTTACAAAAAAAATCCATCCCACCGCTACCCTTGCTTCCAGTCTATCTCTCTCCTGGCCCTTGTCTTGATTTCTGTTTTGTGTCGAACACTTTAGAATTCCGAACGCGGTTTCAGTTTTACATGGCATCAATAATATTGAGCAAGTGAAAGATGCATGCTCAAGAATGTATCTTTCTTACATTTACATTCATTCATTTAGCAGACGCTTTATCCAAAGCGACTTACAAATGAGGAAAAACAAGCAAAGCGATATATCAAGCGGAGAACAATACAAGTACTGCTATCATACAAGATTTATAATTGAGATTTAGGGAAGCAGAGTTTGCAGAGTAAGGGTTCTTTTTTTTAATATAATGTGGGGGTTGGCAGGGCTTAGTTAAGTGTTCACGGAAGAGGTGGGTCTAGCCGTTTTTTTTGTTTGTTTTTTTAAATAGTGACAGATTCTGCTGTCCATTCATTCCACCACTGAGGAGCAGTCAGTTTGAAGGTTCTGGAAAGAGACATTGTGTCTTGCTGAGTAGGCACTACTAAGGAGTGTTGAGGTAGGGGGATGCTGTTTTTTATTTTTTTATTTTTTTTCTTGTACGTGAGCATCAAGACCTTGAATTTGATGCCAGAAGCTACAGGAAGCCAGTGGAGGGAGATGAAGAGGGGTGTGACATGGGTTCTTTTGGGGAAATGTTTTGTTTTCACATTTATGACATTTGGCAGATGCCCATATGCAAAGCAACTTCCATTTTATTTTATTTATACATCTGGGCCTTGCTCTTAACACAACAGTGGCGGCTTGGCAGTGTTGGGCTTAGCCCAATGTTTTAACCACTGAGCTGCCACTGTAGTTTCATAGGCTGGGGTAAGAGTTTACGTTTGTTGGCATCTGCTCCTTTTTCTGTTCTTTAGAGAAATCCATATTGTTGTCTTTAACAAGTTTTGCATGTTTATCCTGCTGTCTCAAACTAAGCCAAAAAGCCCCATCTGCTTCTTACAACATGGTTAACTTCTGTTTCCCCTGGCACAGCCTCAACTATCTACTTATGATCAGCTTAGTCATTTGTGACCTGCAGGAGTAAAATGTAGCATACATCAGAATGAAAATGTCATCTGCAGACATGTTTACGATTTGATTGAGGCTACTAATGAGGAGATACTAAGCTGCTTATCCAGGCTTCACACTCCGATCCATATGTGCAATATTATCTAAACAAATTTGGTGGTATTTTTGCATATCCTCTGCCAACTGCCAGATGCACAAATCCTGTCACCAGCTCTGATGCTTTATGGGTTTGTGTTGCTCTTGTAACCTCAGTTAGTACAATCTACTACCAAACCAATTTGCTGGTGACATTGTTATGCTTAAAAGACATTTTGTAACTGTGGTTATACACACATGCTTGATTTTATTGCCTTTTTGAATACAGTACTTTTTAATGAATATTTATGGTAGTGCTTGTCTGATTCACTATGTACTTGTGTACTAATTCACAGCCATGTAAATAAGCCTAAAACTGATCTCTTCATAGTTGCTATCTCTCTTGGATATTCATAGATAATGGTTACTGTTGGGACCATAAAGATTCTTAAGATTTATAAGTAGCTTTTATTGCTACTTGTTGTTGTTGTTGTTGTTGTTGTCCACAGAAAGACACAACCATAGACACGACCTTAGAAAAATACTAGTTTAGCAAGACGGCATTACCTCTGTCATTACATAAGCTGAATCTGCATGAACGTGAAAGCCATTTTAGATACATAAATAAATGATGGCTGCCTTTATTGGAGGTGTGTGAACCCAAGGGCATGACTCTTCCTGGGGTATTTGGGTGAGTGCTGATGGTGCTGTTCTCACGTTGAGAGGTGTCAGTCTTCACTCCAGGTGTGAGGGAAGGAGGTCAGGTTTATGAACCTACTGTCTGTACATTGCAGGAATCCAGATTGGCTCCTTTATCTCCAGTCAATGGCCTCAAAGCAGTCTGAGCTTATCTTTATCTCTCTAATCCCATTCCAACTGCTCTTTACACAGTTGAAAAACAATGACCTGTTCAACATTTGTCAATATTCTTAATTACCTGAGTGAAGGGATGCTTTAATGTGTGGGTTTATTTAGCTGCAAGCTGTGGCTAAGGCCAGTTTTCAATTCGGATTCTTTAGATTTTGGTTATGAAGTTGGATATTGGATATATGCATGTTGCAATGCAAACGTCTGTGTGACTGTAAAAAAATTAATATTTAATTCTTTATTATAACTTTTTAAGAGATTTGTGGTTAAAGTGTTTGTTTTTTTTATTTTTTATTATTTATTTGTGCATGGTCTGGGCATTTGCAGATCTGCACTAATATATGCGTTGTGCCATAATGAAGCTTTCTGGGAGGTGGCTTCAGGACATCCAGCCTTCTGTCCAGGTCAGTGGCTCTAGAGAGACTCTTCTGCCAAAATGCAGCATGATCCACGTTCTGCCACATGCTAGGATACGCCGCACCATTGTCTGTTTGGTGCAACGCATCATTCCAACACCAGAGAACTAGTGGTAGTTACGGCCAGCTATAGATCGTTTCACTTCTTGCCCCACAATTTCGACTGTATAGTGCAGTAGTGTGAGTTTTGGAACGTCGCCAAACAAACTAGCCTAGCTACCATTGTCATGCTACTTGGAATCTGTTTAAATGTTCTCCTTTTGAACTGAAAGTGTCCGCTCACTTTCTTTTGATTTTTGTTGTAGGGATTGGTAGAGAAGGCTCAGTCCTCTTTGTGTGTTCCAGTTTAGGCATACTGATGCCGCATACTAACTCAAAATTTCTCTTGTTGCTGTTGAGAACATGCAGGAAAGGTGCTATTGCTTAATATCAGAGAGTCTAAAACACCTACACAGATCATTTCAGATACATATTTGGATTGCTTCGTCTCCTGTTGGTGTATTTTTGAGTTATAACGTCTACAAGCATACTCTGAATTTCAGAGGTCCTGTGCAAAATGTATAAAGGTTGTCAGATCTGGTAATACCATATTACACTGATTATCATGACGGTGTAATATCGTCTAGAAGGCATTATTATATCATACAAGCCTATGCGCACTCCTAGCATGTAACACGCTCATGTACTTCAGCTTCTTGTTCTGTTGATCCAATTGCTATTGAAGTAAAGTCCTCTAGGATAATAATCTTTCCTCATGGCGTCATTTCTTTGAAAGGCAGATATCTGTGGTCATAAGAAGACGTGCAGTTCGTTTAGAAATGCTTGCAGATATTTGCGTCATTCCCAGTTGACTCTACAGCGTGTATATTTGTGAATGTGACTAGCCGGGCGCACAGGGTCAGAGGTTAGTATGTATAGGGTCATTTAGGCTGTGGGGATTGTGAAATGGATGGATGGAGAGGGAGGGAGGAAGAGGTGTTCAGTATATGAGGGATCGAAGAAAGCCAGCTGCTCCCCTTGCGTTGTGCTGCTACTGACATGGATGTCAGAAGGGGCTGTTTGGAAAGTCACTGGCAACATCCGAGGCCTTTGGTTTCCCACGCTGCCTTCTCATGCTCCCCGTACTCCCCTCATTTTCACACAGAGCTATAAATAAGCCCCACTGCCCCAATCTGATAGAGCAGCTATGAAAAAGTGCTCTGGAATGAACACTATTTAGCTGTGATTATTAGTCCTTCCAGTAAATCATATGAATGGTGTGATAAATAGAGCATTGCTATGTATGAGTCAAGCGCGTGCGTGCATGTGTGTGATAGAGGGAGAGAGAGAGAGTGAGCGAGCGAGAGGTTAACTCCTATAGAGGTTTTGGGGAGTTCCAGGGAGGATTAAGAGTTTCAGTCTTTAGTGATCTGCTTGTTTTTCTTCCAGCTTCTGCCACCCAGTAGCAGTACCCCACATAACCTTGCCATTCTTTGTCTGGTATGCATTATTTATTATTAAACTAATAGTTATGTATATTTGTTATGCATATTTGTTGAAGACATCCTCCCCTCCATCTTCAATGCGTCACATTGTATTCCTTTACCCATTTAAAAAGTAATTTACGAGGAAGAACGATGGTGTTAATTTGAGATTCTACAACAGGGTGTTTCATTATATTTTGTGGATATAATTATACTCTGAGCATCAACTCAGTGCTGTTATGGGAAAAAAAAATGTTAACAGAAAGCAGGCTTCTAGCATTCATTGTCTCTGGTTTAAGGGTGAGTCCAGCAGGCTGCATGCGTTCATTCAGCCACAGATGAATAACAGAAGCCACTGCATAGACCATAATAATTTTAGTAAATCTAACAAATTACCAAATGGTTTGAGATGCATCCAAGATAAATGCAAACTGTGTGTCTGCAGCACCTGAGTAGCTGTGCTCTCTATGCTTACTAATGAAATGAGCATTATTTAGTTTCAGTTGTGTAATGTGTGCAAAAAAAACCCGACCCAGTAGCATCATATCATCAGGGCTTGAGGTGTAGGGCTAGGCACAAGGGCTGACTGCTATGCTCAAAGATAATAAACATGTTTTTCCGCTGCCTTAAAAAGAAGCCACGAGCCTGACGACAGGAAGTACCTTTGTGTCGCATGCTGCACGGTGTTGCCGTGGCAACAAATGCAGGTAAGCAGCTCATCAGGAAGTGAAGGCAGTGCTGACAGACGAAGGAACAATCAGATTGAGGTCAGTGTCAGATGGAGCACCACCAGAGATGACTTCACTCTGCTATTGTTTCTCTAGAAAAGGGGAGGACTGATGAATATTTCATTAGCATCAGCTGGAGAAACCTGTTTGGCCTGCTGAGCACTTTTCCTTTCTCTTAATCTGAAAGGCCGAATTGAACGTGCTGGGATGAGTGTGACGCTACTATTCAGACAAGATTTCTGGACATGTCTGTACGCATTACGATTTGCATGTGTCACGCAATCTCTGTATAAATCACAGAGATGGAAGTGTCTTCACCATGTCTGCATGGCTTTCACACCAAAAGTTACATGCATATTATGTAATAGCATGTTTTTAATGCCAACAGATTGTTCTGACGATTATAACTGCTCGATGTAGGGCTTGTGGCCACGGACATTGTGTTCGATTATTAATAGGACACATGGCCATAACGTACATGTGTTATACCTGTGATAGGAAGTTAATAACTTACCACAAAACCCCCGGAAGCATCGTTTCTCTGACAAGCTTTTTTTTTTTGTCTATATTTAATTGTTCTGCATTTTAAACTTTGCCAATACTTGCTTTCAGTTTAATTTTGACAGGAGATGATGGAAATAAGCACTCCATTCACCTCTTTTCCTACATTTTATACTAGATAAAAACAAGGAGGTGTTTTATTTCTGAGCTCAGGAACACTCCATCTGTAGTAATTATATTGACATGAGCGAATAAGGCTTAAGAGTTCATGTGAACATCATCAGCCGATAGCGTTTTATGAGTCTCTGTCTGAGGTTTTACATTGGACTTGCTGGTTTATTAATTTAAAAGGGTTTCTGCTTTGATAAAGAGAATCAGCTGACCTTTATCCTGGACCTCACTGCTGTCTCTGTGTGTGATTTTCTAATGTTGGGAATGAGTATGTTTTGATGAGCAGAAAATAATGTTAGCTACCTACATTTGTTAGTAGATGGATCGACTCGGAGGCGTCATTGACATGGATTCATGACGAGGCCTATCCGCTATTTAAAAACTGGTGATCAAGACTGCTCCTTATCGTAAATGTTTAGATAACAGTTGTTCTAGCACCTTGATATAGTGTACATAGAACGTGAGAATGATAAATTCTGGCACATTGTTCAGCCAGGCTAGCTACTTTCTCCACCAAGAATGTGTGTCAGTTCTGAGTTCTTATCTTATCTTAGGATTGACTAAATCCTCTGGTCTTCACAACCCAAAGGTTCAACTTGTGTACTCTGGGTAATGGCGCAACCAGACGTTTCTGTCTGACTCATGCCAGGGCAGATACACTGCATTCTGGAGTTTCTAATGGTATTCAAGACTGTCTTTGAGATGAGACATCTTGGAACTGCTCCACCACTGACTCTTCATTACAGAGTGTAATGAAACAGCAATAGTGGAATGCACTTAGCTTAATTACTTTGGCCTTTTGTGCTGTATGCCTTTTGTGATTTAGAATATCTGTTTTTGTTTTGTTTTTTGTCCAGAAACTTAGTGTTTTGTTTTTGTTTCTTTCCACAGGTTCCACAATCTCACTGGAAACTGCATGTGCCTTCAACTGTAAGCTAATCTTACAAGATACAGATTAACTGGATTTATCTTTTAGTTGGGAGTATAAATTTGCAAAGATGCCCATCTTGAAGCAACTAGTGACAAGCTCATCTCAGACCAAGCGACGCTCTCGCATGGACCTTACCACGGAAATGATTAGTGCTCCGTTGGGAGATTTTCGTCACACCATGCATGTGGGCAGGGGTGGTGATGCTTTCGGGGACACTTCCTTTCTCAGCAGCCACTCTGGCGAGCCCCCACAAGATGCCACTTCTAATCCCCGCTCTCCCAAGCTGGGCCTACTGTCCAGAACCTTCAGAAGCAGCAAGCGGTCTCAGTCAGTCACTCGTGTGGACCAGCGAGACAACACACAACTACCCCCAAGTGACTCACCAAAGTATGTGAAGAATGCCTTGTCACTGCCTTTTCTGAATGATGAGGATCGGGATACTGAAGGCGGTAGGATGCTCAAGAGCCTAGCATCTAGTCCCATGAAGCAGCAGGCCTCCAATGGGGCAGCCGCTCATGGCCTAGACCTGGAGCTCCACGAGAGGTCCTTCGGGGAGCTCACAGACTTGCGACCCTCTCTGTCTTATAATGGAGGAGGCATGAAGCACGCCGAGTCAGTTATGTCCTTTCATGTGGACCTGGGGCCTTCTATGCTAGGAGATATTCTAGGAGTCATGGAGAAGGAAGAAGATGACCTGGGCTTTGAGGAGGGCAAAAACAGCGAGGGTCAGGCTTCCCCTCTTCTCAGCCACCAAGGAGTACAAGAGGAGGAGGCAGAGGAAGACGAGGAGGCGGAGGAAGAGGGAATGAGAGGAGAGGAGGAGCAGGAGATGGATTTGGAGGTGGAACATGACGCTACTCTTCATGCCCCCAGTTCAGTAGACCTGGAAATTAAAAGTGAGGTCATCAGCACTCCTGAGCCTGAACACAAACAGTTGCTGCACTCTGACAGCTGCTCTGTCTCCAGCTCTGGCTCCCAAGCCGTGGAGGACAAACAACTCTGCCAGCCTTATCAAGGAGACATGGACAGCACCAACTACAGCTACCACCCTGGGGAGGAAGGAGCCTTCTCTGCCTTCTTGGAGGATGAGGATGATGAGATCCGTGTGTGAGACTCTAAGCCTTGTGGAATCTGTATGGGGATAGAGACATGTAAGCAATTTTGAAACTGTTAATGAAAATGAAGGTCTATATCTGCTCCTGGACCCTGTGAGGGAAGTGAGCAAAACATATCTAATGGCCCAGCAGAGGACCTCATAGCACCACTGTCAGACATGTTCACTCAGCCTGGGTCTGGCAGCTGCCACATTTTGCCACTGAACATGTAAGTGATGATGAGGAGACTCATGAAGAAAAGAAATGTCATTAATGTCTTAACCTCATCACTTGCCTTTGCATCTTCTGACTCCAACATTGCGTATTTGTGTAAAGGTTTTTGGTCATGTGTACTACAGGTGCTGGCTAATGGTATCTCCCGACACAAGTATATTTTCACTACACAATAAGCAGGCTCTTTGCTGAAGGTTTAAAAGGCGCATGTAGCTAATGCTGGTGTGCCCACAGGACATGTTGCATATCTGCCTGGCCTGTGGATGAGTGCAAAATCTTTGACAGTAATTGCAACATTGTAGTGCATGTGAAGGATTATGGTTACACATCCTGTTCGACACCGTCATTAGGGCAGCTGACGGAGAAAGATGGGAAATCATTCTGTAATAAAGATAACAAACCAGAACCTGAAACGGGTGCAGTGGCCAGATGTTTTGTGTTCCGTTTTCCCTTCCACTAACTGTGCATAATTTTGCAGTGCTGACAGCTGGGAAGCTTCATGTTAGGGGGATTCATGTTTGTAGAGGACTTTGTATAGGCATTGCATGTGTAGTGTCGTTATCTCACCACTTCCTTCCTCATCACGTGACCGTAACTATTTAGCTCTGCAGCTCGCTGGTTAAGATGGTGGAGAAATGTTTCTGTACCTCTGTATTAAGGAACACTCTGTGAAATTGGGTTGAAATTGGGTTTTCCTACCTTGCATTATTATAGCAAATAAAAAGACACTGCACTAATTAAGCTAAACTCAGTTTTGGTATACAATGCAGTGTGTTTCAGCACCACTGTATAGTGTTAATCACCTGGGTGAGGGACAGCTTGTACACTAACTTGTACTTAGTTTCTTTTATCATTTGTTCACAGAAGTCATGTTGTAAAATGTGAATATGTGAGGCCTTTACTGCTGCCCAGTCTGTGCTGGTGTGCTTGCCTATTATAGCTTACTCATTTCTATCTTTTGTAGGCTACAGAGACTAGCTGTTCTAAAAAAAAAATAAAAAATAAAATAAAATGCTGAGTTGTAAGAAATCCTTGCAGAGCTTTTAGCAATAGGGTTGTCTTCAGCCTTAAGTAGATATGACAAAAGTGCCAAATTTAATCTGCCATGTAATCCGAAGTAAAACTAGCAATTTGTATATCATCAAAGAAGGGATTTTACAGTCTGGGTCCCTAAGTGACTTTATTCAAATAAGGGGCTCAAACCTCGTACTTAATTCACTGAATTGTTTGAGTGTATTTGCTTAACCCGCAGAAGAGCAAAATCACAGAAGTTCCAAGATATTTGCCTTTTTTTTGTGGAAAATCTGTTTTGAATATGAAAAAGTAAATATGAGGAAATCGCTCCAGATTTGCTGTGCCAGCTGAATTTTAACATTCAGAACACAAACATTTAGCTAATCTTTCTTACTTAAAGTCCTCTTATGCATATATTTCTTGCTTGGATGGCCTTGTTTTGAAAATGCAACATAACTATATTTTTCAATAAAATGATATCACCAAGCAAGGCTTGTGTGTTGTTTTGTCTAGGACTTTCACTTTGAGACAGTTCCATGGTGTGTACAGTATTGTTATGAACCCTGATTAGATTAACAGTGTAGCTTTATGGGAGGCCACTATCTGTAACTGAAAAATAGGGAGAAATGACCCTGACTGGTAAAATGATGACATGCTCACAGCTAGAACAGCTTGGCTCCATATCCATAGATTGAGTTGATTTTATGGAAAAAGAAGACCTTGCTGCATTTTAAAGCTAGATTTTAGATAACTCGTACTGTGGACCACGGTCCAGCTGCAGACCCAGTAAAGTGTTTCAGTGGATTAAACTGAGTACTTGAAAAATACTGTAGCAGATAAGCATTCAGAGACTCTGGTTTTCTAAAAATAAACCATTGCAGCTTCTGTAGCAAATCCTCTGATAAACTGTATCCCATCACTTGGATTTATGTAAACTGTTTAGCTGAATGTGCAGCTCATTGACTAACTACAGGTCTAAGGGGAGAGTTTTCTGAAATATGAAATAAAATGAAATAGCTAGTTCATTTCATTTAACTTCCATGATCTACAGTTGCAATCAAAATTATTCAACCCACATTGCAAATCAGGTTTATTGTCAAAATTTACAGACTTCAAATCAAACAAAAGCAGTTGGAATAGTTCAACACAATGAATGCTTCACGTGGTTTCCCCAAATTCAACTGAAAATGCAACTTATGATTTCCTTTAAAGATAAATAGAGAGAAGTATGTGTTTATTCGAGCAAATTCAGAACAAATGTGTATTATCAGTTCAGAGTCCATGCTGCTAGTCAAAAGTGGTAATATAAAGCTTCAAAATAAAACATGACCACCTTAAACTGTCTTTTTATATATATATATATATATATATATATATATTACACATAAACTAATCACTAATGGTAAAGCACTAAAAGGTCACAGTCTTCCCTATTCACTCATGTTAATGGCTTATCTGGAGCCTTGTAAACAACAAATTTTACATAGCTGGACCATGACAAATGTTAGTTGCTTACCCCCGCTCTAGTACCATGCTCACTCAGTGGCAGTACAGCGTGAGTGCATTATGTCAGTTTATCAGTTTGTGTACCCTGACAACAATCTCACCGCCACCCGGTTCCTCTGTGGAGTGAGTGAGGCCTGGGGGAGGGGTGACCTGAATCAGTGATGGGGGAGTACTGTCCTTACTCAGCTCTTAAATACAAATCTTATGTGATGAGCCCTCATTGCACTGGGAGCAGTGCTGAAGAGCCTCAGGGAGCTTCCTGTTCATGACCATTCAGCATCACCCTTACTGCTGATTAGGACTCCCCAAACCCCTTCTGCTGCACACTCAATATATATATCTAATACTCAACTCTAAAACAAATTCACCGCTTGCCTGTTCATTGCAGCATTTTGCCTGGCTTTCCTTCATGTCTTTTTGAAATGTAATCCATCTCCATCTAGCAGGGGTGTGTATTAATAGGTCCCCTATTCCCAATTCTCATCTAAAAGCAAATGTGTATTGATGGAAGGCTTTGAAAAGAGTACATGTCTCTTCGAATTTTTGTTGGCTTCTGCCACCTAGTGGCTCTAGATAAGATCTTTGGCACATGAGATTTTCTTTGTGATCAAATATTTATTGTCAAATTGAGAAACTATGCCATCTGAGGCTCTTTGGGTTATAAATCCTCTAGGACTGCAATGAAGTAAAACCATACTTAGTTTTATGGCATGCCATATTGAGCTTTGTAGTCATGAAGTCTAGTTGCTATTTTACTAGAAGCACAGCTTGAATAATTGCATACAGTGAGGGAAAAAAGTATTTGATCCCCTGCTGATTTTGTACGTTTGCCCACTGACAAAGAAATGATCAGTCTATAATTTTAATGGTAGTTGTATTTGAACAGTGAGAGACAGAATAACAACAAAAAAATCCAGAAAAATGCATGTCAAAAATTTTATAAATTAATTTGCATTTTAATGAGGGAAAAAAGTATTTGACCCCCTCTCAATCAGAAAGATTTCTGGCTCCCAGGTGTCTTTTATACAGGTAACGAGCTGAGATTAGGAGCACACTCTTAAAGGGAGTGCTCCTAATATCAGTTTGTTACCTGTATAAAAGACACCTGTCCACAGAAGCAATCAATCAGTCATATTCCAAACTCTCCACCATGGCCAAGACCAAAGAGCTCTCCAAGGATGTCAGGGACAAGATTGTAGACCTACACAAGTCTGGAATGGGCTACAAGACCATTGCCAAGCAGCTTGGTGAGAAGGGGACAACAGTTGGTGCGATTATTCGCAAATGGAAGAAGCACAAAAGAACTGTCAATCTCCCTCGGCCTGGGGCTCCATGCAAGATCTCACCTCGTGGAGTTGCATTGATCATGAGAACAGTGAGGAATCAGCCCAGAACTACACGGGAGGATCTTGTCAATGATCTCAAGGCAGCTGGGACCATAGTCACCAAGAAAACAATTGGTAACACACTATGCCGTGAAGGACTGAAATCCTGCAGCGCGCGCAAGGTCCGCTGCTCAAGAAAGCACATATACATGCCCGTCTGAAGTTTGCCAATGAACATCTGAATGATTCTGAGGACAACTGGGTGAAAGCGTTGAGGTCAGATGAGACCAAAATGGAGCTCTTTGGCATCAACTCAACTCGCCGTGTTTGGAGGAGGAGGAATGCTGCCTATGACCCCTGGAACACCATCCCCACCGTCAAACATGGAGGTGGAAACATTATGCTTTGGGGTTTTTTTTTCTGCTAAGGGGACAGGACAACTTGACCGCATCAAAGGGACGATGGACAGGGCCATGTACCGTCAAATCTTGGGTGAAAACCTCCTTCCCTCAGACAGGGCATTGAAAATGGGTCGTGGATGGATATTCCAGCATGACAATGACCCAAAACACATGGCCAAGGCAACAAAGGAGTGGCTCAAGAAGAAGCACATTAAGGTCCTGGAGTGACCTAGGCAGTCTCCAGACCTTAATCCCATAGAAAATCTGTGGAGAGAGCTGAAGGTTCGAGTTGCCAAACGTCAGCCTCGAAACCTTAATGATTTGGAGAAGATCTGCAAAGAGGAGTGGGACAAAATCCCTCCTGAGATGTGTGCAAACCTGGTGGCCAACTACAAGAAACGTCTGACCTCTGTGATTGCCAACAAGGGTTTTTAAACCAAGTACTAAGTCATGTTTTGCAGAGGGGTCAAATACTTATTTCCCTCATTAAAATGCAAATCAATTTATAACATTTTTGATGTGCGTTTTTCTGGATTTTTTTGTTGTTATTCTGTCTCTCACTGTTCAAATAAATCTACCATTAAAGTTATAGACTGATCATTTCTTTGTCAGTGGGTAAACATACAAAATCAGCAGGGGATCAAATACTTTTTTCCCTCACTGTATATATATATATATATATATATATATATATATATATATATATATATATATATATATATATATACACACATACAGTATCTCACAAAAGTGAGTACACCCTTAACATTTTTGTAAATATTTGATTATATCTTTTAATGTGACAACACTGAAGAAATGACACTTTTTGTTGCCAGCGCTTTAGATATTAATGGCTGTGTGTTGAGTTATTTTGAGGGGACAGCAAATTTACACTGTTACACAAGCTGTACACTCACTACTTTACATTGTAGCAAAGTGTCATTTCTTCAGTGTTGTCACATGAAAAGATATAATCAAATATTTACAAAAATGTGAGGGGTGCACTCACTTTTGTGAGATACTGTGTGCGTGTGTATATATATATATATATATATATATATATATATATATATATATATATATATATATATATATATATAACAAATGGTCTGTAAGGTATTGCTTAGTCCTCATTAATGAGTGTATATATAGGGTTCATTTGTATGTGTGTGTGTATACAGTATTTAGGATAAAAAGGAAAGAGTTTGTGCCATATTGGATCTGATTTGGGTTGGCAGATATAAGACAAGCTCTCCTTTCCAAGTTTTTTCTTTCCTTTTTTTTATTTTCTTAAAAATCACTGAGTTTGTTTTATATAAAAACTCTTTTATATAATGCCCTCTCACATTCAACTGCTTTTATTTCCAGCATATTTTGTAACGTGTAAAATTTGCATTAACATAAAAACATTCAACTGAGACACAAACTGAACAAATTTGACGAACAGAAATGGAATAATGAGTCCCTGAACAAAGTGGGGGTCAATATTAAAAGTAACAGTCAGTATGTGGTGTGTTCACCAGCTGCTTTAAGTACTACAGTGCATCTCATCCTCATGGACTGCACCCTGCACCAGATTTGTCAGTTCTTGCTGTGAGATGTTACCCCACTCTTCCACCAAGGCATCTGCAAGTTGCAAGGGGGGGGCACATTGTTCATGCAGTGGAAAATTACAAGTAACCATCAGCTGTCCTTCCTGTCTCCCTGTAGCACCGTCTTAGGCGTCTTACTTTACAGACATTGCAGTTTATTGCTCTGGCCTCATCTGCAGTCCTCATGCCTCCCTGCAGCAGGCCTATGGCATGTTCATGCAGCTGAGCAGGAACCCTAGGCATCTTTCTTCTGGTGTTTTTCAGACTCAGTAGAAAGGTCTCCTTACTGTCCTAAATTATTGCCACTGTGACATTAATTGCCTACCGCCTGTAAACTGTTCGTGTCTTAAGGACTGTTCCACAGGTGCATGTGCAATAATTGTTTATGGTTCATTGAAAACGCATGAGAAACTTGTTTAAACCCTTACCAATAAAGATCTATAAAGCTTATTTGGATTTTACAAAACTATCTTTAAAATACAATCTCCTTTAAAAGGGACATTTTGCCAAGTGTGTGTATCAAACCAGGGTACCTGGTTTGATCCTGAGCTCAAGTTATTATCTGTGTGACATTTTGTAAGTTCTCTTTGTGTATGTGTGGGTTTCCTTCATATTGTCTGGCTTCATTCCACCTCCCAAAAACATGCCCTCAGCTGTGGAAGAGTCTGCATGCATACATGTGTGTGTGCATGGTGCCCTGTGATGGACTGGGGTTCCATCCACTGTGTATTCCTGAATCCTTACTTCCTGAATGAATGAATGAGCTACAAAATTTGATATGCATATTTCGTGTTTTTGTTACGCTCTTATACTGTTTGTTTAACCACAGACCCATGTATGTCCTGGTTATAGGTACGGCTGAGTAATAACACCTTCGTTTGCCCCTTCGTTTTTCCCCTACTAATACTGGATTTGACCAGAAGAGGGCCCTGCTTGTTAATATATGGAAGAGATCTGCAGTCTGCTGCCAGATCTGCTGTCCTTTCTCCTGAATTCCATGGCAGGAGCTGCACAAGACGGCCAGCAGGAAGAAATCTGGAACACATTAAACAACCTGCTAGGCTGGAGATTTTGGACAGAGAGAAAGCAGAGAAAGAGGGGGTGGGTTATAGCTCATACAGAATGCATGATTGTTCATCAACTTCTTTTCCTCCTGCTTTACTTCCACCCCCCCGGGTCTCTCAGTCTCTCACTCACACACTCTCTCTCTCTCTCTCTCTCTCTGTCTCTCTCACACACACACAATTGCATATACACATGACCAAACGCTCCCTGGATCTCAGTAGGAAGCGTAGTCATCAGAGTACTTTGAGAAATCTGTCTTGCCATAGCTTGTTTGTTCAGGGTCACATTGGTGTTGGAGATGTCTGCACAAGCTGTGACAGTCTCCCGCTATTGTCTTAATGGCATGATGGCCCAAAATGGACATGGGTGGTTTGAAGAGCACACAGAGTCATGGACATAATCCAGGCTGCCCTTCCCCTTGAGTGAATGTCTCTCTAGAACATCCCATCCACAGAATAATGTACACATTCACAGATCCAGATGCTCATGTGCGAAAGAATCCCTCTGGAATGAAGGGACAGAAAAGGAATTAATGGATGGCTGGGAATTATTTTCCCAACAATACCAGTTTACATCAACAGCACAGTCTGATCTTAGCTTGAGCAGAGAAAGTCTGAGATGTGTTTGTTTTAACAGTATTACATTTCAGGGAATGAAATGCAAAAAAAAAGCTTTATTCTGTTCTTTCTCTGCTTACCAATTCAGTGAATGTGCAGATAGGCCATGGTACAAAAGATTATAATTGGGTGTTTGAATAGTTTTGACAAGAACATGCTGTTCAGATTCTCATTTTGTAGCATTGGTTGTTTTCCTGTATTTCCTTCCACTGCAAAACTCAAAACCTCAAAGTTTGGAAAAAAAAGACAATAAAACCCAAATGGAAAAAAAAATGTATTACTCCTGCTCGGACTGTGCCTGGAACCTTTCTCACTGTAGCACTGCTTTTTCCATTCCGTATTTTCCACAGAGCATTTCAGCAAGAGCACTATCTGTTATAGAAGTGCAGAATGAAGCCTCCAGCTAGTTGTGTGAGTAGACTGATCAATGTAAACACCAACTCCTGTCCTTGAGCTCATGGGACTGTGCATGCACACGGGTGAGACTGGGGTAAGCAAAGCAGGACTTCAGCTGGAGCATACCAATGACAGTCTTACTCTTGTTTATGAATGTATGCAAAAAGATGTATCACTGCTCTTGTCTCATTAATATGCCAAATCTGTGTCCTAATAAAAGAAATCATCAGGACAAAGACAGGAAGAGAAGTTTGGCTGTCTTTCCTATTGAAATATTGCACAGACTTTCACATATTCTTGCTCCAGTTTGTGTTGCAATATGCAGTTTCCTGTGTAAATCCCAGCTTACTGGAAAAGACTCAGATGCACCACCTTAAATCTCCCTACCCTACTCACGTTAGCTGCATTTGCTCACAGGACCCTAAATGTCAAGTATTAAAGAATAAAAGTCATCAGAAATATATTATTTACCGTAGGTCAGTCTCCAAAATGCAATTCATAAATATCTCTTTCAAATACTCCTCAATCATAATGTAATTTGAAAAACTTCTATATTACGCATGATGAATTTTAGATGCTGTTATTCTTTCCCATGGATATCGCTGACAGGATTTCTTAACGTCTCTGAACCTCCTCATCCGCATTACGGTCTTTTTATCCTGTATACTTTTTCCACCCAGCGGAGTTGCACTGAGCTGTAAGTCCAGCACATCCACTTGTCTACATAATGGATCCTCTTGACCGAGTTCACCTGGGCTGCTGCCAGACCACACAGTACTTTTCTCTCTATTTACTATTCCTCGTAATCACGCTTCTATGTACAAGATTTGATAAAAAATATCTGATATCTGGAAAAGGCCTAGCATGTGTTTGTTTGTATTTTAATCTAGACAACCTCCATAACCTTCAGATTCCTCTGAAGGAAAACGTGCAACACCCAACAAAATTGGCCGTGCTCAATCTGTGAAGCACATGATGCAGTGTCTGTGTGCTAGGTATGATCTGAAATGCGGTGCAATGCAGTGGGGTGATGGGGTCAAATCTGGCCAGGAAGTAAGGAATCACTAGGGGTCATTTGCTTTTGGCATGCATTAAACTTTAACCCCTGGAACCCTGCCGACTTTGTGTCCGCTTAGTTCCAGAACTGTCCTTTCCATCAGTCAGTCTGAGATGGTCTTTATTTGTCTTGAACTAATATCCACAGCTAGCAGTATAAGCACAAGCAGGACTCATGATTTCAGTATGCCTACAGGAAAAAAAAAATGGATTAATTTACAGTAACATTACTATAAAAATGTGGGGCCATATATCTTGACTCTGGTGTGTTTGCAGATCAAATATGACTGCTGAAACGAATATCAAAGCCACTGAATCTATGAAAGTATTGGAAGTGTCAATATGCTACAGTATATTAAATCAAGACAGTGCCAGTTGCTTTTTGTGGTAGAACTTTTCAAATATTTATTTATGCAAAAATCGAATTATGTTAAAAAAAAAAAATCTGATTAAATCTGCATACATTTGCTTACTTGATCATTTGCTTACTTGATCACTGCATACATTTGCTTACATCATCTTTTGATGTTGTTAGTATTTAAATGTTTATTTCACTGTTAAGATGCTCTCAAAACAATGCAATTTACAGAAGTATAAAGTATTTCTTTAAATATACATATAAGAAATATAAATTCTTTGGAATTTGTAAACAAAAGAGTAAATATGAGTAAATATTTTATGCCGTTTTAGTATAAAATCTAATCTGAATCCAACAATAATCAACCTTTTGGGAAATCTCTGTCTAATTCGAATTAGTGATAGGAATAAACATGTCAAATGTAATTAATGCAGGTCATCTAGGAACTGAAATTTTTGGTTCTGAATACAGAAAAAAAAATCATTAAAAATACAATGTGATTTAATATGTATCCACTCTTGTAAGTGTGGTTTATAGTGTTTATAATGTAATTTGACATGTATATCATAATGACATATAAACTGACATACTGTATATCAGGAAACATGCTTTTCAGAGATATATGACACAAACTGATTGCACCAAGTGGGTGGAGCTTAAACCTTCATGGTTGCAAGGTTTCCGAAAATGTAGTTATTAGTTGTAGTTATTTTGAATTACTACACATTAAGAGAAGACATAGAAACTATTTATCCAAAAATCTGGAAAAAACATTATTGACCAACACTGTTTCTCCCTGTACTGTCTTGTGTTTTCAAATAGAGCTTTAGTGAAAGATTTTATACATTGCCCTGATCAGAAGAACTGCTCTGTTTAAAAAAATGAGATGATAAAGGAACATGTGGCCCCTCCACCCTCTCTCCAAGCTGCAGAAAGCTGTTGCGTGTTGAAGGCTTCATAGTTATTTACACATTTCAAAAGCTCCCTCCCATATGGTAAATCAGAAGTAGTTGTTTTTATATGGGAAACGCCTACTGATGTACACTGAGCGTGAAGCAGGATCTGCGTGCACATTCCTGGTTTAACAGTTAAATAGTGGTCATAGTGGCCAGCATATGCTCCCATGCTGATAATACAGCAGAGAAAATAAAGCCTTTTCCTTTATTATCCACAGCTCTGTGTTTTCCTTCACTGTCGTTCCTGCCTGAGAAGTAGCTTTGCATGTTCTCCCCATGCTGAGGGGGTTTCCTCCTGGTACTCCGGTTTCCTCCCCCAGTCCAAAGACATGAGTTGTAGTGTTTGTAGTGCTGAATGTGTGTGCAATTGTGCCCTAAGATGGGCTGGCCCCCTGTCCAGGATGTCCCCTGCTTCGTGGCCTGAGTTCCCTGGGATAGGCTCCAGGCTCCCCCGCAACCTTGTGTAAGATAAACGGTACAAAAGATGGATGGGAAAAGTGTAGTAAATGATTGGAGTGTCAGTGCAGAGAGCAGCCGCATTGCTGGAGCCTGCTATGGCTCATCTGTGTGGATGCAGTTTGTGTGAACAACTTTCTGAGCTTCTCCTCTTGCTAACACACTCTCATAAGTGAGCTGGATAAGAGAGGGGAAAATACTGCAGACTCTGGCCATGTCACGGGTCTGTGTGTGCTCGACCCAGTTCAGGCCTGCTCCAGGGTCAAGGGACCTGTTAAAATCATGCTGTCATGCTGCACTCAGCTGGATAGAGAAGGGGAAAAAAGCCAAGGTCAAATGTGTGTGTATGTGTGTGGGTGTGTGTGTGTTTAAAAGTACAGGAACACAATGTAATTTCTAGACTTTTCATTAACTCTTTTTTGATTCAAAACTGGACTGCCTCTACAGACATCAGATGAACAGTCATGTGTTAATGTGAGAACACTGTGCTTATAAGCGACATAATATCAAAAGTGATAGCCTGCATGATTCCAAATAGTTGTACTGAGGGAGGATGATTAGTAGGATTAGACTTTCGACACAATTTTGAGCTCAATCCCCATTCCCCTTTTCTGCAGTTGTGTTCTTGTCCTGGAGTAATGCAAATATGATTTAAAGGCAACCACATGTAAAGCGAGCGTGTAAGTTAGCATCTCCCATGGTTTTTGAATGAAAAAAACAAAAAAATGTGCTTCTGTTTTAAAATGTAGCTGCAGATAAAAGGAATTACAAAATGGAAAATGAAATGCTTGGGTGTGTCTTGTAAGAAGGAAAAAATAGTTTGAGACAAGTTTTTCAGTCTCCGGACCAGATTTGAAGCCAGCATTTTATGTCACAGTTATAGAAATGGCAGAAAAATGGGCAAAGATAGGCGACAGTGTAAGCAATCTTACAGTGTCAGAAAGAAACGCGAGGTTGAATATTACAACTGAGAGGATCAGAGGTAGTTATAATAGTAAAGGCCGTGCGTACAAGTTATCCATCCATCCATTTTATGTACCACTTATCCTACACAGTGTCACAGGGAGAGATCCAGGAGCCTATCCCAATGAACCTGGGGCACAAGGCGGGTGACACCCTGGATGGGGGCCAGTCCATCGCAGGGCACAATCATACACTACGGACAATTTGGAAATGCCAATCAGCCTACAACACAGGTCTTTGGACTTGTGGAGGAAACCAGAGTACTCGGAGGAAACCCCCTCAGCATTGGGAGAACACGCAAACTCCACGCACCCAGGGCAGAGGCAGGATTCAAACCCAAAACCCTGGAGGTGCGAGTCAAACATACTAACCACTAAACCATCGTGCCCCCCTACAAGTTATTAAACAATATTTATCAGATTCAAAATGGAGGAAAACCAAAGTATTTGAAATGACATCATTTTGATTTGTTTTCTTTATTGTGTCTAAGGCTGTGCAAACTCAACTTTATATTGAATAAACAATGCAATATAGTTTTATTACCATGTTTCATTTGACACTTCGCTCGTTCTCCCTCTCTCACACAAACATATGTAGACATGTGTAGATAATATGTGTAGAGGAGGGGGTGGAGGTTGAACACACAATACAGCTTGCCTCTGGGACAGACAAGAGGCCCTGAGCACAGAGTTACGCCCCACTACTGCGCTCTTTGCTGCTAGCCTTATCGAAGACAGCTGTTAGAAGCAGGACATTTAAGACAGTCCTGGGGACTCACATCCCTGCACACTTAAGTGTTTTCCCTGCTCCCTTTTTTTTCCATGTGGACACAGAGGCCATAGCTGGCATTATACTGGCTCGCGTGGATATAAATCTCTACAGATTGATGTACAGTAAAGGCAGCAGGCAGGAGCTCTGCATTCAGCAGCCTTGTAATAAAGACTACTATACCAGTCGGCTTTACTATAATGAGAGCTCACATAATTGTTGTGAAAGGGTAACTTTATAATAGGGGGGAAAAAATCAAACAAAAACAGCCTCTGGTTTCAATTAAGGATCCATCCCCCATCCCATCATACAGAAGAGGAAGAGCAGAAGGGAAGAAAAAAACTGTATAGTTTGTGGAGGGTTTTCACACAGGCTAAGGAAGTAAGATATTCAAATTTCCGAGTGTTTAGAGCTGGCCGCAATGTCAGAATCTCATCTGGAATGCATAACACCCTCCATTTCATGAGATCTGGCTGCTAACCAAAAATGGGAGCCTGAAAGAGGTATGCATCTGTGTTTTAAATGTGCATCTGTGGAAGAGGTGTGGGTCAAAGCACTGTCAATGGAAAACTCCTTCCTCTCGTCACTCATTTTTCTCTTCATTCTGATTCGTCTCTTATTTCAGTTCCTGTAGATCAGGAAAACAGTCACAATGTGTTTCAGACTTTCTTCCAAGTCTCCAAGGCTGCAAATGAGTCAGGCGCATGCATGCGGCATCGCCTAAATTCTCCTGAGATTTCTTTTCAAAAGGGACTGGCCAAACCACTTGCCATAACACATGGCTTTACAGAGTGACAGTGTTGTTGCACATGCCAGGGGAAATTCATCTTAGGCTAATACAAAAAAAAAAAAAAAAAACACAGCTGCATCTAAAAAACTGTGTATGTTCATACATATATATGTAGTTTATGTATCATTTGTTGAATTTCTGGACTACTGGACCAACATTGCCCATCTGCCTGACTGTCTACTCAAGTGAAGCTGTGCTGTGACAAGAATTTTAAATCAGATGCAACATTGTTACCTTTTAACCTGTTACCCTTAGAGAGAGAGAACGAACTCGAGAGAACTCCAATGGACCCTTTTATTTATTTATTTTTTTACAGTAATGTAAAAATATAACAAAAAATATTGTATTTTTTACAATAATGGTGGATCGTGGAGCCTCTCAATAGTTCCTGGAAGTTAGCACCAAATACTTGCACAGTCACTACACCTGAATCAAATTAACTTGTACATTAAAGCATGCTAGTGAATCATTCCTCACTAAATTAGTAGGTTTAGAGGATGATATCAAATAACAGATAGGCTACTGGATGTTAGCAACATAACAAACCATGAACAGCCTGTTAAATAAATTGTAAAACTTGTTCTCTTAATGCAGTTTTATACATGGTTGTGAAACTGCAGGAAAAGGCTTCTAAACGTGATTTGTTTTTGCAGGTTGGGGGAGGGTTAAATATTAGTTCAATATAACATTGGGGCGTGTGATTATGGTGGGTGGAAGTGGTAAAATGAGGATATCTATTTTATTCCTTATTACACATCCTTATTACATTCCTTATTAAAGAATAAAATTCTTTATTGTTGGAAGAGAGCTATTTTTACGATGCATTCTATTGATATATCTCTGTTCTCATCCCTTGTTTCCTCAATCTTTGTAACTGATATAGTTAAATATATATAAGCATATATATAAAATATATAAAAATATATAAGTTAAAGGGTAAATGATAAATGGTCTGCACTTATATAGCGCTTTTTTTAACCTTAGCGGTTCTACAAAGTGCTTTACATTGATTCTCATTCACCCATTCACACACACACAGTCACACACCAGTGGTAGCAGAGCTGCCATGCAAGGCCCTAGCTTGCCATCGAGAGCAACTTGGGGTTCAGCGTCTTGCCTGACTTCGGCATGTGGAGTCATGTGGGCTGGGAATCGAACCACCAGCCCTACAACCCGCTCTAGCACCTGGGCCACAGCCGCCCATTATGTTCATGCATATTATGCCTGTGTCACCTGTAACACTATAGCTGTGATCAGTAGCAACGTGCTCTATGTTTATAGGTCCAGGGGTGCATCGTGGTGTAGGGGCCCTCTACTTTTTGAACACAGGACGACGCACAAAGATAGTGGGAGTAGCATCTGTTCTCAGCCTAGTCTTAGAATTTTCGGTCCTGACAAACTGGTCTGCCTCAAAATGTGTGTGCAGAGTGACTTGAGTTTACTTCCAACACACAGCTCCTTTTTGTGTACCCACATACTGTACATATCCAATAGTGGTTAAATGCATTATGGAACACTTTCTACATAGTTAAAAGTCAACTAAGAACATGACACAACGGCCTGAAGACTCTCTGCAATGAGACAGAACTCTCACCATGAGTCTCAGCTCCCTGAGTTTTGCAAGTCTTTCGCTGTTCCTTATTTTTAATAAACCTAACATTAAAACTTCGCCAAGAACTTCCTGGAACTACCTGAAGTCTACGTGAATCACGTGACGATCAAGTGTTTTGAACTTCCATTGATGCGACTCTCTCTCAAGGGCTCTGCCCTTTTCTGTGGATAATGACGGTCACTTGAAGTATCAGTATTACTTGATTACCATTTTCATCTTGATGATAATAGTCACTTAATTGTGGTGCTGATCCTTATCGATGGTGAAATCCACGTAAATGCTGGTACTGACCTTATGTGAGAATCAGAACGACTTAAGTGCTGATATTGTTTCTTTTAAGGATAAGAGTCTACTAATGATAACATTTTATTAATTGTGTACCCTGTCGAGGATGAGAAAAACTAAACCTATTAATCAAATACAGGAGATTAGGAAACTGAAAAAATAATTCACAAGTTAGAATGTATGATCATATTTTGTGATGATATTAATTATTTGCTGCATGCCAACACATACAATAGGCCAGGTGTCTGCTATCTAAATCAAGGTTTAGTATACTTTGCTAGTGGTACTCGCCTAGGAAAAGAGCACACAGGAAAACTCCACCAGTTCCAGAAGGAAACTTCCCTGGTGTTACGGTTGTAAGGAAGTAAAACAAAATGATGAGTTTCTTTTCTGCGTAACATAGAGGTGAGAAGTCTTGAGAAATTGAATCTTGAGCCATTTCAGGATCAAGAAGCATCTTAAGCTCAAAAAGTTCCTGACAATACTAACCTTAACGTTATCATCATGCATTATAAAGATGGAAAAAAGGACTTCATGAAAAAGACTGAAAGTTGTTGTTTCATGAGATCATACCCATATGTGCTTGTTGAACATCCCGTTATAGATTTAGTCCCCTTTGCTGTTATAATAACCTCCACTCTTCTGGGAAGGTTTTCCACTAGATTTTGGAACATGGCTGTGGGTATTTGCCCATTCAGCCACAAGAGCATTAGTAAAGTCGGGCATTGATGTTGGGTGAGGAGGTCTGGGGTGCAGTCAGCATTCCAGTTCACCCCAAAAAAGTTTTTCCACTCCAACCTTGGCAAACCATGTCTTTATAAACCTCACTTTGTGCACAGTGGTATTGTCATGCTGGAACAGGTCTGGGCCTCTTAGTTCCAGTAAAGGGAAATTGAAATGCTACAGCATACAAAGACATTTCCAGTTTCAGGAAGACCCACATATGGGTATGATGGTCAGCTGTCTACATACTTTTAGCCACATAGTGTATTGCAAATTGCATTGCTAGTGGATTTGCGCTACAATACCTGCAATACCTACAAAATACATTTCAATTTATATTTACATTAATTATTTGGCAGAACAGTTTGACTATTAAACAGTTGAAGGCACATGGATACAAAGTGCCTAGCTCATCGATAATCAGTCCATACAGGATTTCGCTGAGTTTTATTGTGATTGTTGCAGCCAAAAATGCTTGATTTTGCCGCAAAATTTTTCAAAGTTTGCGATGCAATTTGCAGAGATTTTTGTGCTTTTTGCTGTAAACTACTTGAATTAGTGATGTCACAATTGCATGAAGTATTTCCTAGTGATGTTTGTTAGTAAATGAGACCTTTTAACTGTACTCGTGTTCGACGCACGTGAACCGAAGAGGGCTTTGACTGAATGTGCGTTGTGATGACGTCACCTGACACATCTTGGCCCAAATCTGTAGAACATCTGCAGTAATATTAAAAAATTGCAAGCTCCTTCAAATATTGCAGAGTCTCCTTGATTTTGCAGACATTTCTGCAATTGCAAAACCCTGGAGAGACTGTATAATGATTCAAAGGCTGACACACAAATTCTCAAGTGTTCTAGGTGTTTACAAAAAGACTATTTCAACCTTACTAGATAAACAATATAAAATACAATCACTGACAAAAAAAGACCATTCAAATCTAAGTTCATGAATAATAATAATAATAATAATAATAATAATAATAATAATAATAAAGAAAAAACAAAAGAAATAAAAAATATCTAAATTGAAGAAATATCTTAATTGCAAAATAAATGCAGAGAAAATTAAAGTATTATCCTAGACAGTGTCTAAAGAGGAAAGTCTTTAGTGCTTTGCGAAAGCAATAGAGGCATGGAGTCATTCTTATTGGAGGTGGAAACTTATTCCACCACTGAGGAACTAGAATGTGAAAGCAGCTAGATTTTGTATTACAAGTATGTTTAGATGTTAGAGATCCTTCTAGACCTCCCAGATGCCCTGAAGATGAAACCCTGAGTTAGTGAATAGGTGTGCAGTTTTAAACCAGGATGGGTATATAATGCAGTGCAGAACCCTTTAAAAACTGGAATGCAATAACAAAAGTGTTTAATTTTTCAGTGAATCAGATCTTTTGGCTCAGCTCACCAAAGTTGATATTTTGACCAGTGATTGTTCTTCTTTGCCTAACTATGGCTGAAATGGTTTCATGAAAATGTATTCTACCTTCTAATTTAGAAAATAACTTTATAACCAAAAAATCCCCCAGTTTATATATGCAAGTCAACATTCATTTGAATATGCCAAAACTTTAGGGTTTGAGAGCAAACCTTCACTTAACTTAATTCTCCCTACACTCCCAAACCCAGTAAAGTGTGCAAGTACTTTAGTGAACATCCAGAGAGGTTTGAGTGCAAAAAAAAAAAAAAACACAGACACATTCAGTCGTGGATTTCTATGGCTCAACCTCAAATCCCTTTCTGCACTATTCATGAGGGTATCACTTCCCTTATGTTATATCCTATGTAGGTATCACTTCCCTTATGTTATATCCTATGTAGGGTGCAAACAAAGTGAATAGGAAGCCACTGGATTGGATTAAATGGCTTCCTATTCACTTTGTAGATTTTTCATGGATTTTACTCCATATAATTTAATTCCATATAATGTGGAATATGATCCATCTACATAGGATAAGAAAATATATAAAAATAAATCTGATACATTAAATTGCTGTTTAAAATGGCTGGCCTGTTAAATCTGCCAGAAAAAGAACTTTTGTAAAGTTCATGAAACTTAATCAGGCACTACTATAGCCTGCTTCTGGCGATTTTTGTGCCAACAGAGAAGCAATTCCAGCCAGAACCCTTAATCAGGACATATGTGATGACTGATCAATGAATGGTCTTCACCATTTTCTTTTACCGTGTACAGTACATGGGTAAAAAAAAAAAAAGAATAAAGATATTCAACACAGAAACCCAATTTAGGACAACCCAGCTTAGGGGTGAAAATAGCTACAACGTGGTGGATTATGGGTAATTCGTAGAGCTGAGCCATGCTGTCTGGTGAAAAAGCATTATATGTGGACAAAGAGAAATATCTGGAGTTTCTTGGTCCTTACCTTGAATGCTCTCACTGTGTGACCGAAATGGCCAAGTGTGCACACTTTTATGCATGCACAGAGAGAGAGAGAGAGAGAGAGAGAGAGAGAGAGAAAGAGAGAGAGAAAGAGAGAGAGAGAGAGAGAGAAAATTTACTAAGAGTATTGAAAGAGGACCAACACCCAGGGATGAGCTAATCACTTGGCAATAACAAGCCTCACAAGAGCAGAGGAAAAGCCTCCTACCTCTCCTTCAGGTCAGATCATGTGACCCATTTTTGCTTGAGGCTGTTGTATCTAGAAGGAGTCATGACTACTGGTAATAGAGGGAGCCTAATAGATGGAGACGTTTCACCCACATGGAGCTAAACAGAATGCTAGTAGTACTAAAAACGTAGTAAAGAAAATGTGACCAGTTCTCATATTATGGGTAACACCAAGGTGATATTATCAGTTTGTAATATAGATAAGAGTGCATCATGCATGTTCACTGAGGACTGTTGCAATCTTGTTGAACTTTGCCTGAGAGCTGATCTCAGAAGACTCTATTTCAGAGGCCATGCAGATGTCAGCTCTGTGCAGACTGGAGTCTGTCTGGATTCTCCCCTCCTCCCCCTCATCGAGCAATAGTCAGACGACCCCTCTGAGTGTGTTCACTCAAACCTGCAATAGGGGTGTGTGCCGATGACACAGTCTCAAACAGGAAGCCAGGGCTAATAACTAGCAGATGGTGGAAGTGATTGAAGCGCCAGGGTCTGGCTTTCGTCATGGTCTGTGACTGCGATTTGTTTAGGTATTGTTTCTGATCAGTCCGGGTGAGGTAGAGAGGTTGAGTTTAGGATCTCACACCAACGATCTGACAGAGTTTCCCCTCCCAAAAAGTCTCAAAGTTTGACTAACTGGGTTAAGGCTGCAAAGATTGCTATATCACATTTGATCATTGCACAACTGGCCCTCTCATTTGGATTTAGCTGCAGAAATGCAAGCAGCTGCCGTCTGGTGTAAAATATACAACTAAGACTTGTGAGAACTAAAGATAACATTCAGCATCCAGAGCGACAACAACGCTGAGAGAAATTCATGGAGCTGTCTTTTTGTAGTCTCAACATCAGTGTGTCTGTGTATGTGTGCAACTTCGAGAAAGTTTGTACGCCACCATTTTAAGTACAGTGACTGCCCACTGCTTTCACTAAGGCTGCCTTGGGGCCCCCCTTTGGCTCCGCCTTTGAGATCTGTGGCCTGTTATCTGATAGTCACTAAGTGGCGAAACATAAACAGAGAGAGAAAGAGAGAGGGGGAGAGAGAAAGAGTTCAGAGATCTCAAAGATCTCAAAGATCTGAAAGCTTCCCTTTCTCTATATAAGTGCAGACCATTTCACTACAGGAACTATGCAAAATCAAGAAAATAGAAAGTGAGAAAGGAAGTTAAGGTAAAATGAAGAAAGGTAAAACTGCAAACAAAGCATTATCATTTATTGTGCTAAAGAGCTGTAACCTTTGATTTCTAGCTACAGTAAGATGGATGTGCTGTGCAAACCTAGGAGTTTATCAGTCCATCGTTGTTTTTAATGTTTACATCCTATGGGAGGAAACTGAGTCCCAAGAATCCCAAGAATCTTCATGGCACACATTTTACCACTCTCCAAACGTCTCAGCAAAATAGTGTAAAAATATATATTAATCTGGCCCGTTTCAGAGTAATGACACCTCAGAGTTAATGCTCATCCAGTTCATAACTATGGCATCATACTGTTCCTCCATCGACATACACTGACCTGACACAATTCTTCACTATGTCCAAAGAGCCTTAATGTTTGTTCCTGGCTTCTAACATTCTAGTTATCACTCTGCAGTGGGTGTCACCATTCCTCTCCTCTTACTATCAGCCCATGTGAGGTTCCCACTGCAGCTGTTTCAACCAGATGTGCCTGCAGTTGGCCAGCGGAGGCCCTCATTCCCTCTGATCACATGGACTTTTGATATTACTGAATGATTCTGCACACGGAAATGTTTAAGTCAGCATAATTAATTTTTACAACAACATAGATGTTGTATTTATTAAGATGGAGCCACATGGTCTGGCTATTATACACTGCCAAATGGATTTGTTGTTGTAAATTGTTCAGAGTCAGCCTCGTACTTGGTGTCTAAACACATGGATGTAGTTACGATAGATGTACAACCTAACTTTAAATAAAAGATGGACAAAAGTATACTATGACACATTTTGTCCATACATAATTGTGTCTTATCTGATCACATTTATGTTAGGGAGGGATTCTGATGCTACATTATAATGCTATAATGGCAATATCATTTTGGGTGTGGGGGAAAATAAAGACTTCATGCAGTTAATAATCATGAGTTTCCACATGCCTACTGTATGTGATACACCACTATCTAAGGCCTAGTCCACACAATCACTGGTCAACATACATTTTTGCCTCTTCATCCACACTAAAAGGGTAACACTGAAAATGTACCCCTTCAAAAATGCTGTATGATTGATGCGATCTCCACAATTCCAAGCTGAGGGAACTTATTGTGATGCTGCATTTTAATTTCACAACCGACTGCTTTGTATCATATACAAGTAACACTGGGGCATACATTGTTCAAAACAAACAAAATAGCAGAATTATATAAAGGCCATATATGTATAGGTGTTTTAGTATTAACACTGTACTCACTGTGGCTAAAACATAAAAATGGTAGTGTGTGCTAGGTCTAAATCACATCTCAGAGATGTCAGGATCTGGTTTTTCACTGCTCCTAGACACAATAATGGCATTACCCTGACAGTGGTGTCATCTTCATACAATCACACTGATAATGATTATGTAATTTGTACTGCTACTGCATCACACAAAGAACTGGTGAAAGGTCCACATGGACCAACAAACATCAAACCACTAAACTAGCTCACTTTGCATTTCCGCTCTGTTGTCCCAGACAGTATACAGAGGGATTTTAGATAGGCTGTGAAATACAATGGAGCATACCATGTGCAGTGAGTCATCCTCAAGCCTGCACTCAATTCAGCACTCGTGTTGTACCACCAAGGGAGCAATGAGCAGATCACCCACAAAGTGATATTTATATTTATGGCCCTTTTGCCACCTGCTACACTGAGTCAGAGCACAGCAGAGTTATTGCTCCACTGCAGCTGCTTAGGGTCATCCCTCTCTTGCCCACAGTCCTCCATTCGTGTCCAGGCTGTGGATTCAGAACTTAGGCAGAGTTAGGCCTCGGAGCCACAGATCAGGGCCTGACTCCAGGACATGCCTTCGCCACTGTATTTACAAACACTGCTCCAGCAAGAAGGCGTGGCAGAGACGACGCCTTACCATAGTGCTCTTTGAAAACTGTGGGGTTGTGACGCACAACACAGTGACAGTGTTGCCAGGTCTGTGGTTTTCCTGAAGCATTGGGCCATGTTTGAACTGCTACTGCACGCTGTGGGGTGTAGTTTGGGCATTGTGCTTACATAATGTTCATCAGAATTGGTAAAATGAAGTTTACTGCAATTAGTAAATGCACATAATATTGCACATGCATATACAGTGGGTGTGATTCAAATGTACTAGCAACAAGAATGCAACAATCTGATACTGACTGGTTCTATACTAATCCAACACTGAAGTATCTATCCCTAATTAGCTATAACATTAACAACTAACACTGGATTAGCAATGGATCAAACTTTACATGTTTTCCAAACAAATGTATTTTACACTGTATACATGTCATATTGATTCATCCAACACAGATCTTGCACGTGAACACAGGACTACAGTCAGCTATCTACAGTAAATTCATATGAAATCTACTGTGTAAATGCACTTACGAAAAAGATGATCATTATTGGGGGCAGTGGTAGGTCAGTGGATAAGACATTGGCCTTCTGATCAGAATTAATTCAAATCCCACTACTGGCCAGTTACCACTGCTGGGCCCCTAACCCTCAACTGCCCAGTTGTATAAAAAAAACAAAAAACAAGAGAAATGTATGTGCTTGGAAGTTTGTGAACCCTTTAGAATGTTCTATATAGCTGCATAAATATTATCTAAACCTCATCAGATTTTCACACAAGTCCTAAAAGTTGACAAAGAGAACCCAATTAAACAAATAAGACAAAAATATTATACTTGGTCATTTATTTATTAAGGAATGGCAAAAGTATGTGAACCTCTTGGATTAGCAGTTAATTTGAAGGTGAAATTAGAGTCAGGTGTTTTCAATCAGCAGGGTGACAATCAGGTGTGAGTGAGTGCCCTGATTTATTTTAAAGAACAGGGATCTATTAAAGTCTGACCTTCAGAACACATGTTTGTGGAAGTGTATCATCCGGCTGGAAAAGGTTACAAAACCATCTCTAAAGAGTTTGGACTCCAGCAATCCACAGTCAGATAGGACTGTGTACAAATGAATGAAATTCAAGACCATTGTTACGCTCCTCAAGACTTGTCATCCAACAATGATCACTCTACGAACAAGACGTGCAATTGTCCACAAGGTCACAAAGGGACCCAGGGTAACTTCTTAATGTTTGTTTAAAACATTAAGCAACTAAAGGCCTCTCTCACATTGGCTAATGTTAATGTTCATGAGTCCACCATCAGGAGAACATCAATGGTGTGCATGGCAGGGTTGCAAGGAGAAAGTCAGTGCTCTCCAAAAAGAACATTGCTGTCCTTCTGCAGTCTGCTAATGATTACATGGACAAGCCAGAAGGCTATTGGAAAATGTTTTGTGGATAGATGACCAAAATATATATTTTTTAATTTAAATGAGAAGCATTATGTTTGGAGAAAGGAGACTACTCCATTCCAGCATAAGAACCTTATCCCATTTGTGAAACATGGTGGAGGTTGTATCATGGCTTGGGCCTGTTTTACTGCATCTGGGCCTGAAAGGCTCGCCATCATTGCTGGAACAATGAATTCTGAATTATACCAGCTAATTCTAAAGGAAAATGTCAGGACATCTGTTTGTGATCTGAATCTCAAGAGAAAGTGGGTCATGCAGAAAGACAACGACCCTAAGCACACAGGTTGTTCTACTAAACAATGGTTAAAGAAGAATAAAGTTAATGTTTTGGAATGGCCAAGTCAAAGTTCTGACCTTAATCCAATAGAAATATTGTGGAAGGACCTGAAGCAAGCAGTTCATGTGAGGAAACCCACCAACATCCCAGGGTTGAAGCTGCTCTGTACTGAGGAATGGGCTAAAATTCCTCTGAGCTGATGTGCAGGACTGATCAACAGTTACTGGAAATGTTTAGTTGCAGTTATTGCTGCACATGAGGGTCAGTATTGTAATGCTGGATCATTTTCCTCAATAAATAAATGACCAAGTATAATATTTTTGTCTCGTTTGTATAATTGGGTTCTCTGTATCTTAAGACTTGTTGGAAAATCTGACGATGTTTTAGGTCATATTTACGCAGATGTATAGGAAATTCTAAAGGGCTCACAAACTTTTAAGCACCACTGTAAGTTGCTCTGGATAAGGGTGTCTGCCAAATGGCATAAAAGTAAATCTAAATTCCTGGTAGCTCAGGTGTGGAGTTTTGCATGTTCTCCCCCTTCTCTGGTTTTCTCCAGGTTTCATACTACCTCACAAAAACAAGTATTGTGGATTGGCTACCTAGGTGTGATTGAGCGTGGCATCCCACCCAGGGCGTATTTCGTCCTCATACCCAGTGTTCCTGCAATAGGCTCCGTATCCGCCTCAACCCTGTCCAGGAGAAAACGTTTACTGAAGATGAATGAATGAATGAATGAATGGATGACATTCATACCTATCTCAGACCAAATACAGAAGGTTTTAATACACAGCATTGTTAAACTGCATTGTTTTGCGTTACTTTGTAAATATTTGCCATAGTGTTGAACTTTCTAAGTAATGTATAGGATTTGGCACTGTTTTTGCTTTTGTCACACAGTGTGAAATATATTAATTCCATAAACATGAGCATGCCTGAACAGACCTAGATTAGTATTATGTCTCTGCAGTGAGTGCTAGAGGATATATCTATAATAGCTTTCGCCTTATTTGAGTTCCACACTTGATAGCATTTGAGTAAAACCCACATGGAATGGTGAACATGGTGTAAACATGTCGGGGCTGTGACTCACTCCTTCACAATCCCTGCTGCGCACGAGGGGTCTGGCAAAGTTTAAACGCAGCTCTCCCACCCCAGCTGTCGGAGTAAATAGGGGTGTTGTTACACACGCCGGCATTCTGGGCATACCGCGGGGCCACTGGGAGGGGCACACACACACACACACACTCTATTCCGTTAAATAACTCACTGTGTGCAAAAACTCACGCACGCTAGAACACCTCGAGCTCACATGAAGCGCGAGCGCGCGTCTAAACGCATTTTCAATTTCTGCGCGAGCACCAACCAAAGCACGAGCGCATTCGAGGTGTACTCGAATAAATAGTAAACACACTGCTCAATAAAAATCTCCATAAGTTCTCGTTTCGTTCTGAGAGCCGTCTGTAAGGCACCAAAACACTGTAGTAGCCCCAATCATGCAGTCAAGTAAGTGTGTGTAGATGCAGAGGCGTGTGTGGTGACGTAGAGGCGCTCACAGGGCGGTGTTCTCACGTTCCTGACAAAAAAAAAAAAAGAAAAAGAAAACGGCAAAAGAAAATCCACATCTGGAATCCAGAGGCAGTGGTTTAGGGGAATCTATACTAGGATCTCGTAGTGTAGTAAAGTAAAGGTGGCTCGGTGTTTTTCTCCAGCTTCCTCTCTCTCTCTCTCTCTCTCTCTCTAACTCTTTAACTCTTTTCAAGGATTCTTCACTTCACCTCGTAAGTTGGAGTTTTCTTTTTTATTTGATTTATTTGTTTACAGTTTGGACAAAACATTCACATGCGTAGTTGAAGGATTATCAGCATCACAGGAGTTGGGATTTACCGTTATTTTTCATCATGGAAGAAACTTTCTGCATCATTAATGTGTTGTTTACTTTTTTATTTTTTATTTATTTATTTTTTTTATCGCAGTAGGATAGTTATTGTAGGCTATGTGAGGTTTTTGTTTGTTTGAATCTTTTTCGCAAATCAACAACTTTTTCTGTCGTTTGTGTTGTGCATGTGCGCAGTGCAGGTTTAGTTTTGAACTGATGGGCTGCGTATAGCCCACGCCCCAATTCCCAAATCTCTACTTAAAAGTGTGGAAAAAAACAACCAGCTTTTTAAAAAACTGTATCTGTTACATGTCAAGCTCTTATATCATTAAAAAAAAAACAGTGAATGATTAACCTAGTTGTTTACATTTTTTTTTCTAAATTAAACTAGTAAAAGCTTTGTAAACTTTGGCCTTTCCGCATCTTTTCCAAGCTCAGTTAGAAATGTACTCAGGTGTTTACATGTTTTTTCAGCTATTTTTCCTCCCCTTTTTTGTTACTATAACGCAGACGTGCAGTAAGTTTTTTTTTTTTGTTTTTTTTTTTAAATTTGAAGTACACATTAGGGCCAAGATAATCTTGCAGTAGTTAGAACAGAACGCCTCCTGCTGTCCTGATAATGAACTGCATGTAAGAATGACATTTAAAACACCAGATGGTGGGAACTGTTGGGTTGATGTTTATCTTCTGTAATGCACTCCGTCCCAAACCACATACTAATATCTTATTAACTATTCTGCTACCTCTATTTTTGCCTCAGGTACAGCTTAACGCAACCATGTTGGTCGTCCTGGTCGGAACAGTTATTTTGCACCTTCTGGATCTGATTCTGCTGCTCATTTCTACATCTGTGAATGTGAGTATGAATGTTTATTGCACCCTATACCCGATTGTGGTGTGTACGTCAGTTTGAACTGATTAGCATATCCTGGGTATGCCTTTTTTTTCTTAAATCAAGGCCTGGGGGAAAATTAATATGAAGAGTTATGACCTCTGGTATGACTGCACAACAACCAATGGAGGATATCACTGCAAAGATGCCGAAAATTATGGTAGGCAAGATGTTTGTCAAAAATAAATGCCTTTAAGTATTTACAGAATGCTGGGGCTAATTTTGGTCTCCTGGTTTGTTATTTTAGACTGGCTACAGGCAGTACAGGCTCTGATGATCCTAGCCACAATCTTCTGCTTGTTGTCTTTGATCTTATTCATTTGGCAACTCTTCACCGTGAACAAGGGAGGGCGATTCTTCTTCACTGCTACCTTTCAGATCCTCTCCAGTAAGTATTCCAACCAGATTACAGATGCATGCCATTGATGTGACAGAAAAGGATTGTTTGAGATAGAATGGGTGTGTCCCATCATTTCCCTTGTTCTCTTTCACCTTACTCTTGCAGGCCTATTTGTGATGAGTGGAGCTATAATCTACACAGTGATGAGCCCGGGAACGCAGGATAGGGACCATTCGTTTGGCTTTGCCTTTGTGCTAGCCTGGCTGGCATTCCCTCTCACTCTGATAAGTGGCCTCATTTACATTGTTCTGAGGAAGAAGGAATGAAGGATCAGCGGAGAGACCCCCGCTGTCATCACTGAGAATGACACTCAGTCCACAGACCCCAATGGCCTTTTCTTACTGGCCTGTATAACAATGCCAAATGTATGATCATGCAAAAGTGACAAATCATGAAGATTCAACTCAATGTCGACTCAACGAGGACGAGTCTGTGGCTTGTGATACTATTTATATCACTTTTACATAGTTTTTGTACATATGAATGTTGAAACCTTGTTGATGAAGGTCCATATTTTGAAGCTGACCACAAAGAAGACAGTATAAAGATCATTTTTATCCTTGTGTTTTACTCCATATCTTGTATCTAATATCTAACAGAAGTACATTCTTAAAATCCAATTTCACAATGATTGTATGATGAAATTATGCTTAATAATTTGTATGTGATAAACCAAAAGGATTTTCCCCCCTAATTTTGTTCCGTTCATATTTTTAAATAGTGAAATGGTGCTGTTTATTTTTTTGCCTTCAATTAATAACTAGATATACATATAAGCTCAAATTTTGTTAAATTGAGCTAAATTATTTTACATTGTGTATTTTATGTGTGCCAAAATATCCACTCAAAAGCTAATTGTTTTTGTTCTGTATGCTTTTTAAATAAGATTTTAAAAATAAATAAATAAATACATACATACATACATAATTTCCCACCTCATTTTGCTAGGCCACCAGAGGGCACCTGAAGTGTTGAATTGAGTGTAATTCTTTGCATAAGTTTGCTGTAATGTTTTGTGTCTCTATTGAGATGACAGTTAAACTTGCAATGTTAAAGAATCAACTGTTTAAAAAAATGGAGCAAAACCCCTCTCAGGGGATACTAAAGAGAATGAAGTCATCTTTTAAAAAGAATTTCTTCATGGGAGGAAAAACCAGATGTTCTAGCTGACTAATGTGTTTGCATCTACTCCATACAAGAAGGCATAACCTTGCATAACTCTGCAGGGCTGCATGTATTCTACAAGGCTGCTTGTGAGATCAATGGATATCTGTGGATTAGACCAGGTCAATGTCAATGTTTAAAATACATTAGTCTGTTTAAAATACATGTTGAGATGTTATCCGCTGAGGAGTCCTGTATTTCTACATAAAATATATTAAAAGTTGCTGTACATAGTTTTTAATACAACAACAGTTCTATATGAGGAGCATGCTGGTGCAGTGGGTAGAACTGCTCCTTCACAGCTCCAGGGTTTAGGCTTCCTGTTTGGACTTCTGCATGTTTGCCCAGTGTTCACATGGGTTTCCTCTGGATTCTCCGGTTTCCTCCCACTGTCAAAAAACATGCAGGTAGGTGGACTGGCTACGCTAAATGGCCCCTAGATGTGAATGAGTGTGTGAATGGTGCCCTGTAATGGACAGATAGCCCATGTAGGGTGAATTCTCCTATCTTGCACTCAGTCAAATCAAGTGGCTTTATTGTCATTTCAACCATATGAAGCTGGTACAGAACACAGTGAATCGAAACAACGTTCCTCCAGGATCATGGTGCTACATAAAACAACACACTAAACCACGAGATGACACAGAACTAAATAAGATCAACATATTTCTACACAAAGTGCACATGCAAACGTGTGCAAACAACACAGGACAGTAGAGTAACTACTAAAACAGGACAACAGGCACAGTAAGTGACAGTGTAGCACCGACCAGTACACAGTTCTAGTGTGGAAGTGCCTGATATAACAGGTAGTGCAAAAGATTAACAATAAAAGAAAATGCTGTGAATTTAAGCATATTATACTATGACATAGTATTCAGCAGATTAGCTTATACCATATATGGACATAGTAGCACCTGACGGTAGCAGCCAGGTAAAGAGTATAGTGGTAGTGTTGGGTCTTAGTCCACCTTTTTTGAGTTCAAGTTGAGACAAAGTCTTTAACCAATCAAGTCTGAGTCTGAGTCTTAAAGGGGTTGAGTCGGACTCAAGTCCGTGTCCTTAATGGCCGAGTCTGGCCAAGTCAAGAAAGTAATTACATTTTTTAAAATTGCAGTTGCAATTATAAACTCAACACTGAGCTGTTAAATGAATATTTTAACCTTCACAGACAAATATCGACATAAATGTAACAAAAATGACCAATATTACATCTTGCCATTACCATTTAATATTTTAATTTCATGTCATCAGCACCTCATCTAGTTTCCTATCAAAACAAGGTTTCGAAGAAAAAAAAGGGATATAGAGGTATATGTAGAACTTTTATTATATTACAAGTGTATGAAGATACAAATGAACCTGTTTTGTTATTGTATCACACTATATTGTGTCCTCCAGTTCGAGTTGATATTTCAGTGATTTGATGCGTCTCCCCCACAGATATATAGACTGAGAGAGAGAGTACAGAGTAGAGTTACATTTAGCAGCGTCATAACATCAAGCTTCATGCTTTATTGCTGCTTTTAATCTGTCTATGAATGACAACAAACTAATTTCTGAACACAGCTCTGTTCTTGAATAATTTTTTTAAAAATTTTAATTCCTAAAATAAATTTTAAAAATCCCTATCAGCAGGGTTTATGATATTTATTGCATTAAGAAGTACATTTCACATCCATCCATCCCTCCATTTTCTATGCCACTTATCCTTCAGGGTCACAGGGAACCTGGGCACAAGGCAAGGTACCCAAATCCATCGCAGGCCACAATCACATACTCATTCACACACCCATTCATACCAATGACTTTGGACATACCAATCAGCCTACCAGGCATGTGGGAAGAAACCTGAGTACCCAGAGGAAACCCCCACAGCACAGGGAGAACATGCTAACTCCGCACACACGGGGCAGCGGCGGGAATCGAACCCCTGACCCTGGCAGTGTGAGGCGAACTTGCTAACCACTAAGTTAGTAACTGTGCACCCCTTATGTTTCACATTGGAATCACCAAATTCTAATGTTTAGGGCTGGGCAATTTGACTACAAACTTATTTCACAATAATGATACGTTTTCTCAGGTCTATCAGTAGTATTCAAGTAAGAAATTGAATAAAGCAATTCAATGTAAAATATAATAGACTTCACTGTATGACATATATACAGTGATTCTTATTAAATTGAACTGAAGTTATTCAGTCAAATGAGTGAGTGAGTGATTTTCTCTATGTCTTTTGCTGTTTGGTTAACATTTATGATACCGATAGCAGCAGGTTTATTAGACTGCTGGCACTTTAAGACCAGATCTAACATACTGTATTGACACACCTCCGATTTTTCCCCAACTGTTTACATTCATTTAAGACATAACTGTCCGTGTTTGCATGAATACTCGGCCAGACCTGCATTTTGACATGATGTGTGTGTATTTATTTTACTGTCCAAGCGTAATAAGCCGCTAAAGACAACTCAATTCAGTGCTCGCATGATGAGGTGGCTTGAACTTGAAACGTGCGCACAGAAAGCCCCTGCTCAGGGGGCAGGGAGACATTCATTAATTTCTTGTTATCCTGATTTTATTTATTTATTTATTTTTAATGTTATTTATTTTTGAGTTTTCATTTCATGTTACACATGACGCGGACTCGACTGTACTCCAAATTTCCGAATACAAAATGTCAGAGTCTGTGTCAAGTTCAAGTACAAATTTACCCGAGTGTGTGACAAGTCCGAGTCTGGGATCGAATACCACAACTCTAGATAGTGGTCACAAGAAACTAATTATGATATTGTTAGAAATACAGTAGCAGCAAAAATGCAGATAGTCAGTACAGAAATGGGCAAAAATTGCAAAGGGAGTGGGATGGTTTTCAGTTAGGGCTGCAACAACTAATTGATACATTTGATAATAATCGATAATTAAAATAATCAACAATGTACTTCATTATGGATTAAGTGCTCTGTGGATAACCCCCCATCAGTGCCGTCACTTCACAACGGTGAAAAACACATCTGAAAACCAGAGGTCACAGAGTGAGCAGCTGCGAGAAAAGTGCATGATCCAGGCTGTCCAAAACATGAGACTGTTTTATATTAAGCACTTCAAACAAACTCGTAAGTGTATTAACATGGCTCGTCGTGTCAGATGCTGTGACAGATGCGTGTACTGTTTAATGTGTTCCAGACGTGTTTTCTTCAGTGCAGAAATGACATTTTACCTTTATATCCTTATCTGTAAATGTTAGAAATTCATGCCAGTATCTCCGTTTTACATAAAACCTCGTCCTGACAGCAAGTGAGTCTCCATTAAATTTCACTGAATGACTTGGAGGAAGAAGCTGTTACACAGTCTGGTCGTGAGTGCCCGAATGCTTTTTCCAGACGGCATCAGGGTGAAGAGTGTGTGTGAGGGGTGTGTGGGGTCATGCACAATGCTGGCGGCTTTGTGGATGCAGCGTCTAGTGTAAATGTCTATGATGGAGGGGAGAGAGACCCCGATGATCTTCTCGGCTGTCCTCACTATCTGCTGTATGGTCTTGCGATCCAATACAGTGCAATTTCCAAACTATGCTGTGATGCAGCTGCTTAGGATGCTCTCAATAATCCATCTGTAGAATGTAGTGAGGATGGGGGGTGGGAGACGGGCTTTTTCTCAGCCTTCTCAGAAAGTAGAGACGCTGCTGGGCTTTCTTGGTGATGGAGCTTGGGTTGAGGGACCAGGTGAGGTTCTCCCCCAGGTGAACACCAAGGAATTTGGTGCTCTTGATCTCCATGGAGGAGCCATCGATGTTCAGCGGAGAGTAGGGCTGCACAATTAATTGAATATTGATCTCAATATTGTCCTCCGCTCATAGAAAACTCCGCTGCATATCAAATCAAGCGTGTCCTAAACTTACAGCCAATCACCATAGAGTGGCAACAGGGAGGATGTCATTTTGTATGCCAAAGCCCGGAAACAAGTTAGCATTTTAGCACTTCCGGTTCCACCGTCCCAAATTCAGTGGGTTTTTTGAATGGGATTTTGGTTAAAAGCCTGATATAAGATCTTTGGTGAACACAAGCGCAAAATGTTTTCACGTTTTATTCGATGACATAAAATATGCCAGTAAAATCCCACTCATGATTTTTTTAAAAAGCTTTTACGTGTATTGAAAAAGGCGCTTGCTAACTGTCACGTAATGAGGGTTTAGGACAGATGCAAGAGCAGATAAGAGCTTTATTGAAGAGAGGCAGACAAATACAAAACGTGGGACAATAACGTGGTCAAAAACAAGCACAAACGGGGCGGAGACAGGACAGAAATCATAACAAATGCACAAGTAGAAAGTAAACAAAGTCGATGTCACTAAAAAAACGCTTCGGGTTTCAGAGTGTGCTGCAACCTCCAGCGCTTTGCGCGAGGGAAATCATGACACTAACAACGTTGTCGGTGTCATATCACAGCAAACCAGTGACTACATTTCTCATCCTGCACTGCGGCCTACAAACATGGCCGCCATGGACTGCAATTCTCAGAACACTCACACTCATTCTAATCACGCACACCTGCGTCCAATTCACAGCACTCACATCCACACTATATAAGAGACTTTTTGAACACTATGACGTTGCGAAGTATTACGCTCAGTTGCTTAGTCTCTGTTGTATTTCCAAGCCTTATCTCATGTTTGTTTTCTGGTTATAGACTTTGTTTACCCTGTTGACCTTGAATCTCTGCTCTGCCTAGTTTGGCCTGTTTACCTGATCCTTTGACCCTAGCCTCCCTTGGACTTTGATTTCTGCCTTATCCTTTGTACTTCTTATTGTTTGAAAAAACTGCCATACGTGCACTTGCTTCTGTCCTACGCCTACATTACGTGACAGTCGGGGACATTAAACGTCATCATGCTGAACAAGAAAAACTTTGCAGATAAACTGGTTCAGGTTTGCTGTGCACAATTCCCCCAAAAAGACGTAGATGAAAATTCATCCACAGAGTAAATCCGTATTATGGAAAATGTTTTAAATAAAGTTTGGAAAAGTAGTCGGAAGCTAGGTGACCATAGTGTAGTTCGTTTATAGCGTACGGTGAGCTGTTCATTTCTGGTGATTGTATTTAAGCTTCAGATTTCATAAAAGTTGTGTTCATTTGTGAAAATTATCTTGATGGACAAAACGTGTTAGCATTGTAAACTTTTGTTGATCTTATTTTTTGCGATAATCCAAAAGTCTATGGGGAAATGCTATTGAGTTTTTGTTGAGGGAACCAGTGTGATATTAACTTCCGGTTCCGGTACAAAATTACGTCATCCCTGAGTCACTCTATTGGGTGATTTGGCTGCATCTCTCCTCCTGTAAACATTGTTATTGCTTTTTCTGCATTCGCCTGAATTCTTTACATTTGGTTGCATATTGTTCTATTTCATGCATATTTTCATTTGGTTGATGGCATTTTTATTTTTACTTATCCTATATTTTGGGATAATCGTGATTATCATTTTGGCCATAATTGTGCAGCCCTAGCAGAGAGTGTTCGCTCTGTGCGCTCCTGAAGTCAACAACCACCTCTTTTGTTTTGTCCACATTCAGAGACAGGTTGATGGCTCTGCACCAGTCTGTTAACCGCTGCACCTCCTCTCTGTTTGCTGACTCGTCGTTCTTGCTGATGAGACCCACCACGGTCGTGTGATCGGTGAATCTGATAATGTGATTCGAGCTGTGCATTGCTGCACAGTCATAATTCAGCAGAGTGAACAGCAGTGGACTGAGCACACAGCCCTGGGGGGCTCCCTTGCTCAGTGTGGTGGTGCTGGAGATGCTGCTTCCAATCCAGACTGACTGAGGTCTCCCAGTCTGGAAGTGCAGCATCCAGTTGTAGAGGGATGTGTTCAAGCCCAGCAGGTTCAGCTTTCCAATCAGGTGGTGAGGAATGATTGTGTTGAATAGTGAACTGAAGTCTATGAACAGCATTTGAACATAGGTGTCCTTTTTGTCCAGGTGGGTGAGGGCCAGAAGTAGGGTGGTGGCAATGGCATTTCAGCGGTTGGGATGATACACAAATTACAGGGGGTCCAGTGAGGGGGGCAGCAGTGTTCCATTACAACCTTGACTAGGATGAAATGGTTACTGAAGATGAATGAATGGATGAATGAATGAATGAACAATTCTACTGTATATAGGATTTCCAGCATTCACGTTTTAGGCACTCTCACACCACTCTAACGCGCCACACAAAAATCATGAACCCCTCTTCCCTGCATACTACAAAATGCAGTAGGATTACAGTATGCGATAATTAGCATTTACCATACTACTATAGTCACGTGACTACATATTGAATCCAAATTCATTGTAGGTCTTCGTTTCTTGCTGTATTATCTTAGACTGCTTTATTTCTGTGCAAAGATTTTCAACACTGACTGTGAAATGTGCTCACTTACAGTTTGTACAGTATGAAGCCATGGAGAAAGGCTTTAAAGTAGTCAAGCTAATTTGCTTTCAATTTTACAGCATACATAGTAGCATAAATGGCTAATTTCCTCTTTTGTGTAAAATATTAATTAAGTAACAAATACTATCTTGCATTTCTCAAACAATTCCATAAATAGTGAAATTATAGACAATTAAAAATAAAGTTTATTAGACACTTAAAAACATACGGCCCTACTGATTTTTTTTAAGCAGGCCCCGATGCATTGTGGGATGCAGTAGTAGGCTACACCAGTGGTTTTCAAAGTGGGGGCCGCCAGGGGGCGCCCGGGGGCCTCAACAATTTGGTGTGAAAAATAAATAAATACATGATTTTTTTTACATTATTTTTTTTGAGACAACCACACACATACACACACACACACACACACACACACACACACACACACACACAATCAATTCCTAATGTAATGTAATGTAAAGATATAAGATGTAATTATTAATAATAAAAAAAGGGGGATATATTCAGAAGTCTGTATTTTTAATGTGTTTTAAAGACATCTTGCAAAAGGGGGGCCTCGGTCAAATGTTAATGCAATTTGGGGGGCCTTACCCTGGAAAAGTTTGGGAACCACTGGGCTACACCACGAATATCAAGCTAAGCAAAGATGAAATTAGAGCTATTTGAAATAGCATATTTATTATTTCAAATGTCAATTGATTTTATTTTTGTGTGTGTGTTTATTTGTTTGTTTGTTTGTTTGTTTGTTTGTTTGTTTAGACTTGTAGTAAGGGCTTAAAAACCCAAGGTACATTTCATATATCACCACAAGATGGCGACAGAGTCTTAGCCACCTACAGGTGAGCGCAAAAGTGCAACGAAAAAAGGGATGCAATATTAGCCTACCTACCAAAGACTCATCTACAAAGACTGTGAATTGTAATGAGTTATAAATGAAATTTAGGTGTATCGTGTAGGAACATAAGGAAATTGAACAGAAAATAGTTTTGGCAGGCAGGGGGAAAGTGTTTAACTGTGTCTTGGTTCAATCCTGAGCTTGGGTTCCTCTTTGTGTGGAGTTTTGCGTGTTCTCCTAGTCTTTGTTTGGATTTCCACTTGCTTCTCTGGTTTCCTCCCACTGGCCAAAACATGCGGACTGACTATGCTAAATTTGGCCTTAGGTGTGAATATGAGTATGATGGACTTGCCACAACCCTGACTAGAATAAAACAGTTTCTTCATATGTATATATATATGTATATATATATATATATATATATATATATATATATATATATATATATATATATATATATATATATATATATATATATATATATATATATATATATATATATATGTATGTGTGTGTGTGTGTGTATGTGTATATATATATATATATAGAGAGAGAGAGAGAGAGAGAGAGAGAGAGAGTAGGATAAGCAGTATAGAAGATGGATGGATGGATGGATTGATGGATGGATGGAGTGAGTGGGTGCCCTAGCCTATATAGCAAGTCACATGGTTCTGAAAATGGTGCCAGTTGATCACATGAAACCTCTGTAGGACTTTTCACATTGCTGCATCATGGCTGACCCTGCGCTCTGACCCCAACTTTCTGACATGCTCGGGTATGCGAAGAAAAGAATTTCACGGTGCTGTAATGTATATGTGATCAACAAAGACTCATTATCATTATCATTACAATGGTACCTGTCAAGGGGTGGTCAATTAGGCAGCCGGAAAAATGGGCAAGCGTAAGGATCTGAGCAACTTTGACAAGGACCGAATTCTGATGGCTAAATGACTGGGTCAGAGCGTCTCCAAAATGGCAGATCTTGTGAGGTGTTCCAGTGCTTAGTTCCTACCAAAAGTGGGCCAAGGAAGGACAACCAGTGAACCACGTTAGGAGTGAAGGCTAGCTCATCTGGTCCGATCCCACAAAAGAGTTACTGTAGCACAAATTGCTGAAAAAAGTTAATGTTGGCTGTGATGGAAAGCTATCAGAACACACAGTGCGTTTAAGCTTGCTGCATATGGGGCTGCATAGTCGCAGACCAGTCAGAGTGCTCATGCTGACCCCTGTCCACCGCCTACAATGGGCACATGAACATCAGAACTGGACTATGCAGCAGTGGAAGAAGGTGGCCTGGTCTGATGAATCAAATTATTTTACATCATGTTGATGAACAGGTGCTTATGTGTTGCTTACCAGAGGAAGAGATGGCACCAGGATGCACTATGGGAAGAAGGCAAGCCAGCAGATGCAGTGTGATGCTCTGGGTAATGTTCTGCTGGGAAACCTTGGGTCCTGGCATACATGTGGATGTTACTTTCACACGTACCACCTACCTAAGCATTATTCCAGACCAAGTACACTCCCTCATGGCAACGGTATTCCCTAAAGGCAGTGGCCTCTTTCAGCAGGATAATGTGTCCTGCCACACTGCAAAAATTGTTCAGGAATGTTTTAGAAACGTGACAAAGAGTTCAAGGTGCTGACTTGGCATCTGTGGGATGTGCTGCACAAACTAGTCCGATCCAAGGACGCCCCACCTTGCAACTTAAAGGACTTAAAGGATCTACTGCTAATGTCTTGGTGCCAGATACCACATCGCACCTTCAGAGGTCTTGGGGCGTCCATGCCTCGACGGGTCAGAGCTGTTTTGGTGGCACAAGGGGGATCTACACAATATTAGGCAGGTGGTTTTTGTTATAGCTGATCTGTGTATATATATGAATGCAGACTTCATAGTACTATTAGCCTTTAATTTGACTCTATGAAACACAGGGAGAAAAACAGATATGCATTTATTCAATAATTCTAGAAGCTCATACAGGCATATGGGTTTAAATAACTATTTAGTTTACAGTGGGGTTTGATGATACAACAATACAAACTATCATTTCTACCATTATGTTTTGGTATCAATACACAACTGTTTTTCTAGCACTCTATAGCAAACCTAGGTATAGTTGTAAATGTTGTGTATCTTGAAAATGAAAATGTATTTAAATTTTATATTTTTTGCCATATTGCCAAGCAAGTTTGCTGTCATTCAGGAAATTATGGAAATAATTTAAGTTACTTACCTTCTGTAAGAATCATGGGGTGTCATTTCATAAAGTGGCATGATGTTCCAGTTTAAGACAATGTATATCTCATGGTATCACTCAGTACAAGAGAAGCATTTAGAAGTCTTAATGAAACTGTTGTCAGTATTTAGATTAGTGTATAAATAAGAGATGCTGCCAAAGGTGTTTCAGTAGCCTATGAATGTGGCATTCTAAGAATGTGGCATTTCATGAATTGTTTATTTATTGCTAAAACAGCTCAAACTACCTTCCGCATTCCTAAATCCGAATTAGTACAACAGTACTTGACATATTGGGAATGTCAAGAAAAACTCAGGGGGCCTATAATAGTCTCACAGCTCCATTTCAAATGTGGTTAAACTTAAGGGTTATTTATCACTGCCAGGGTCATGGAGGGACAGCCAGTATTTACTACAGGATGTAGCACCCCTCATGTGGGACGAGACAGAGCAGGGTGATGAGGATATTGTCCAGCGCTTGTAGATACAACTCTCCATGAACTAACGCTGGTGTTAGGCATTTTGTTTCCATCCTCCAACTTGATCAAGTAGGCATACATTAACTGGGCAAGATGTTTTGGATTAAGAATATCAAGTGTCCTGGTGGTCCTACTCACCTTGTGTCATGCATCAGCTGATAAAGGACTCAAAACAAGTGTCTCCAGCCAGACGGGGGAGCGTCCCCTTGCTTTCTTTCTTTAGATTGGCCATCTTTTTCATCCCAGGCGACCGTCTCCAAGAACAAAGGCAGACCCTTTAGATGGGAGTAAATGATGGAGAAAATGGGGAAGCTGGGGATATTCAAGCCCAATTTCATCATGGCTATAAATCTCCCCAAAATCAAAGCATGGCCCCCACCATAGCCCCTCAGCAGCCTCTTTGTGGTGCTAATACACATTACAGTGCGGCTGGCTGCTTTCTTTGACTGCCTTGGCGAGGAGACCTGGCCCAAGTTGCAGATGCACAACCCGATGACGCCTTTGACCTCTGACCTTGGTGCTTAAATTGCTAATAGTTTGACTGACGGGCCCTCTGAAGATACAGGAGTCTCTCTGCTCTCACTTCCAGCTTCATGGAAGCTTGTATGCAAAGATATATCAGTACAAGCAAAGAGCTAAGAAATGAGACAGAAAGCAAAGGATCTGTGAGGAATATACTGCTACCAGAGTTTTTCTTTCCTCAAAAGCACACATTCTAACAAAAATCTATGACCCAGTAATGCACGCCGAGAAGAGGCTTTTTCAGAAACTCTAAATAACCCATCTAATGCACTCGTCTCATTCCTCTCGCTTTTCTTTTCTGTGACCTCTTCCCCTCTTGGTTTAGTTCTCAAGTCAGGCAATCCAGAGGAACACAAAAGCTTCTTCCACGCTCAGCTAAAGTGAGTGATCGTCATGGAGTCGATGTGTTAGCTTGTTCTAAACTTTCAAAGCTTAAACAGTTGAGCATTCACTTCCCATAAAGTTTTTCCTCTACAGGGAATTAAAATAAGCAACACACAACAAGTTAGGACTTGAGGACTTCTTAACCTAAATATTGGCGTTTCTAACTTTCTGGAATCTTTAGGAATTACCACAAAACATTAAAATGCACTAGTTCATGTACAGTTTTGTGCACTGCATTTGTCTACACTCAATTACCCAAGTTTGTATGTTTTCTTCTCCATGAAAAACACTTACATACCTCTAGTACTCTTCCTCTTTCAAGTGTACTTCATGCTTTTTTTGCTTTCACAACACCTACAGTCATTTCCACAATTATTAGCACCCATCATGAAAATGAACCAAAATGACTGACATGTATTGTGCAAAAGTTTTATGCACCTTTTTTTTTTTAGTACAAACTTTGTTATAGATTTTTTATTTTATGACTTCTACATTATCGAGTCAGTACAAAAAACATTTTAGATTCCCAAACATTAGTTTTCTAGCTCAAAATTAAATGTTACAGAAAAATCTTTGTATGTCATTAAAGAAAGCAGCATATTACATAAGAGACCACTTTTCAGACAATGGCTGCTGAGTTTTGCTACAAAAATAAGAAGCAAGTGCAACAGTCAAAGTCTCCAGAAGAACTGTGGCTGGTTCTGCAAAATGTTCAATAAAACTTACAGATCATTTCCTTATAAAATTGCGCAAATTGTACTATTGAGGCTACTATATATATATATATATATATATATATATATATATATATATATATATATATATATATATATTTGTCATAGCAAATATTGACTTTACTGTTTACTGCTCTTTACGCTTTTTCTTTTCTTTTTTTTAAAGTAGAAACATTTAATTTCATTATTTTTGAAGGCATCTTTGCTCTACAGCATTTCTTTGCATGTGCCTAAAACTTTTGCACAGTACTGTATGTGTGAACGTATGGGGACTTTTTCTTTTACACAATATTTTTAAATCTTACATAGAAAACCCTCTACCCACCCCTAACAGTGAATTTGACAACCGCTCCCCTGAACTGAATAACAGCAGAGAGCATTTTCTTAAAGTCTAACAAGGTTAGAGACACTTGAATATTTCAGAACAGTTCAAAATACTTTATATTCTTAGATCTGTGCATGTTGACTGCCCTTGTCAAGTCACACCACACGTAATGCTATTTTAAGTTGTGCTTAAAAATGTGCAACCTCATATTTGAAGGCAACAATATAGTTTGTGGGGACTAAAATTGTAATGTAAAAAACGATTTTCAAGGATGAACATTTGTTGAAATTATTTTTTTTCAATATAAGGGTTGGCTATTACTATTATCTTAAAGAGAAACTACTATTATCTCTAAGAGGGTCTTATGATTTTGATAAATAATTTTAGCCCATTTTCTTGAGGTGTGCCAGCAGTGATTAGTTTGACTGTAATACATGAGCTCTGTGACTCTAATCTCTAAAACTCTTAAACTATTGCCACTAATCCTTAACTTGCAGGCAGGGACATCTTCATTACTGTGTCTTAAGCCTTCATACATGCATCTAATTACAGCTCTCTTGCCTCTTTCATTTTCCTTCACTGTATTCTTAGTGTGGGGCCTAATTTCAACCTCAGTGGTTGAAAAAGAATTATACTTATTATATTAGTGGTCTACCAGATTTTTGGATACACAATGAAGATTCATTTTTGGACACCATAAAAAGAGTTTAGCATTTTAATCCCTGTGTAGTGTTCACTTATAGATGAGTCTTTTGCACATCATATGATTACACATTTTGCATAATTATATGCTTCTGTTTGGACAAGCACTACACAGTGTGTGGTAATTAGACTGTCAGTGGTCAGAGTTTACAGCTCTGTGTCTCTGTATTCAGGGAGTGTTATTATGCCCAGCCATCACCAGGTTAAACCAGTTCAGCGAGCTTCCTCTCTAACAGACGCCTGATTAAATAGAGGAAAACTAATAAAGGTCAGTGCAGGTTCATCTACTTTAACCCTGCTGACCTCAGTTGGAGCCTTCGGTGTACTTGTGGGTTTGTTTGTTTAGTCCTCGCAGGACCTTCTGTTTTAGTGAGTAATGAATGATCAGTGGCCTGATAGGTCTGATTCAACCTGAGATAAATGAGAGCTTGCATTACACCCAGCAAACATTTTAGCCCCAAGATGGATGGAGGCTTTGAAGAGTGTAGCTCATACGTATCACTTGACAGAGAACAGGCTTCAGGTAAACACTTATAGAAAGATACTTCCTCTAAGTATCCACTGGCAGCGCAATCAGACAGGCTCATCCCCCACTAGCACAACAGTGCATTTGCTATTAGTGTCAGCTCTGCTTAGACAGATTGGATGAGTCTGTATAAAACTTATCTCTCTATCTTATGAGTATGTTTCCCATTGGATGAGCTATAAACAAGAAAGAGTGCGCAGCCACCACAGTCTGATTGGATCTGATCTACCCATGGTGTTATCTCCCACAGCCATCCCCCATCCTCTCCGCCTGCAGGTTAATTGCCTTGCAGTAAGCTTCTAATCACTCCTGACTAAAAGCAGAAGGCTTACTGTATATCTGGGACTTTCTTTCTCTCTATCTCAAACACAAAAATTTTTATAGTCATTTTAAGTGCATTTCACAATCCAGACAGATGGACAGAGTACCTCAAATGCCCCCATTGAGGTTAACGAAAGACGCTGAGAGAAAATTGCATACTATCGACGGATGTTAATGGTGTATTCAGTAACCAGTGCATTTGGACTGAGCTGTGTATCCCTGTAAAACTGTTAAAAGCCTGTGAGATACAAACAAATGATTTTGCAGAGAGGGGGAAAAGAGCCAGCGATGAGGGAGGGACAAAAGGTGAATGGAAGTTCAAGATTGCACTATGGCTATGAAACATCATAATGTAAAGGAGGGTTTGCATCGTTTCTTGGTTTGCATATCTGAATTTCCTCATGTGCTCTCAAGAGAGAGTTGTCAAGACAAATCCCAGAGCTCTTTTTCCTAACGCGTCAACATGATGCAATTCCCATGCTGTTAATGATAACATCTTATTAGTGTTTTACATTTGTGTGAGTGTTGGACAGATTTACAGGCACTGATCAGTTTAATAACCTTTCTGTCTTTTGCATGGATCACATGAATCTGATTGAGTGTCAAATTGTCAGGAATCTAGTGTGAAATCCTAATGTGGATTAATGACTTGAAATTAGAACAGCTTCTTTAGATATGTCTACAGATAACCTTGTTGTCAGTATGCAGTTTCTGTATCTTGCACCTCAAGTTCAAAGAGAAAAAGATAAAAGCACTCCAAATCCTGGGGCATAAATGAAGTATGTTTTGAATTAAGTAATTTGGGGAATAGAAAAAAAAAACAGAGTGAAATGCAAGCATACTTACTTTTTTTCTTGTACAGCCTCGAAGACTGACTGATACATTCACAATGGGTTTCAGCTATAAATAATGAAAACTTCAAAGCTTTTTTTTTTAACTCGTGAGATACATCACATTCCATGTTCAGGTAAACACCTATTGAAATATGCCCATTTAACTCCTGAGGTATTAACTCCCGACTATTCAAACCAGCTTTTATCAGTCATGACAATAACTCCATGTCTCAACAAGATTTAATATCATTATGCTTTGGCAGGTCAGAGCTACATGTTTTGTGGTTTATGACACTTAACTATAATTTTTACAGCAAAACATAGCCTCACCTAATAGCACGGAAAAGACGTGAGGTAAGTACAGTAAGAAAGAGACTTGCCACTTTATTGACAAAGCATTAAATCTTGCATGCTGCATGACACTTGTGAGTCTTGCCCACGGCTAGACCAGGAATGATCTCAGAAAACAGACTGTGAGAAGCTACGTGCGTTTGTTGTGTAACAGGAAAATTACCTGAAATCTTTATGTTCCCAGCAGCTTAACATTGTCAGCCATTTAGAAACAGACATACAACATTTAAGTCTTTAAATTATCACCTCCCTAGAAGGCCTTACACCACTTTTTTAACCTACGAACAAAGACAGTAATTATTTGTAAGTCTTATTTTGAAGCATTTTGAAAAAACAAGTCAGAGCAACAGTAGCTCCTAATTTGACATGCTCCATGACATGCATTTATTATCAAAGCTTTTGTTTTCAGTCCCTTATTGTTAATAAGGAGTTCTAAACCCGTTTCTTCTATTCAGTAGCCGCCATCAGTGTCACCATCAGAGTAAGTTAATAAACCATTTGACCTCGAAACTGAGGTCACTCTGAATGCCCGACAGCTGAGCATGAGACTTGACATGAGCTTTCCTCTCTTCCACCATACTTTTAGACAAAGGTTCAGTCTGCTTTCCTTGATTCATTGCTGCGTTTTGGTGTCACAATAGGCCACTTGTTTTACACTCTTAAAAAAACATGAATGATTTTTGCCTTTAAAGGGTTCAAGTTTTACTTCAATCAGACCCTCTGTTGTTGGGTTCTACATACAACCTTTAAAGGTTCCCCCAAAAGGACAAACCAAAAAAAAAACTTAACAATGCTAAATGTAATCTTTTCTTTAGCGGTTTACTGGATTGAGTGACATGGAAGATGTGTTTTCATCTCAATGAGTAAGTGGCCAATTGGAACCATATGGACCTTTGGTACCAAAACAAAACAGCTGACTTCATTCGTTCCAAACATATGCAATATCTTCATTATACCTCACTTGGCTTCCCTTGCAATTTAAGGTCTTCATAACCAAGAGATTCTTGTGCTTATGTATAGTAGGGCATTCAGAAATGAATTTTGCAGTGCATCCTCTATAGTCAGTCCTTGGTTTGACAACATCACTATTCATTCTCAAGAATCACTGGTTGAATACAATCTCCTTTTTCTCACTTAAGGTATAAAATAATAAGGTGCTATCTTTAAAGGAACATTCCAGAGAAAGTAACCGCATCAGATTCATTTTTAGTATCATTAGTCCTACTTTTCTGTTGGTGTGCAGTAAATTAGTCATCCCCAAAGAGATCAAGGCACTGCTTTCACACTCCAATGCTTTTCTGTCACCTTGCGCCCCTACTATTAGTCTACATGTTCCACCTGCAGGGTCAAAATGAGTTTCCGCCGGTCCAGGGTTCACACTTTATGTGGTGCACCAACCATTCCTTTGGAGATAAGAGTCTTGAGGAAGACAAACAAACCCCTAAGTCCTCCTGTCATACGCTGGACTGAACAACAACAGAAAAAAACACCATAGCGGATGGTTCTTGGGTATGCGTTTGAAGATGTGGGTGGAACTTTGGGTCATCTAACTGGCTTTATCTACTCAAGGTTTTTTCTTTGACTCTTTTACATCATCACAGCTGTCACAGTATTGTCAAGAATAGCAAAGCTACTATATATGTGGTTTTTCACATGGACTAGCTAGTTTTCCATAAAAATGACAGACACCATAGCTCTTGCTGAAAGTTGTCTGTGTGCACACACACTCATTCTTTTCTCAGGCTCTGCTTTTTGGATCCCAGAGCTATAGTTTGACAGGTTAACGGTTTCTCGGTGAGCAGATGGACTGACAACTTTTCAAACTCCAGCGACTTCTTGTGAAAGACTAGCTCCTGTGAAGAAATTAGCACCAGTTTTGGGGATCCAAAATAGCACTGCAACCTTTGAATCAACTCATTTGAGCATTTGTGAAACATGTCTAGAACTCTGGAGTTTAATGCTACCAAAATTCTACTCAATAACAAATCTCAATGATGGATATGTTCTTCATATCCCAGGGGCACGAGCAGTCCAATAAATCAATCAGATTAGAAAAATACCAGCCTTGATTCTAACAAAATACATGTGAGGTAGGGACACAGCACAAGATGATGCTATAAAAGTCAATGCCTTCCCCCAAGCAAATGTACCATTTTCACAAACACAAACTGTAGAATCATTGAAATAAATCTGAGCTTCTAAGAAAACTCAGACTTTATGGTTAAGAGCAAGTATATGTAGCTATGCTTACAAGACACTGCTCAGCAAACCATGCTCTCTTTTTCACAGGAAAGGAACATGGCTAGTGGGTACATAACACCACCCAGCAACTCCAGCAGCTCTGTTGTGGTCCTGCTTTGTCAAGTCCACTCCTGCTTCTGTGGTTTTGTGGTTTCTGTGGCTTTTCTGATTGCTTACTAACAATACACAGGCTACAGACTTTTCTCTCTGTCATTTGGCTTTCTATTTCTTTTTTGGCACAAGGACTTATTTTGTGGCTGGAAAAACATAAGCCAAATTTCATCCTGCTTGAGTTCAGACCCCACATAGTGTGCTCTACAGTGTGCTCCAGGGTCATACTTATGTCGTGTCTGCATGCTTCTAGTTGGCAGGTACTTGTTGGTGATCTGATCTTGTTGGAGATGTTCCAAGCCTTAAGCACCTCATGTTATTTAAGCCTAACAAATGGATGGTTGACACCGAACTTCAAAATCCTTTTACAAAATTTCTAATTTCTAATATATCTCTCACAGAATTATCTTGAGCTTGATATTGAAACTCTAATAACACAACTCTGTAGTTACTGTGATCTGCACTTAGCTGTTATGATACCGGGTACATAATACGTGATGTATGTGGTATTTTGGGGTGAGCTACTATATGTTTCAGACATAACAGAACCTTCAAAACAAACCTTCACTCCAAAACTTAAACTCTTTTAATGACTTGAATGTAGATCATTGGATAGGTTTATCAAATAAAGTAATCAATTAACAGTAAGACCTGGGCTGAGAGACATTACACTACACTGAAACCTAACTAGTCTCTATGCGTGAGTGAAAATCATGTTCAGAATTTCACAAATCTTTTCCTCATTATCTGCATGTGGATTGAGAAAGAGGTGGCATGGCTTTGAAGCAGTCATAATTTGTTTTTTTTTGCTAGCATGCAGTCTTTACGGCAGCCTTCATGCAGAGTCCTGCCTCCTTCCAGCTTGCTTCAGTCCGCCATCCTGCATGGGATCACACTGTACTGACAGTGTTCATTTACTGCAGCAAATAAGGAATGAGAAGCAGATTTCTGTCAGTAAACATACATGTTTCAAGCCTTCAGGCCACTTTTGGGCGCCTCTCATTGTATTCTCTCAGTCCTGGCTTGGTGGAATCACTCAATGACTGTGTCAACAGTTACAATTTAAATCATGTTTTCTATTCATCCTCTCATATAAATTTTGGTTATGCAGCGTGTGTTGGATTTGATGCAGACCCAGAGCTGGTAAACAAAAGCAGTCAATTTCCCAAAGCACTGTCTGGCTTTTGTAAATCAGCTAGACAAGTTTCAGAGCAACTCCACTTTACGTTTATGAACAGATGCTTAACAAACTCCTAGAAGGAGCAAAAATGTAAATCATATACAGTGAAGAAAGTTTTAAAACTGTATTTTATCACAAAGGTTTTACTTTAATGATGAACTGCACTGAGCATCGCTCATGATTCATACAGTGAACCCTCATACAGTGGATGTTAGACATATGTGAAATGAAAAAAAAAAAAAGTTTTGTGTTTTCTGTTCCTCTGAAGTCTTTATTCCTGAAATGGAGAGGAATTGTAGGAAGCATCAAAATGTCTAAAACCCTGAAGGTTTATTTAGGCATTTGGATGTGATTAGAAACTGCAGGAACGCAATGAATGTTCAAATATCTGAAAACACCATATTTGCAAAATGCTATTAATCACAGATTATGAACATGTTAGAAATATGTAGCTCTACAGATGAACTGTGTGTTATTACTACGTGGCACCAGCCAAAAGAATGTGCTGTAAAGAGATGTGTGAAGTGCTGAAGGAGACGCACTTTCGTCTCGCTTTTTTTTTTCATTTGTCAATTATAACACTGGCTTGACAAGCATAGAAAATAAATTGAGACCAGAGGTCTGCATGCTCATGTTTCCTTGGTTTAAAAAGTGGATAATAAATCCATTGTCATGTCCTCTGTTCCATTGCCTACTACGAGGCATTGAATCTGTTCCTCATTGAGCCTTTGATATTTGATAGGAAGTTTTTCAGCGGCAGTACAATTTCTGGTCTGCATGAAACGTGAAGAACTGGGCAGATTTGAGGATTATTGCCCTGCAAGGCCATTGCCCAAAGGTTACACATGTAAGACTATTGCAGGCAGTGCAGTAATGAGTACTGCATTAAATAGATGACACTCAAGATCAGTATTCTCAGTTCATTGTAAATAGGTAGGAGGATGACCCATGGGAAGGTAATGGCAAGCCTAAAGTACATTGATCTGAGTTGGATATGCATGCTGAGAGAAATGTGCTTCTCCCCTGTGAATGTAAGACTGGAGCCAGCCACCCATGAGCTTTTGTAACCAGCCTCAATGAAGGCTTGGCCTTGGATCGAGCATTCTGAATAGCTGTGGTGGGCTCTAAAGAAGAAATACAACAGGCCGTAGAGTGTGTTGTGGAAGGTTCCTCCATTCAAACCAGCACTCACTGTCTCATGGTTTATTAGTTTCAGCATATTAGCATCTATTTTAGCAGCGTCATCAATTAACATTTCTGCACTATAGTTTATTTGAAATATTTAAAATATATATATATCATAAAAAATAGTAGGGAAGGTTTTTACCCAGCGTGCATTGCATAATGGTGTCTGATCTTTTTTTTTTTTGTTACAAACAATAATGCCTTCAATAATATTTTAATAGGTCAGGCATTTTTATTAGAATATTATAAGGAAATAAGCCAGCTTGCGAGTTTGAAACCTGAAGATTAAAAATTGGCCATGCTGTCTGACAGAGAAGGATGGCATATTCCCTCTCCCCTGTCAATCACAGTGACACTAGTGGCTGTGTGTAAGCTCATGTATGTTGAATAGTGTAGAGAACACTTATCTCTGAGTGTGTTACGCTGCCTGAGAGCTGACTTGTGGGTGGGAATTGGCAGGTGATCAAATTTGGAGAAAAAATTAATCCATACGAAGATAAGCCAAATTCATTACTGTATGTTAGTCCTTTACTGGCTTTTTAATTGCTTGTTTATCTGCAGGCTTGGGGAGTAACAGAATATTAATACTAATGGAATACAAATTATTTCATAAAAAATTTAATCAGTAACTTAATCCAAGTATCACAACATGAAAGTAATGTAATCTGATTATTTTTTGGATTACTTCAAGGTCACATATGTGAATAAAGTCAAGAGAAAGCAATATAATCTAAAATACTTTTATTTAGAGCTTATTTTAGAGCTTAAAAACATGTTACGTAATCAGGATACAAAAAACTGGTAACTGTAATCCGTTACAGTTTGTAAAAAAAAAAAAAAAAAAAAAAAAAAGGATTGGAATATTATCAGGATTGCAAAGAAATTAATCTTTTGACATAACACAATATGGACAGCTGGTTTATTATAGTTCTGGTTCTCTTTTGCCAGTTGTGACTCACATGAGCAATAAATGTATTTATTTTATTAAAACAAATCCACCACTGAACATGTTTTTAAGCTCTAAATAAAAGTATTTTAGATTATATTGCTTTTCTCTTGACTTTATTTACATATGTGACCTTGAAGTAATCCAAAAAAATCTGATTACATTACTTTCATGTTGTGATACTTGCATTACGTTACTGATTACATTTTTTATGAAGAAATTTGTAATTGTAACGGTATACATTTTTAAACTAACCCTCTCAATTCTGTTTATCTGTCATATTATAGTACTTCATGTTAAATTCTGTAAGATTTCACAGTAAAAAATGACATGGATGGCATGTAATAAGACAAGCAGTAATGGAGCAGAGCAGGCTTCTTAGAAGTGAAGGCTTGGTTTAGTGGATTAATTCCAACCCCCCTTTGCTGGCATCTTAGAAACCATTCACACTTGTTGCTTTATTGAGAGAGCTGCTCTATTGGGTAAGGGGTGCTTTTTAATGGTCTGTTGAATGATTTATGAAGACTTAAACTAGTTGTGACATACCAGAGTGCTTCTCATACAAACTACTGCCTCTTAATTTGTCTGATGCAAGATTCAGTCAGCAAAATTTTGGATGCTGGTTGAGTTAAAATCATTTCATCACCTTGATGTAACTGAGATGGATATGTGCTCTTTGAAACGCTTTCTAATATGCTTTTAAAATATGATGCATCTGACACGAGACCTATGAATATTTCTAGTAAAACTTTTTATATTCATTACATTACATTTAATTTCCTTACATGCATATCGTTTCATTAGTCAATAACTTAACAGGACGATGCACAGGAGCACAGGAGCACAGAAGCTCCTACTACGCTAAAATCTACTTAAAGAATTACTGAGAAATGAAAAGGCCTGCATTGCAATTCTCATTAATGAGCTGTATAAAGTGTCTTTTTACAGTATTGTAGCCATAAAAATAAAAATGGTTTGCGTGATAGAGTTCATGAATGTGTGATGCATGCTCATGTATTAATATACGGCAGAGTAACAGATAACAAGACTACAGAATCGCGTTTTGTGTATGAAGCCAAGCTGCTTAGCCGCTAAACAGAAATGGTGCTGGAGGGCTCGTTCGTCCGTCTGACGGCACAAGTGCATACAAGACTTCAAAGGGAGTTTGGTGGAGGGGCAAGTTCTGAAATAATTATAGGATAATTCAGAGAGTCTTAGATGTGGCTTGATGCTGGTCAGGCTTGGCTTGGGCTGGCTGAATGCACACACAGACTTCTGCTCATTACAACTCAATGCTGTACTGGGCCAGAGAAGGGTTTCTCCAGGACAAACAGTGGAATTGGAACCAAGTTGTGGACTCTAAACTGCCTATGAAGCATGATTCAGAGTTTGTTTCCATGCATGGATGTGTGTGTGTGTGTGTGTGTGTGTGAGAGAGAGAGAGAGAGAGAGAGAGAGAGAGAGAGAGAGAGAGAGTGACATACTAAAACTATAATGGTGTTGCCATATAAAGTGTTAACCATATAAAGTGCTTTGCTCACTCCCAGTTTGTTTAATGTTACTGTAATGTATACAATGAAAAACTAACAGGCTTTTCTTTTTCTGTTAATTGTTCTTACCACTGCAGCACCAGGATGACTTATTTTCTGTCTCTCACTCCATGTTAGGTTAAAAGGAAAGTGATAAATGGTGATAATTTCAAGGTGGAGATGCTTAGCACCTGAGATACACTTTGGCAGTTTTCACATTTTCACCTTTTGAAAGCTGCTAGCACAGTTTTTGCTACTTTGTTGTGCTTTGATGACTGTTACATGGTATCCTGTCAGGAAAAAATCATTATTTAAGTGCAGGCAAAGAAAGGAGGTGACAATGAATGACAAGCAGTAGCAGGAAACCATGGAAATGCTTGGAATCCAACAAGGCTGGCCTGTGACGAATCAAAACTTCAGACCTGTTTGCTATGGATCAGAGTATTATGGGCATTTGGGCAGGAAAAAAAGGGACTTTAGTAGCTACTAAAATTAGAAATGTGCACCTTGTAACCAGAAGCTGGGTGTTTGAAAATTCCTTACCTGTGGAAGATCAAACTGCTGCACTGGAATGCCATACAATTTTGATCATGAGTGGATTTTAAATGCAAATATAAATATAGGTGCAAGCAGCGATTAAAGGGGCCAAGCACCGAAGGCGCAGCAAGAGCAATACGGAGCCTGAAGAACATGAAGAGGAGAAATAGAATGTACATGAATGAATTAAAGTTAGGTTCAGAAGCACAGCTGAGAATCAGACTGAACAGGAAATTAACAGAACAGGGGCATTTATGTGCATGTCAAGAGGTTGAAAGTTTAGTGCAGTGCTGATCCACAAAAGAAAGGAACCGAATGACACAAGATTACAGATACTTTTAAGAATTGGCACCAGACAGGTATTGAACCCAGGGTCTTTAAAATTGAAGCTCGTTGTTCATCACAGTGTGTCACACAGGGAATGCAGGTTTTTCTGGATGCTGAGGAGAGCTTCCAAGGTGAGAATGAGCACAGAAAAGCATTAGTTACAATGTTAACAGATACTGGATCACAACTTTTGAGCAAACATGAGTATCAAAATTCTGTTCAGTCATTTTTGTGCGGCTCTGTCCACTGTACATCTGAGCCAATTTTGTTAAGAATTGGACAAAATTTGAACTAGGAGTAACGAAAAAACTGTATACTGTACATTTTAAAATGGTGACTACTATAATGGGTGGAGTCTTAATGTAGGATATGGATTGTGATCTGATGAGCTAAATTTATTTTATCTGAGACAAAGTGTTCAACGATTATAACCATTTGAAAAGTGAATTTTTGAGAGCCCATAATTGGTCCAGATACTATTCATGGTCATATGTATGAGTGTGCCAAATTCAATCATTTTACTACTTACGGTTCATAGGGCTGTCATAGACTCTGATTTGGGAAGAAGAAGCAGAATAATAATAAGAAGAAAAGAAGAAGAAGAAGAAGAAGAAGAAGAAGAAGAAAGCTAACAGATACAATAGGTGCTTGGCCCCTAAATATGCTTTAGGGAGAACAGTGAGAACAATGAGAAGGATGGTGTGAGTGAAGATATATTAGTGTCTTCACACAGGCAAAGCTGCTGGGAGGATTTTAACCCTCACATAACTATTTCTATTTACTATTCCATTCTTTGCACCTTGACGTCCTGCAAGCCGACCTGATGCCAAGTGACATAACAATCAGAAATGGCAAAAGTCCAGTTTTCTATTCACATCTCTTACTAGTGGCAACAAAAACTGGGAGCAGAATTGGAAAAGCTGACTGGAAGAAAAAGGATGAATGTTGGATAAACAGGAGCTTGTGGAAGAGTTGTCTGGGGAAATACGCTGCTCTGGCATTCCTTTAATTTCTGTTAACTTTCATGAGCATGAGTAACGATGCAATTAATTGCAAAACCACATTAAATTCCTGCAAGTTCCAAAACTATCTGTGTGTTAAGTGTTGCAATATCTCACAGGGGATATAAACATTATTAGTCCAGCCAAGTGCTTTATCTCTCTCTCTCTCTCTCTCTCTCTCTCTCTCTCTCTCTCTCTCTCTCTCTTTTTCTTCTTCTTCTTCTTTTTTTTTTTTTTACTACAGTCTTATAATATAAAACCACCTTTGTCATTTGTATCTAACCTCAAAGGAAATTCTAAACAAAATGGTCACATTTCACTCCAGCCAGAAATTTCTAGAGCTCTGCTTTCCTAACACCTCTCCCAGTCAATCACTTTTATATTAGTCTGTTAACCTCTGTTAGATTATTTTGTCTTTGTGAAGTCTTGCTATTGACCCTAACCTTATCTCATGTACATTTGCTGCTGTCGTTTTTGTCTCTTTGCCTGTTCGTCTATTGGATCCCTACAGCAGTTATCATTTTAACCCATCTGTTTTTGATTATGCATTCAGATTGTAGGCTGGTTGTGAAATTTCAGTAAACGTGCTTAGCCAACGTATTTCACACTTGAGAGAAATGGAAAAATGTTTGATAACAAATCATAACGCTTTTTTTTTTTTTTTTTTTTTTACTTTGGATCAGGGATGGACGTCATTCTGAGTTGTTAAAGAAAGCAAGGTGGAGAAGACGACACGCGCTACAGAGATCATATTCTTATCTCTGAGATAATCATGGCTATAGACTATACTTCATGAAAGTGTAAGTCTTGCTTATATCCTTTACACGGAACCTTTCTGAAAGCAAAAGGTCATGGCACACTTAGGGCTTAGACAGCAAGGACACACTGCAGACTTCCTCAAAGTGGCCTCTAGACCCAACTATCAGATTATGTGGTACAAAAAAAATTGGGCCTTCATATTCATCAAAGGAAAATGTAGGACCAGGCTGAAAATGTTGAGACAGTCATGAGGGACTTTTCCCCCATAAACTTGGTAGGGAAATCTCCCCAACCAATTTTTATATTAAGAAGATGATGATATTCCCATTTAACACCAGAGTGTGGTAGTACTTTTATTAGCATGACTAATAATTGAGGGTGAGTAGAGTTCAAGTGTTCAAGTTCAAGTATAACTCCTTAGGGTTAGGGTCATCATAGAGATATAATACTTGACAAAAAATTTAGCAACAATGTTAATGGTTTGAAAAGGAAATAATGGCTGCTTTTAAACTTGGATTAAGGGCTATTCTGACTGCCATGTGTAAGGTCCACTAATTATATTTGGCAAAGGTTTATACCATCACCACTTTGCATGAATGGTCTTAAGAAAAAGAGTTTACTTACAACAAAGGAACAGGGGGTTTTCTTTAATACATATGTTTATGGAATAAATTGTTAATCTAAAGCAGTCTGAGTAAGTGCTATGCAGTAATGGAAAATTAAAAGCCTTCAAAATGTCCCTGAATCAAAACTTTTATGAGAAAAATTCTTAGTATTGCAAAAGTGAGCAAAAACATTATTCTTACATAAGTTTTTTCAGAAGCTATTATAAAGGCAACAACCCGTTCACTAAAATTCTTCATATATCAAATAACAATCTTTCCACCAAAGGCTCATGTGTTTCCTCTGACCCTTTGTGATTATAAAACCTCAAAGTATGGCCGATATGCAGTGAAAGGTGAATGATCTGGAGAGTGCTGCGTTGGATTTCCTTCACACCCGGCCATTTCCTGATAGACCTGTCATCACCAGCAGTCAAGCTCTAGCCATAAACTGGCTTACTGGAAGAGAAAATGCTAGTGACATTAGCCAGTTTGACCCTCCCGACCACTACCACCACCATCACCACTCAACCCAGAACTGCAGGACCAAGCAGGTTACCTTCTTCCTGAAATAAGACTACGCAGTGTTAAGTATAGATGAAAGCACAAAGTGAATGAACCTCAGGGTTATTTGTCTAATTGATCACAGCAGTTCTCTTTATCCATGGTAGGATTGTTTAAAAATTATGATTGGAACAGTTCATAGACATGAATGAAGTGATTGATGAGTTGCTGGTTGTTCTGTTTTCAACACAAGCTGTTTTATTTCATTCAGATATGTGCAGAATTCATCAAATGATTTCAAAATGCAGCCTAAAGAAATTCCTCGTATTTCTTTACATAAGGAATTTTATAGTGAATTACTGGTGATTTTTGGATTAATCATCAAAATGGCAATATGCAAATTAATTAAACAGGTGTCCTGTAATCACTGCAGCTCAGCACAGTGTACCTGCCTCTATTATACTTTGTGCTCAAGTGGCTTACAGGAGATCACAGTTTTTAGTGACTAATTGCATTACAGGGCTTTTGAGATTTACAGACACCCTTTTACTAAAGACATCCTGGGACTCATATGGACACATACCTGACCAAACATCATTTCATCAGCCAACTGCATGCAATGTGAGGTTTGTTTTCATACACATCCATCCCCAAATGGAATGACACAATGACCACCTGTTATTTCTAATACCCATTCACTGAACACAGTTTTCTGGCTTTCTCCCTTCTCCCTGTCGGCTTTACTATGAGAAGAGTGTGTTGTGAATTGCAAGGTGTTAACTCACTGCACTTCACAACCTGGAGACAAGTGAAGCTTTGCACACAACAGCCTGAGGATATCTACGCAAACAACAATGTCCCAGATGGGAGCATAGCAATTATAACCTGATTCCACACACACACACACACACACACACACACACACACACGCACACAAACATAAGTACCTTACATTGCCATAATTATTAATGCAGCTAATTAATGTTACACCTAAACCTAACCTAATCTCAACCTCAGTAGCCACATTTCTAATTAAGTAACTTAAACTGACATTTGGGCTCTGTTCTTTTATTTATTTATTTATTTATTTATTTAAATAAAAGCAGCAGTTTTTGTCAAATGTCCCAAAGTCGAAATGTCCTTCAAAAGGCCAATGTATTGTGAATACATTTGGTGCACTTTTTTTAGAACGCTTGATGGAATGATTCACTGGGCATCTGTGAGACATGAGGTGTGCAGTGTGACTAAGATCCTGCAGGGTGTAAAAACACTTTATGCAACTTTTTACTTGCATAACCATTTTACTATGCAAGAAGTATGATATGAAGTGAGCAAGCGGTTGGATATACAGTTCAAAGGGCAAAGAAAAAACAAATTCATTAACAGCATTAGCTGCATTTAGGCATTAATTCATTCATTCATTCATTTATTCTTAGTAACTGCCTGGTTTGGGCTTCAGAGTTATAAATTAGGCTACCAGTTGGTTTATGTTTTGAGAAATAAAACAAAATGTGCTAGAATATATTGCAGGCAGGTGGAAATAAAAAAAATAAAAAAGTGCACCAGCAGGATTTTACGAATGTCCTGTATGCACATCTGTATTAAAGAAAAAAAAGAAAGAAAATAAAAAATGCTTTGTGGTTTAAGCAAAGCAATTTCATTTACTAAACAGATAGAGATATGGATAGACAAAAATGTACTGATACAGATATTTTGTGCACCAAGTAGATATAGAAATAGACAAAGCTACAGATACAGATAGTGTCATTGCATTACACTCTTAATGCACACACACACACACACACACACACACACACACACAGACATGCATACCATATGCATCCCGCTGCTGCTGGAACCAGATCTCCCTCACACTCTACATTTCCCTGAAAGATGACAACAAGACCACAATGGTTCCCTACACTCCACATATTGTACACAGCTCAGTGGTCTTAGCTGTAACTCAGAAGAAACTGTGCATTACTTATGCTCATTAGCTGGATGACTTCATGGAACACATGATGGAACCCCACTGAAGTCACATATAACACTCAGTGGCATGTGCTTCAGTCCAAAACTATAAGACAGGACAGTCTCCTTTTTGCCACACAATCCTGGCTGTTAATTACATGAAAGAAAACAAGTGGACAAGACAAACAATCTTGGTAAAAATAGATTTATTTTATCATTACAGAAGAATACTGAAGCACAAAATATTCATTGTGTCAGTCTCCTGACAGAATTTTTGTTTCAAGTTGGAAAAAAAAACCCATTTGAATACCACAATAAATAGAGTATTCGATTTGAACAGCTTACTCTGGAAAGCCATAAGAAGAGAAAATGTAATATCTTTAATGGGGTTGAATAAAACTCAACCAACCATATATTAATGTTTAGAAAATATTTGTCCAAAGAAATAGCTTTTTCCTTTTTTGTTGTGCCTGAAAATAGAACTTATGGCTTAAACTGAGCAAATCCTTTTGATGTAGATCTTCAAGTCATGGTGGTTCTCTGTTAACATAAACTATAATAAATACAGTGTGATATGAAATAGCAAGATCAATGTTATGTTTTTCTGTTTTCCCAGAGAATTTAAACCATGTCCTCTGATCGCATTGAATCAAACCATTTACGTTTGTGACAAACACGGCTTAATCAGCATTTCCGTTTATTTATTTATTTTGTTTAGTTCCAGAGTCTATTTCTGAGGTCATCCAAATAGGTCCGCTGGTCCTGCTCTGCTCTGCCAAAGAATTTGGGAGTATTTGTCCTCCTTATTCTGTTCTTCAACAAAATACCAAGGACATGACACTATAACCTCCTCTCCCAAGTAAGAAACACTCCATTATTGTATGGAGAGGTTTGTTAACTCCCTGGTCAAAGGTGTTGCACATTTTGGCAACATTAGACCTAGTTTAAATTCTCAATAGTTCCCAGGCTTCAGGTAGAATTGTTCACTCATTAAAAATATAATTATTTAAAAAAATTATAATCCATAAGCACATTAAGCACTGTTGCCAACTAAAGTCAGTTCAAATGTTATTATGAAATCCTTCCAGGGTTTAATCAATATAATAACTGACTGATAGTTTTTCCTAGAGCTTTGGTCTGTCCTATTTTTTCATCATAATTGGTGTAGCATTTGTTATGTATCATTTAGTGTATTGATCGGCCTGAACTAGTAGTGGATCAGCTGGCACCTAAAACAGACCCATACTAAAAGACCATTTCTCTGAGATTAATCAAATGATGAGAAAGGATTATGGGATAATGGTCTCCTGGAAAAATTTGATTAGGGTTTGGAATGCATGGCTTCTAAGGATAAGAATTGTATGGACATGAAAGAGATGCTGTTGCTTGATGGATGGACTGTAGAAAAAGAACATGTTCTCTGGATAAGACTGACTCACTCTTTACCCGTTACTAATTTCATTGTGCTTTTGTCTTCCTTTTGGGGACGTTTCTCCTCATTTGAATTCCTATTGTTACTTCACTACAAAATTCCCAATTTGGTAATGCAATTACTCAAACCTATTAAATAATAAGCTCACCAATTTCCATAAAAATGGAATGACTGCAATAAATTAGAAAAAATCATAAAATAGACTTCTGTTCTTTTTACACAAATAAAATCTTTTACAAAGTTTTTTTTTGTCATTTGTCAATCCCAGCCAAAATCTTGCCCAGTCATGAGGTAAAATTTTTTGTTAAATGGCTTGTAGAAGTCTTGCAGTTGATGCACCACAGTGGGGTGAATGTTTGGGTGGGTGCGCCCTTTGGTTTTGCCCAGGCAGTGGGGCTTGGTGTTGCTTGCTGGCTTCTTCAGGCATGGGAAGCCCTTGGCTGGGTTGAAGTGGAAGTGTTTCTCAGTGACCAACCTCCTCAAGTGTAGGAAGTCCTGCACATGTGCCATCTCACCAGCTGGGTCGGTGATTAGCCGCTCACCACTCACAAACAGGATCTGATTGAGTGGGAAGAACTGCAGCCAGCGCTTCAGGTGCCGGGCGTACATACCAATCTGCAAGGCACTCCATGTGGCGTCAATCACACCTGCTGTTGCATTCTTGAAGGTCAGGCTCTCAAAGGAGGGTATGTCAGGTTTCTTGGAACGTGTTTGAGTGTAGTCTGAGATGGCCCGTGTAACTGGGTCCCGCACCACCACAATCAGCTTAGTGTCCTTTGACATGGCATAGATACGGGCTGGGACCTCCTTGGTCACAAAGTAGCTGGGGGTCTTTTCCATGGTGATTTGGCCCTCAATAGTCTTAGGCATCAGCTCTCTAGAACACAATACAATGGTGTTAGCAAACAAAGATGAATGCTGTAAATATCAACAGGAGTATTCCAGTTATCCACATTCTTCTGTCTCTGCCCCCAAGCTACTTGCTTTCTCAGCGACAGGATGTAGTAGGTTAATCCTGCTCAGACGCTAGGGCAGTATCATGTGGAAATGAGTTTTTATGATCCATAACCAACTGCCACTTAGAGAAATCAGAGGCTCTATAAAGAACTGCCAGCACACTGAACTGTGGGTTGAGATTTAGCAGAGGCAAAGACCTACAGTATGTGTACCATCTGTCTCACATGGAACCCAGAGTGGTGATGACACACCTCATAACTGGAGTTATATTTAGGCACAGGAAGAAAAAAACAAGTGTCCTCTTATGTTCATGTTAATTTAACTCATATACTTTGGTTAATTATCATTAATGACATCATCTCTAGGTTTCCACATGAGCTAGGTTTCCACATGAAAAAATGAGCTCATTGCCTCACTTACAGTATCCATGATACAGTGCCTTACAGTATGTTTTTTGGACCATTAAATGTGCTATAGCTGTTATAAAGTGGTATAAATGCATCATAAATATGTTGCAAACATTCAGAGTAATTCACTCACTTACAGTCTAAACAGCTATCTCAAATATTCCAAGATGAAAATTGTGAATTGGCAGCAACAGTCAAGCGGTCCTTTGAGATAAATGCATGAATTTCATTAGATGGAATCTCGTTCATATCTGAGCCTGTGTAATAGTTATTCCCTTGCTGGCTCAGTCAGCAGGGTCAGACTGGTCCTATAATTGGGAAACTAGTGCTTTAACTTTAGCCTGAATTCAGGGAATGGCTGATGCAGGCCAAGTGGGATTTAGGCAGAGCTACGTGCTTTCCAGCATCAGGCAGATCCACATGGCTAATGTGGCGGCAGAGAACTCCAGAGACAGACAAGGAGTGAGATAACATCAAGCACTACACCTGGGCACTATGATATTGATTGAGATATGTTAACATCATGATACACTTTTCTAAATTTTGTGTGTAGTGGCAGTTATCAGTGTTTTTACACCTAAATCTGTTACTAACTGAAACAAGTAGTGGATTAGATTTTAAAATATATTTTGTATAATTTGTACATATTTCCCCCCATGTCCTCTTTAAGTGCATTATTTGCATGAATATTTCAGGGTTTTAATCAAAATTGCCCCTGTGGTTAAAACAAAAGGAGAGACAACAGTCCCAGAACTGTCGATGTGGTTACAAATGGTATTTACAGACACCCGTTGGCAACTGCTAGTAACCTCTATTGCAAAATGAATGAATAAATAAATAAATAAAATAATACATTTAATAGATGGTATCTTGCCACTTATATGAAGATGAAGGAATGGTGGACAGGAGGAAAGAGAAGAGAAAAGACTACATTATATTATAAGGAGTCAAGGGAAAGGAAGTAAGTGCACCAGGATGAATTGCGCTGAGTAGTCCTCCTTAATCGACTACCACATTAAACACAGCATGGTATATATTCCCATGTAATCTTCTGAACCACTCCTCTCTCATGCTCCCTATCCATCTCTCCTCTCAAAATCTCTCTAGACCATTATCATTATCACAGAGGCTGAAAAAAAAGCACCAAGCTAATGAGAGAGGGGCATGTGGGAGAGGAGGCGGCAAATCAGTATCGCTGCAATTATCCTCCCCATCTCTTGGATACACAACCAGCGTGCTGGGGGCTGTTTCTGGCAGCCCGAGGGACTCAGAAACTTACTACAGATTCAAATTTACACTTAGTCCCCAAGCAAAACAAACATGGATTAGACTTCTGCAGACAGGCATCTTAAAGACAAAATGTGATAATCAATGTAGCTAAAGATATTAAGCTATGTCCAGCATTTTGTTTAGTTCAACTGAGAAATGGTTGTAAATATAGCTTCTAAAGCTCATTAGTTAAAAACAAATTAAATATGCTCTAATCAGTGTGAAAATTGGTTGTTTGATTTACATGTTACATGCTAAGCTTTGTACTAGTTTTGTAATGCAGATTAGTAAAGCATGCTATATGTACTAGCTCGCCAGAGGCACCAACAATTTTACTTCCTACCAGCCTTTATTTTGCTTTGTAATATCTCTACACAAATTGAATGACAGGTCGTAAAAGGAATTAAATTGTGAACAATGAAGTGAAATGATTCAATAATTTTGTTTTACCACTTCATACCTAATTTGCATAAAATTGATTCAAATGCTGCTTGTCACGCTGTAGATTTTTCAGTTGCTACTATGAAATTAGGTTAACACTCACCCTCACTTTCACACAGGATATAAATCTATAAGGTGTGCATATTTTGGTGTGCATAGTTGTTGGAGTTGTGTTGTGTCTTGGGAGGAGGTGAGGAATGTCTGCAGATCTGGATCCTGGAAAGCTAGTGTTTGAAGAACTGTCTCTAAAACCCGTGTTTACATTAGCTGCTATCAGGTCGCACGTTCAAAGGCTTAAGTAGGAGTCTTTAAGTGCGCTGAGTGTTTGGTGGTGTGAAGTTCACTCAGAATGCTCTAATGAAATGGTGAGAGGGTGGCAGAAGTGGCAAAGCACTAATTTGCAGCAGAACACAGGCCTTCACTGGGTAGTTATTATGCTAGCAGAAATCCATGCTAGTGATACTGTAGTTCAAGGGACGCTTTATGTCCTTGAATACATACAGTTGCAATCAAAATTATTCAACCCTCATTGCAAATCAGGTTTTTTGTCAATATGTACAGACTTTCAGCTGAAAATGCAACTTATATTGAAACCTCAGTGCCTGTTGCCACCAAGTCCTGCTGCAGGTCTTTTGCAGTCACTCGAGGGTTTTTCACAACCTGCTTTCTCAGAAATCTGGTTGCAGCCGTTGATAGCGTCATTTTTCTGCCCCATCCTGCCCCAGACTTCTGCTGGAGAAGTCTCCAGCCTCAAAATTATTCAACCCCCTGAATAGAATCCCTCACAACAGCACGAATATGCAAAACAAGTGTTGTCTCAAGCACACCTGATGCAACTAATCAAGGGCTTCATTCCTTGCACCAGGTTTGCTTGAGCTGGAGCACATGAAAAACCTGAACTGGCTAGGGGTAGAAAATGTATGAAATACCTGGATGGGGCAGAAAAGGACGCTATCAATGGCTGCAACCAGATTTCTGAAAAGGCAGGTTTTGAAAAACCCTTGAGTGACTGCAAAAGACCTGCAGCAAGACTTGGTGGCAACAGGCACTAAGGTTTCAGTGTGCACCGTAAGGCATGTACTAAACGCAGAAGGTTTCTATGCCAGAACTCCAAGTCGTACATCACTACTGACCCAAAAGTACAAGAAAAGTTGGCTCAAAATCATATAAATAAGCCACAGAAATTTTGCGATTCTGTTCTGTGGAGCAATGAAACAAAACTTGAAGTTTTTTGCACAATGGATAAGCAGAATGTCTGGAGAAAGAGAAATGAGGAAAGAACACTCTGTCCACAGTCCAGCATGGTGGTGGCTTGGTGAGGCTCTGGGGCTGCTTTGCATCCTCTGGCACTGGAAACCTGCAGCGTGTGGAAGGCAAGATGGATTCATTGAAGTATCAAGAAATCCTAGTAGAAAACATCATGCCTGTCTGTGAGGAAGCTGAAGCTTGGGCGTCATTGGACATTCCAACAGGAGAATGATTCCAACCATACCTCAAATTCCACCAAGGCCTGGTTGCAGAAGAAGTCCTGGAAGATTCTACAGGGCCATCACAGTCACTTGACTTCAACCCCATAGAAAATGTCTGGTGGGATGTGAAGAAGCACCCAATCCCAAAAATATTACTGATCTGGAGGCCATTGGTCATGAGGAATGGGCTAAGATTCCCCAGAAATGCTGCCAGAAGCTGTGCATCTCGTTTGCAGAAGATCATAACAGCAAAAGAACTCTACTAAGTACTAAAGATGCTTGCCATGAAGCGGTTGAATAATTTTGAAACTTGAGAAGTCAGTATAAGTGGCATTTTTAGTTGAATTTGGGGAAGTATTCGTTGTGTTGAACTATTTCAATTGCTTTTTTTGATTTGTTCATTGAAAACAGCTGAAAGTCTGTAAATTTTGACAATTAACCTGATTTGCAATGGGGGTTGAATAATTTTGATTGTAACTGTAAGTAGCCTTTTCTGCACGTTGCTTTAGGGTAAAATGTAACCTGATTGAGACACAATGCAGTGGCGGTGCATGAAAAGACAGGTGTGTGTGTGTGTGTGTGCGTGTGTGTGTGTGTGTGTGTGTGTGTGTGTGAGAGAGAGAGAGAGAGAGAGAGAGAGAAATAAAGAGTGTGTGTGCATGTGTGTGTGTGTGGAATTGGAAGGCATTCCTCTAAGAACATCCTTCTTTGTTCAACCACACAAGAGGTGACATAAGGTGGTGGTATGTAGCCACTTCAAATAATCTGACAGTTTCTTCAGGACATTTTCCAAACCTGAATCAAAAACAATGTGGGCTGGTGGGGGCTGCTTATGTCTACGTTATGTCATCTTGTCATTTGTGTGCATCTTGTTATATCATTTTTCTCTGCTCCCACCTTGAGAAAACACCTCCTGTATTCCATGACTACACCGCATTTCTTGCAAAATTTTCCATTAAAGTACAATTGCAGTTTCAAGGCCGGAACCATCAGCTGTCTCTGCTTTAATAAGGGAGAAAAATAATCGTTAGAACCTACCTATATAAAACTCTCAAAATATTTTTTGTGAATGTAATAGAACAGTCAAACACACAGCCCATGGGCTAGACCAGCCTATTAAAGATTCGAATCCAGCTCACCAAAATTAATTTAGAATCTGTGTTTTAAATTCAAATTGTCTTTGGGATCCTTTAAATTGAAAGATTAAAAACAAAAGTCTCTGTTATTCCACTACTGGGCCAAACAGGGCAATAAACCCAGGCCATGAGCTCATCTACTAAAAAATGTGTTAATGTAATGTGCTAATGGAACTAAATTTATTTGTTTCACAGCAATGGGATGAATATTTATACAATCCCAACTTATTTGTAAAATATTTTGCTAACTATGTACATCTTCCTTACACAGCAATAACGTAGCTTTAAGATAAACACTGATAAAGGAACACAATTAAGAGGAGGTGTCGATGTGTTATTCTGCTAAACTGGTCAGGGCAACTTGAAATTGAATTGAGTGTAATGTGGCCTGTTACCTAAAATGAGTACTAAACTGTTCGAACAAGACATACACAGGATAAATAAACAGCAACATTTTTTTGAGAAAATACTCATTTTGATTCAAACTGTGCAGTGAGTACTACGTCAAGCCTTAGATGTAAATTCCATGTTGGAAATGTGGAAACATATTTTTCAAGTCAAAACAGTTCCTAAAAACCTATTAAATCCCTATATTTATATTGCATTGGCATAATATTTTATTACTTTTACTACAAAGGAAAAATTCCACATTTCCCTCATATCTACAAAAACAAAGAATTTCAAATCCAAAAGACATCTTTACAGTGCATCCGGAAAGTATTCACAGCGCTTCACTTTTTCCACATTTTGTTATGTTACAGCCTTATTATAAAATGGATTAAATTCATTATTTTCCTCAAAATTCTACAAACAATACCCCATAATGACGATGTGAAAGAAGTTTGTTTGAAATCTTTGCAAATTTATAAAAAAATAAAAAAACAAAAAAGCACATGTACATAAGTATTCACAGCCTTTGCTCAATACTTTGTTGAAGCACCTTTGGCACCAATTACAGCCTCAAGTCTTTTTGAGTATGATGCTACAAGCTTGGCACACCTATTTTTAGGAAGTTTCTCCCATTCTTCTTTGCAGGACCTCCCAAGCTCCATCAGGTTGGATGGGGAGCGTCGGTGCACGTCCATTTTCAGATCTCTCCAGAGATGTTCAATCGGGTTCAAGTCTGGGCTCTGGCGGGGCCACTCAAGGACATTCACAGAGTTGTCCTGTAGCCACTCCTTTGTTATCTTGGCTGTGTGCTTGGGGTCTTGTCCTGTTGGAAGATGAACCTTCGCCCCAGTCTGAGGTCCAGCGCACTCTGGAGCAGGCTTTCATCAAGGATGTCTCTGTACATTGCTGCATTCATCTTTCCCTCGATCCTGACTAGTCTCCCAGTTCCTGACGCTGAAACACATCCTCACAGCATGATGCTGCCACCACCATGCTTCACTGTAGGGATGGTATTGGCCAGGTGATAAGTGGTGCCTGGTTTCCTCCAGACATGACATTTGCCATTCAGGCCAAAGAGTTCAATCTTTGTTTCATCATGGTCTGAGAATTTTGTTTCTCATGGTCTGAGAGTCCTTCAGGTGCCTTTTGGCAAACTCCAGGCGGGCTGTGGCTTCCGTCTGGCCACTCTACCATTCAGGCCTGATTGATGGAGTTCTGCAGAGATGGTTGTTCTTCTGGAAGGTTCTCCTCTCTCCACAGAGACACGCTGGAGCTCTGTCAGAGTGATCATCGGGTTTTTGGTCACCTCCCCGACTAAGGCCCTTCTTCCCCGATCGCTCAGTTTGGCCGAGCGGCCAGCTCTAGGAAGAGTCCTGCTGGTTCCAGACTTCTTCCATTTACAGATGATGGAGGCCACTGTGCTCATTGGGACCTTCAATGCTGCAGAAATTTTTCTGTACCCTTCCCCAGATCTGTGCCTCGATACAATCCTGTCTCCGAGGTCTACAGGCAATTCCTTGGACTTCATGGCTTGGTTTGTGCTCTGACATGCATTGTTAACTGTGGGACCTTATATAGACAGGTGTGTGCCTTTCCAAATCATGTCCAATCAACTGAATTTACCACAGGTGGACTCCAATCAAGTTGTAGAAACATCTCAAGGATGATCAGTGGAAACGGGATGCACCTGAGTTTAATTTTGAGTGTCAAGGCAAAGGCTGTGAATACTTATGTACATGTGCTTTTTTTGTTTATTATTTTTAATAAATTTGCAGATTTCAAACAAACTTCTTTCACGGTGTCATAATGGGGTATTGTTTGTAGAATTTTGAGGAAAATAATGAATTTAATTCATTTTGGAATAAGGCTGTAAGATAACAAACTGTGGAAAAAGTGAAGCGCTGTGAATACTTTCCGGATGCACTGTATATCTTGGCAAGTGGGCCACATGTGGGGCAGATGATGCAGTCCTTTTGATATTCACCCAATTACTGATCTATATAGAAATGAAAAATGACACTGAAAATTCTTGGAATATTTTCCCCTGTAATTTAAGTAACCTAATAATTGTCCCTCTTAAGCTTACCAAAGAGTAGCCATGAAAAACAGGGCAGATATTTAAAAATTCAACCTCTTGCTGTGATTAAAGTGCATTTTCACAATTTTGAAATTTGAAGAACTGTGTCGATTATGCAGAATGTCAAGTTAAATATATTCATGTTTTAAAAATTAAATATTATGATTTATTAAATTGACTGGCAGAAGTCTGGAAGGCTATTTAAAATATGGATAAGGGCCACATTTGGTCTGTAGGCTGCCTGTTGAATATGTCTGCTGTAAAGGGTGCAGCAAACACTTTATCTGTAAATCCAGTCTGGACCACTATAACCCTACTCAGCAGAGGAGTACATTTTCTACACAAATATGTGTGAGAATGAAGAAAGTTCCACTATCTAGGATTTAGAAAATGTTTTCAGGGCCTTTTTTTGTTAAAACTGAGAGTTTGTGCTGTGTTCATCAAAAAAAAAAAACACTTTCAATCCTCCTGAACACATTTGCATACAAAGTGAAGGAAGAAACAACACAATTCACTCTAATTGCGTGCTCTCTCTCGCCAGGGTTAATGCAGACCTCATGGGATCTGCCACCTCCTTTTGACAGCCCTGGCTGCCTCTGCTGAGCTCTCAATAGAGTCGCTCTCAATTTACTGCAAGCATCTGCTGCACTCTCACACACACACATAGTGCTGCTTGTTTTAATACACTCCTCAGAAAATGTGAAAATGAACAATGTTTATATACGTGTTGATTATTTCATATTATGGCTCTTTGTCTGAGTGAACACTTCAATGAAATGGAGCACACCAATATATTAATATCTAAAAGTAACATAATTAATTAGTGCATTGTTGACTTTTAAAAAGTCATGATAGGGCATGAATGGCACATCTTTCACTGAAAACCCTGCTGTGTCCAAAAGCTTCTGCAGAAACACATGGATGCCTTCGCCATGTTCCGCCAACAGTGCAAGTCTAGCTGAATGTCTCCACAGGGGGCACTGGCTCCTGACCACATGCTCCTTTCTCCAGGCTTCTGTCTAAGAACTATTCAACGGGGCACACTGGATAAAGGCAGCCATCCGCATCTCTAGCTCATCCAAGTGCAACCAGTGGGCCAGCACCGTTTATTCCTCCACAGAAAGAGCTTAAATGGAGAGCAAGTCATATTTTCCTCAACTTCCTAAACGTTTATGTTCGCATGCGGCAGTACTGACTGTAGGTCTTCGAAAACACGAGGTGTTATTGCAGTTCACGGGGTCACATAGGAGTTACAAGTGTTGTAGACTAACAATGAAAGCTGTGCTGTGAGCAGTCATTAGGGAGCTTTTATTGTGTGAGTTGCCGGTGGAGGTCAGGCAGCAGTGCATGGCCCTGACAAGGCTTCCTCATGCAGAGATGGTTTAATTAGACAGCAGTGTTGGCTTAGGGAATGGGACAGTCTTTAGAGCAGTGAACATGCTGCTGCCCTGAACTTGCTGGTTTTAAGGCTGATCGAGACATTCAAACTGTTAGTACAACATTCAATCCAGAGCACAGCAGCGTCACCAAAACATAAGGCTCAACTGTAGAAAGCATTTTTTCATTACAGATGTTTTCTTTACATGACTTAGAGTTACATATAGTTGATGGCTCTTTTTTTAGTTCAATAGGCCTTATCTCTTTGAGGGGTTACGGAGACAGATGGAAACAATCCAGCTGTGTGTTTGGCTAAAGCAAACTTCACAGTTAGATTCAGCTAATGTTGAGAGCAAAGTGATCACCTTTTCCTTTCATCACACACACAAAAATCTTCCACGCACTAAAATGATTCCTCAAAAATGATGAATCTCTCTATACATAAGGAAAGGGTTAAAGGTTGACCATAGCCTCTGTCTGATTCAGACTACTAATGAATATGAAACCAATAAGCAATACTTAGCGGACCTTTGTGTTTTACTGTCCTGTAACCACACAAACTGTAAAACTTCTACACACTAGCCACAAGCTGTTAAGCTTCATGAGCGATTTGAAAATCTGGTGCTTGGTTTGTTATAGCCAGATTCTGATTTGCCATGAGATGGATGAACATCTTAAATACATCTGTGTTACAATGAAAATTCCATGGCTCATTTTATCAAGAGTCAGTACTGTAGAAGTACCCCATGATACAATACAATTTAGAATCTTAAGGCAACAATACCATTGAATCTGCTATGATACAATATGATTTTTTAGCCTCCGATCAATATGTGATCATTCAGAATTTGGAGTAGGTGTACCATTCACAAAGAATGATGATGTAGTGAAGAATTATTTTAAAAGTATATTTTAAAAGTAGCGTTATGGGCAAATCATCTTGCTAGATTATTAAATCATTTACATATTAGTTTAAAATATTTATTATTTTATTACACACCAGTTGTTTGTCCTTTTTAGATAATAATTGATTTATAATCAGTTATAACTGAGAATAATCCATTTATAATTGTTGTATTTGAATCGTTGCCTTTGAAATCGATGCATCAATCCAAACTGTCAGATCGTTATACCCCTAAAGACAGATATAAAACCAGATCTCATGTCACTGCATGAGTTCATTAAGTTTAATAGACAAATAAAAATTCTTATTCTAATGAATGTGCTTAGAAGTGGAAAGTGAGGGTCAGACTAACTTAAAGCACCCAGTGTTGTGCAAGAAAAACTGACCATATGCTACATTACACAGTCAGTGTGTTTGCATAGGTTGTGTTTGTTTTACGATTACAGAAGTTCAGTTTAGGTCTGAATCACCAATACCAGACTTTGCTCTATGTGGGAAGAAATATTCTGAGAAGAGTGCATCCTGCACACAAAGTAGTGTGTGTGAATGACCCTGTCTCATAAAAAGCAGTATTTCTTTCTAAGGCTGCCAAAGTAGGATTTCCTGTACCTGCTACAGGATTATATTTCAATATCTTTACCTGTACATGGACTATCTACAAGACAAATGTGACTAACCGTGAAATGAGTAAGTGTTCAAAATAAAACAATGATCCCACAAACTTAAAAAAGCTAGCACTAAAGGATGATGAATCATAATATGCTAGCATTTTAAAGGTGAATCATCTCCGCCTGTATGACACGACATCCAAAACGGTCAATTGTCTCCAACTCTATAATAATAATAATAATAAGTTACAATCAGGAACAAACAACAATTGACCATGCAGACAAGAAAATTCCAGAAAGTCAGGCATCATTAGTAGAGAGGTAGTGTTGGGAAAAGAGAAAGGATTTTAACTGTGATTTAAACAAGGAAATGGAGGATATGTTCTGGAGATTCTGGCAGAGTGAGTTCCATAACTTAGGCGTAGCTACGCTGGAGGATCGGCCACCGCCAGTGGAGAGACGGAATTTAGGGACAAAGAGAAGTCCTAGGTTTGATGAGCGAAGGGAGCGTGTTGGTGTGTAAATGTGCAGTAAGTCACAAAAGTATTGGGGTGCTAGACCACTTAAGGCTTTGAAGGTGAGGAGCAGAAGTTTGAATTTAATGCGACAGGAGGAAGGCAGAGTAACTAGTACAACTATACAGTAACAGGACAGGACATGCTTTAATGTAGGCTATAATGACTTCGACATCATCATACCTTTTCTGGGATATTTTTTCACTGTTACATAAGTGGGTGTTAAATATTAATTTTATTTATTTATTTTTAAAGCATTGAACATATGCATCACAATTCTTATTTAAATCCATCAACAATAATATTTAACCCCCAAATGATACTTTAATTAAATGCATTTTCTTTTATTAAAGCAGCCTGTCTGTTATTTAATCCACTGGAATTAATCTGGAGTGGAGGTTTGTCAGCAGAATTGCCATATGTTCACAGTCTTAAATGCTTCATCAAATCCAAATTTAAGGGGATACTTATTTAGGGCCAGTCTTCATCATCATCATCATCATGGGGTTGACATAATATTACAATCAGTTTATAATTACAGCGTTGACAGACAAATAGTTTGTAATCACACTGTGTTCACTAGGTCTTGAATTTGTACTAACTGCATTATTAATAAACTGGTACACTCTCAGAAACAATGGTACCAAACTGTACTGTTTCTTGTTGCTGGGGTGGTACCATCAAGGGTGCATGTTGTGGACCTTTCTAATGCATCTTTACCTAGGAGAGTGCAACTGGTGTACCTTTATCTAGCTACTTTGAGTAGCAGTCTTGTATGTAGGCCTAGCTGAAAATATGTTTTTAAGGTTTCCAGGTAGAATACTAAAGATACAGAATATTGATGGTACCATCCCATCTACAAGAGAAAGTACAGTTTGGTACCTTTATTTCTTATAGTGTATAATAGTAGGCTAGTGTTGTTCAGGAAGTCACTCTCACCTGTACCAGTCGAGTCCTTTATCGTAGTTCCGGTCAAAGAAGTGCGGCTCTGCGCCCACAGCCCTGATGTCAGGGTGCACGCGCAGGAACTCGAGCAGCGCGCGCGTGCCGCCCTTTTTCACCCCGATGATAATGGCCTGGGGCAGTTTCTTCGTCTCCGTCCCATTGTAGGCACCTGTCGCTCCTGTCCCGTCTTCTACAGCCGTTAGCTCAGCCTTGCTCTCATCCCACTCGTCTGCTCTGCTGTCCAGCTCGTTTTTGTTGTTTAACAAGTCCCTCGAGTGGGCTTTGGCGTAAACATCCCTTCCCGAGTTGATAAAGGAGTCCACAGCAGTCTCCGGCTTCGTCCTCATCCCAGCCGAGTCCACCGCGAACCTCGGCACAGAAGCGCAATAACCAACGCAGCAGTAAAGCATGTACGCCCAAAGTGTCAGCATGATGCATGCAACCAAAAGTCTACTTTTTCCCAGGTGAAACGAAACAGCGCAGGAGGTCTGACAGAACAGTGAACTATACTCCATAAGAGCGCCGCTTACGCGTCAGCGTCCCGTTACGCATGGTGGCAAACTTGTGTCTCCCTAACCCCCACAGAAATCCTCAAGACATGTAGACATTGCCTTAAGTCAGAGTGCATTCCCTGCGAGATGCTGAATTCATGACATTTTAGGCCAGCATGGAGTGGCAACAAATGTTGAACTTACGTGTGTGAGATGAGGTGCCCAGTTTCCTCCCAGTGAACAATGAGTGTGAAGCGCGCCTGGCATCATAAGCGCTCAGTTAAAGGGGGAGGAGTTAGCGCACTCAGAGTGACCAATCAGAGCCAAGGAACGAACGCATAAACATTCCTTATTATTATACTGTATCATTCCAATTAGCCTTCAATCTAAAAAAAATTTTAAAATAAAAAATAATAATAGACTAATCTCAAAATACGAATGTAAATAAGAAATAAAATTAATAATTAAAAGTTGCTTTATATTTAATTAAGACATACTTGTTTTAAGTTCTTTTCTACTTGTCTTTGTTTCATTTTCATGCTTATTTTCTAATTTTATTAGAATTTTTTTTTTAATCGAGGAAATACTTGCTATATCAGTTCCATATTTGGAACCAGTCCATGTATAAAATCATCCTCAGAACTTTTTAGTTTTAAAGATGATCTTTAAAGCAAAGATGACCTACAAGCAATCTTGTAGGGTATTTATCACTAAATCAATTTCTATTTGCATACTCCATTATTTACTCCATACACTATTAATATTATTATTATTATTATTATTATTATTGTTGTTGTTGTTGTTGTTGTTGTTGTTGTTGTTGTTATTATTATTATTATTATTATTATTAATGGAAATGGCCACGTTCAGCAAGATAATGCGCTCTAACACACTGCAAAAATTGTCCAGGAATGATTTCATCAAGCATCTACCTTCCTGAAGACTTTAGCTCTATCCATAATCATGCCCACCTGACCATCTAATCCGTGCCTTAAGAAGTTCTTGATCAACTAAAACAGGTGTGTTGGAGATGAAATCTGCAGGAAGGTAGATCTCAAGGAAGAGGGTTGGTGACCACTGACTTAAAGGATCTGCTGCTAATGTCTGGGTGCCAGATACCACAGCACACCTTCAACAGTCTTTCGGAGTCCATGCCTCGAAGGGTCAGAGCTGTTTTGGCGGCACAAGGGGGACCTACAGAATATTAGGCAGGTTTCAATGCTATGGCTGACTGGTGTATATTAGCTTGCTAGTGTTTAGTCCCAGGTTAAAATACTTTTAGCAATGGACCCAGAATCACATGTCATATTCTTTTGCACATTGCTAACTTTTTCCAAACAAAACCTTAATACTTGATTCAGTGTATAGAAACCAACAAGACAGTGTGGTTCCTGTGTTTCTGGCAAAAAGGAAAATCCTGGCTGTCAACTCAGGATGGTCAGGAGCAAATGTAACAGAGGGACACTAGAACTCTAGTACCTGTGATGTTCAACAGGATTACCCCAGAGCTGATTACTACAGAGCTGCTATGTCAGAGTTTTAGCAGAACTGCTTTGACACTGTCTGCTAATCCCTGTGTGTGTGTGTGTGTGTGTGTGTGTGTGTGTGTGTGTGAGTGAGTGAGTGTGTGAGTGAGTGTGTGAGTGAGTGAGTGAGTGAGTGAGTCAGTGAGTGTGTGAGTGTGTGAATGAGTGAGTGTGTGAGTGTGTGAGTGTGTGTTCTTCCAAGTGGGTCAGCATGATATCAAGAGGGGAGAGATACTTTATTAATGTGCAACAATTTCTCAATGTCCTTATAAACCCCTGGTGCCTCATATGGGTTGTTTCTTATGAAAAATTATTGAGCTACTATTGCTTAAATCGCACATATTACACTGAAACACTGAGCTCATAGCAATTTATTCCAAACGTCCAACCTCGCTGGATTCTGCCATTACTTCATTCCTTAATTCCATGTGCTAATTATGTGACATGTTAGTTTAAAAGGGTGATGATGTGAAAAATATCACGAGTGATAAAGTGAGTGAAAGAGAGATGGATACAGTGGGATGACAATATATTCCTTGTTACTTTAATCATCAGTGGCTGGTTCCTCACCAGTGCTCCTTTTGGTTTTGATTGACACATCAAAGTGGCACAGAGATGGGGAGGAGGACACACTGAAGTAGGAATCAAAGACACCTGAGGGGAAAGAACGAGTGCAGATATCCAGACCACTGAGCGTTTCAGCAGCTGGAAGACCATATGCGTAGATTAGTGTTGTGCATTACGCTTTGCGATGCATAGAGACAAACCCCTCCCCAACCTCCCCAACCATTCATGCCCCCATCCCCCGCCAAAAAAAACCCAGACACACACATACAAACACACGCAGTGATGCACATCCTTATATAGAGAAGCAGCCTGTTTGTTTTCAGAAGGATTTCAGGGAAGTTTTGTGTGACACATCAAAGAGAACCATGGTCCTGAACCATGGTTCCTTAATGGGATGTTACTGTACCTCATTAATGGGTACCATTAGCCTCTAATCATCAGAGAATTCCTTCTAACATTCATATGGATCTTCTTAGCATTTAACTTAAAAAAGTGGGAACTACATACAGCATGTGACATACTTTTACTACAGTTTCAAAATAGATTCACGATACTCAGTGCCTTTTTTGTAGTCACAAATCAATAGTGCAGTGGTGTTTAGTGCAATATTTGTGGCAACTTCAAAACTGACGTAGAATCAGTGAAAGCTATAACTTGGAATTTCCCACTGGGAAAAACTACTCAGAAAGTAGGAAAGGTGTCCTCAGCCCCAAGTTCAGCATATGACATCATGTTATATAATGTCATAAAATCATGTCATAAAATATCACTTCACAACTTCAATGTGTTTATGCTTGTATTTACTATAGATCAAAAAATGTTAGCTGGTTAAATAATGGTTAAATTAGTGGTTAGCATGTGTGTCTTGCACCTCTGGGGATGGGAGTTCAAATCCTGCCTCCGCCCTGTGTGCATGGAGTTTGCATGTTCTCCCTGTGCTTTCAGGGTTTCCTCCTGGTACTCCAGTTTCCTGTAGTCCATAGTGTGTGAATGGCTGTGAGATTGTGCCCTGCGATGGGTTGGGACCCCGTCCAGGGTGTCCCCTGCCTTGTTCTCTGAGTTCCCTGGGATAGGCTCCAGGCTCCTCTGTGACTCTGTGTAGGAAAATGGATGGATGGTTAAATCTATAACACTGGCCACACAGTTTGCTGTTTTGTGAAAGTAAAGACATCATGAATTTATGATCACTAATGTTAGCTGGCTAGCTTGTTGTTAACAAAACACAGGCTATTATGGATTCATATATGTTTTTTCCCCCAATTTTCTATCTTATCGTAATTCCAAGTTCAGACTTCTCACTTCTGTGTTAAGTTGAATGCAGCATTAGTTCTCTAGCAAGAGAAGATTATGTTAGTTGATAATCAGCACCATACTGTTTATTTAAGCTATAAAAAAGTCAAGTGTGGGGATTTCTCTGGCCAGTTAATGCAGTTATAGTTACAGTTTTGTGTACATACTTAAATACAGTCTGCATTTCTATTCACAATGAATGAATACGTAATGAAAGAGTCAAGCTTGAGGCAGTGAAGTATGTTGTACATAGCCACAAAAACAGAAGATCATTATCCAGACAACAGGATTGATAACAATGAAAGAAAAACAAAGCTACTCTATTCACAAATTGATATTCTGTACTTCATCAATTTTGTGGGCATTATTCTTTATTGTCTCTCATTTTTCTCTGTCACTATTGCCAACAAGCTAAATGTATGTATATCTTACATGTTAGAGATTTTGGCTGTACTACATACCCTCCTTCACTCACAACAGTTGAAGTGAAGCAATCCAGATGTGATCCATCTCATGACGCTCGCAGTGACGCTTTTGCAAAATTGGCTAAAAACCTCTGCAGTGTCTCCAAAGTCTATGTTTTTGTACCCTTTTAGGGTTGTGCATAAACATTTTTTTTCATTATCAGGCACACATATGTCTGGACAGTTTGGTCTTAGTTGTTTAATGTCTCATTTTTACCCAACATGGGAAAAGCAACTGAGTATGACAGTTCAGTCAAGACTGAAAAAATATAAAATGTCAATTATTCTAAGAATGATCTGTCAATTTACTGTAGAATAATGCTATATGAATAACCATATGGCCATTACATATTTGAGCAGTGTTACAGTATTGAAGGTTGCATCTGAAATAAGGCAATAATCATATCTGATCTGTTTTATGTCATGAAATACTCCTCTCGTGTGGTGGGAGGATTCAACTCTGACAGATTCAGGAATAAATGGCTTTATAAAACCACTAGATTCAAAGCATGCATCAAAATCTGAAAGGCACTTAAGAGCTATAAACATGAAAAAGGAGGGGAAAAGCTTTGTAGCAAAGACATGTTAAGGACAGAATTATTAAAAGTATTTTCTGCCTGTCACTTATCATATATGCTGAATGCTTATCCTGACCAGCAGAGAGGAAAGGAGTGAGGAACCAGATGGAACAATGAACTTTCAGTTCAGCCTTGCATATGACTCACCGTCTACTTTTGCTACAGTACAATAATATTATTTCAAAATAATCAACATTTCAGCTTAATCAGAATTTGGCATGAAATGAGAATTACGATGAGTGCCTGGCAATCACATTGTAACTCTGACTCTGGCAATTATGGTTGATTGCATTAATTACCTGAATTCTTCCATGAAATTCAGGTGGAATTATGTTTGATTAATTGAAGCCTCATTTGATGGATTGCTCTGGATTCACAAAGCTATTTCATAAATAAGTCCAGTTTGCTTTTCGCAAGTGCATGCACACTCAGACTTGAACACAATTCCAACTTTTCCTATTAATGTACGATTGCTGCTGTTTTTTGCGTTTTTTTTCCAGGTTAGCATGCTGTAATCATATTCAACATGTCTTCTGTTTCCCTGTTGCAAATCACCTTGACCTAGGTTGAAGGCTAAAGCTATTGTGCCATTTTATGTGGCTGTTGCTGTAGGACAGAACCCCCAATGGCACCTGAGTCCTTGCATTTCCGCCTTCCCTAGTCCAAACCTGATAAAGAGCAGAATATAAAGCTACCATATTGGTCAAAAGGATTGCATATGAAATGTATTATGGTGGACTGAAATACAATGTCTGTTTGGAGCCTAAAAAACACACACACACACACAAAAAAAACTTCTTGCTGGTGTTGATCACGGAATGAATCGTTCATCCCCTCAGGTCAGGTAGAGACAGAGCATGATGAGAGGCTTCCTCAAATTACAGAGCACCGTCAACCTTAAATGGAGTTCATCCAGAGGCTGAGGCAAAATAAGGTCATCCATTAAGGCACTCCAACCTGCATTCCTAATGACAAACGTCAAGAGGAATAAAAGCTGATTATTACTTGTGTTAGTGCCCCTGAGCACGACAGCCTTAAAATACTACTTAGGGCCTGTTGTACTTTTAATACTACTTGATCTATAGTTCAAGACATGCAAACATTGCCAAGAGCCAGCAATGAACTTATAATTAACAAACAGAACAGGAAATCCAAATTGTACCGGGGCAGCATAATAAATCTGTTGGCCATGCTGAATCTATTAGAATCTCCTTTCCGCGTGGCATACATGAGGACATATAAAGCAACAGTAACAGATTCACGGCAGACAACCTTCACAGTGTATGAGTGTACTTATCTACTGAGTGTACTTATCTTGTACTTGTCTACTGCAATGAAAATCTGAGCCATTTGAAGCAAGCTATTAAAATAACACTACTGTATGACTCTTCTAAGGACTGTTCCTTAGACTCTATTCCTGTAATACATATGGCTATACATCTTAAGATTGAATTTCTGACAGAATCTGCCACTGCAGAAGCTCGGTAGTAAATCTCACTATCAACAATGGCCTGGAGTTACGCAGCCACCTCATGAATTCAAGACTGATTTGCAATGTTTTTCTTCATAACTTTGCATGTGAGACAATATGGCTTCTTCAAGGACTCTGGCCTTGAGGTTCAGTTCTATTGAAGCGCTCCCACCCACACATAAAACTCAGCTTCTAACCATGAAGAGAAAAACAGAGTATCAGAATGAAATATACTGCACATCAAAGTCCCATAAATAAAATGTAAAAGCAAATCTATTATAATTGCAAAGCATGTCCATGTCTGGTATGAGGAACATAATGTTCTTTCTTTGCCGTCAAGTTCAACACACTGAATCTAGCCTATCATGGTTTTGAAAGAAAGCCACTGTTTTATCCAGCTAAAAAAGCTATGTTCTTCTTAGAATCTTTTAGGTCTTTGTGCGTCAGTATGTACATTGCTATTGTAAGCCAAAATGGCACTTCAGTTGAAGTCAGCTATCAAAATGAAAAGCCTTATTTACCCAAAACACAATAAAACACAATTCTTTACATCATGAGTAGACAAACGGTCTGACTATAGAGTGGATCCCATAATGTTTCATGTGGTTTAGTGAATAGTTTCCGTCTAATGCAGCTGTACAACGACCCCAAAAAAATGTCTAATCCCTGCCTTTTCACCCTCCTATATATCAACATAACTTATATTTGGAAATTTATTTATAACAGCTGCCTTATGCCACAGTGTTACTCAAACATCTGCATGCAATGCTCTCACCCTAACACCTTTGTCACACAAACAGGTACACAGGACAGTGGCGCAAACAGACACACCAGGTGTGTGTGTGTGTGTGTGTGTGCTGTTCCTGTGACTGCTGTTATCAAGAGATGCATAGAAGCAGGGATGGAGGCACAAAGTTTTGTAGCTCACTAGAATTATTTGTTTTTGGAGCCCAGTTAATACATACAAAAAAAAAACAAAAAACTATAGAAGCTGTTAACACAAGGAGCCTAATGGGCTCTTTTCTATTTCCTCCCTAGTAAAACCATTAAAGGTTCTATGTAAAACTAATTTCAAAGAGGTTTCCAAGTTGAACTCCTTTAGAAAGCCTTTTTCCCCTTGAGAAGCCATTTGTAGAACAGTTGAAGCCAGTCAAAATACGATTCACGTACACCAGTAGACAAATTCTCATTGACTTGAGTGGAATACTATTATTATATAACTAAATAATTTTATTGAAGCTTAAAAGCTATATGGAAGAACAACACTATGTAAACAACTGCATAATAATCTGGAACTTTCTGGAATTTTTTATTTTACTTTCTGGAAGTCTTATTATCTCTGTGCTGTACTGACTAGATGGATGTCAGTTACTTCTACTCTTATATCTTAATTATATTATATTAATTTATCATAATCTATCCTTCTTGGATAGATTATGATAAATTAATTGTTCCAACAGAGAAATGTCAAAACTTTTAGTATGATGTAGTTAGAAAACAATGTAATAATGCAGTGACCTGAAAACTAAATCCTGATAATGTACTGTACTGTACTTATGTTTTCTTTTGTCTAAAGTCTGTGTTCCTGGTTTTTCCTGCTCTAAAAGCAGAGAATGTGTGTTTGGGGTCATGTAAACATCTGTAATGAGCTGGTGCCACTCCTGTCAGGACTACTATCAGGTCAGTCTCCCAGACCTGTGTTTAGTGCCTTAATGTGTCAAGCCATCATATCACATCATTACAGCCACGTAGAAACAACCCTCACAGCTTAGGGTTGTAATAGATCCTTCACTCAGAAGGCCAAATGTTTTCATTAGGCCTGGTCTCAGGGACTGTTGTGGCTCCACTGCTGTTAGGATATAACAAGCAGTGTGACATCTCATCCTTTGGTTCTAAAAGCCATTGAATCTGTACAGGTATGTGCTGGGGTGAGGCCTGGCTGTGTATGGACAAGTTGGAAGGAGTGCCCTTGACTCAATTCAAACATTATAGAAGTATTTTCATTACACAACTGGTTATGACATACTGAATTAAACGTCAAAATCTAAGTTTGAACTTTAGCCTGGAGTATTTTAATATTTCATTGTATAAGAAATAATGCTTAGCAGGGAATGCAGATTTTCCAGTAAGAGATTCCAGTACTTCCCATGTTAGTTTGCCAATGTAATGACTCACAATTTCTGGTACAATTGCCCATGAAAATCAATAAACCTAAATTTGTATTCTTGGAACATTCCAGCATTTCTCAATAGTTTGTACCTGAAGTTGAATCGTTACCATTTTTTTAAGGTCACATACACCTACTGTCCACTTTATTAGGAACATCTGTACACCTGCTCATTCACTGTTATAAAATCAGCCAATCATGTGGCAGCAGCACAACGCATAAAATCATGCAGATACAGGTCAAGAGCTTAATGTTAGGTAATGTTCACATCAAACATCAGAATGGGGTAAAGTGTGATCTCTGTGACATTAACCGTGGCATGGTTGTTGGTGCCAGATGGGTTGGTTTGAGTATATCAGAAACTTCTGTTCTCCTGGAAATTCCATACCAAACAGTCTCTAGAGTTTACACAGAATGGTACAAAAAACATCCTGTGAGCAAGGATCTGCAGGCTGAAATACCTTGTTGATCAGAGGAGAATGACCAGACTGGTTTATGCTGCCAGGAAGTTTATAAGTAACTCAAATAATCACTCTTTACAACCATGGTGAGCAGAAAAGGATCTCAGAATGCGCAACACAACACAACAAATACTGAGGCTATCATGGGCACAAACTCACCCAAACTAGACAGTTGAAGACTGGAAATAAAGACCAGGTGTTTTTATTTTTTTCTAAACTTCATACTGAATGAGGGACAGTCCATTCTTTGTAATCTCTAGAGATTGTTGCGTGTGAAATTCCGAGGAGATCAGCAGTTTATGAAATTACTCAGACCAGCCCTTCTGACACCAACATCCATGCCATGATCAAAGTCACAGAGATCACACTTTTTATTCATTCTGATGTTTGATGTGAACATTAACTGCAACTCTTGATCTGTATCTGCACGATTTTATGCACTGTGCTGCTGCCACATGATATGCAACTATCGAGCACTGGAGCAACAAAGTAAATAAGTAATTAAATAATTTTGGTTACTTACACTTTCCCAGAGGTTTTGTGCTAACCATGTTTATTTTTTGAAAAATGAAAAAATCAATCTCATCTCTAAAAGGATCAATATTTTGCAGTTTAAACTTTCACAGACCTCTCTGACTGAAGAATTCATGAATGTTAATCATATTTAAATTATAATATTTAAACAACAAAAAGCCACATCATACAGTGATCAGATAAAAGAGTCACCAAATTAAAGAGCTGTGATAATCCGTTGTAGGGAAGTCAAGGGATCACTGCCAAAGTCCAGCTCAGGTATCAATAGCAGCAGAGGTCATGGTTAGAGAGAAGCAGCTTCATTAGCTGTACAGAAGGACTTGTTGATCACAGCTGAACAGGCACAAGGGGAACCAAATGAAGATCATCATTCATCATTCCTTCAAATGAAGAACACTAATATAATTCATTTGTAACCACAGGAAAACCATCAGTTGTTATTTATTCTAATGTCATTTGCTCTTGTCAATTGCTCCATATGGACCTGCATCACAGGGGTTAATGAATAATAAAGCTTTACTTGCACTGCTGATTAGGGAAGCTATTCACATTTGGAGTAGAGCAGATACAATATGCTCTGTTGCTCTTTGACCTCTTTGCCTCTTGCATTCTTTCCTCGTCTTGCAAGTAGCATGGGATGATGGAGAGACTTTCTCCAGGAAGTTCAGCAGCAGGGGTCTATTACGAAGAGCACAGATGTCGAGTTTCTCCACCGTATTGATTTAAAGGAGTCTGGAGGGGTTCAGAAGCTGCAGGTTACAGAGCAAAAGGTCTCTACATGAAATTGTAAGGCACACAGATACTAAAAAGCCATATTGCTGCTGGGCTAGGCTTAGTGTTTGAGTCTGAGCTAATGAAAAATAATGTTGTGGTCGGGTCAAAAGGGCAAGATCAAGGCTTGAGAATCTCCTCTCCATTTCCAGAAGCTCAGAATTAATGAGGGTTGAATGGTCTGAGCAGCAGCGAGGAGCCATTTTTCAGTATCACTTACTCAAGAGGGCCACTGAGCCCTAAGGCCATGGTGTGCTGTCCACCTGTTGTCTCATTACGTCCTAATAGACTGCACAACAACTAGCCAGGGGACACTACTGCTTTTAAAAGGGGTTGTCTTACAAAGTTTCAGTCATTTGTTGAATGTTTCGTAACTATATGGCTGTAGGTATTACGGCTGTGTGTGGATGTTTTGGCATACTTGTGGTATGCCAAATATCAGCTTGGATTTGTTCTGATAAATGATAATGAATTCTGTTATTTATGCTTAAGGTTTCTGTGTTTGTATGCAAGTGTCTGTGTGTTTGTTTGCATTTTTGGATGGGTGTAGTCATGCTCAGCAATCTGCTCTGCTTTGTGATTAACAAACAGCATTATTAGCTCCTGTAACTGATTTAGAATCACTCAAACTGTTCCTGTCGTCAGCTTTCTAACCTGAAGTATGTCAGCACTTTGCTTCAACACCTCCAACTGATTGTCCACACTTAAGTATATCAAGCCAGAAAATCGAATTGCATGGTGTGCAAGGCATGCATGATGTGCATTGAATGAACCTATCCAAATTCCAAGATTTTTTGCCATTAATTTATAAATGTAAAATGTATTTAACTAGCAATTCTTCACTAGTACATTCATCAAACTAACCTTGCTAATTAAAAATTTCACCCTTTTTGGAGTTTTGCATTCTAAAATTGTTAAATATCACATTTTCTCATTTCTCATAATAAATTTTTTTGTAGCGTACATTTTATGTAGTGTAATTAGCAAAGCCACTGTCAACTAATTTTTGTAACTGGTTTCTATTTTAACTATACTGTAGCTTCTCTAGTGATTTACCACTGACTTCAGAAAGAAAAAAATAGCCTTGTTGTTGTTGTTTCATCTAAAAGATTCTAAATCTCTTTTTTCTCCCCTTTATTTTTCAAAATCCTTTGATCAGACATGACAATATTTAGTACAGGTGGCATCAATGCTACCAAAGTATCAAGTATATCAAAGTGTTTCAAAGTATCAAGTATACCAAAGAATTATCCATCAGATTATTTCAGCTCCCCTTTTACCACAAACACAGAAACTAAAGTGACTTCTTTCCTGTTCACTCAGCCTCTTTGTGCATGAACGCAAACAAAACTGTATCTAGTTAGAATTTTTACCATTTTATATACACTATTTTAGTGTAATAGGTTATGTGAGGTATTGATGAGCAGTTTTGCCTCACTTTTTTAATAATGGGGAAAACACAATCGTTGCACTATGAGATAATCATGATCTACAGCTAATTTTAATCTATTTTATTAAACCAGATGTGATATGAGCACTGCTCCTTTGCATTGCAGTGCTACATTATTTTGATCAACATAGCTTTTTAGACTAGCTGAAGGGGAGAGGTAGTATTGGAGTGAACACAAGCCACAAACTTATTTTGCCACTTTCTGCAAGCACCATGCCACTACAAATACTGTACAGCCCCCTCTGAAACTATTGGAAGGCAAGGCCAATAAATTTGTTTTTGCTGTAGACTGAAGACATTTGGGTTTGAGATAAAAATGAATATGAGAAGAGAGTTTAGAAATTCAGCTTTTATTTCCTAGTATTTATACATAGATGTGTTAAACAACATAGAACATAGCACATTTTGTATCAGATCACCCAGTTTGGTGGTGAATATTGGAACATGTGACTGATAGGTGTTTATTGTTATCCAGGAGTAACTGTTTAAATAATAAATAGCTCTGAACATGTACTCTTGGATTTAGCCTTTAGTTTCACCTATGAAGACTGCATTTGTTGTTAAAAAGAATAAGTCAACATGAAGATCGGAGAGCTGTCTATGGGAGAGAAGCAAGCCTTTTTGAGGCTGAGAAAAGAGGGACAATCAATCAGAAGAATTGTACAAATATTAGGCATAGCCAATACAACAATTTTGAAAAAAATAATAATAATAAACCACTTGTGTACTGAGAAACAGACACTGAATGGGTCGGCCAAGGAAACAACAACAGCTGATGACAGAAACATTGTGAGAGCTGTGAAGAAAAACCCAAAAATAACGGTCAGTGACATCACCAACAACCTCTTCAGGGCAAAGGTTTTGGACTGGCCACGTCACCAGACCAAACCCAACTGAGCATGCATTTCACCTCTTGAAGAGGAGACTGAATGGGAGAAACCCCCCAAAACAAACAACAACAACAACAACAACAACTGAAAGAAGCTGCAGTAAAAGCCTGGAAAAGCATCACAAAAGAAGACACCAACAGTTTGGTGATGTCAGTGATGTAAGGTTGGTGCAGTTATTGCAAGCAAGGGATATGCATCCAAATATTAAGTGTTATTTACTTTAATTTACTTCAAGACTTATCTGTTCTTATATTTTTGCTTCCCTATAAATTGGGTGGTCTGATACAAAAGGTTCAATGTTGTTTTATGTTGTTTAACACATCTAGATGCAAATACCAAAAAAAAAGCTGAAGCTAAACTCTTGTCTCATATCCATCTTTTGATCTCAAAACAAATGTATTTGGTGTATAGCACAAATATATACACATATTATATATCATTGGTAAATGATCTTTAGTATTACGAAGTGTTTCATCTTGAAATGTTTCATACAATCAGTGATCAATGTTTTTATTTTGTTGTTATTATTATTATTATTATTATTATTATTATTATTATTATTATTATGCTGCCAAGGGATATGCATGGTAAAATTTTTAGCCAAATAAACTATGAACGGGTAAGATTACAGTTAAAGATGAAGAGGAACATGAGTTGAATCTTCTCTCAGCATCTTACCACATCTAATTATGTCATTTTCATAAACCACTTTGTTCCTTTAATTAAAAGTACAAAAGCCATATGCCTGAAAACACAATTTTAATTACAAGCGTTTGTAAACTAAAACCCAGCTCAGAGCATTTTCCCTGTGTGAAAGCGAAAGCCTTACATAATTAAGGAAATATTGTCATCTGGTGGAAATCTGAGGTTAAAGCAACATGTCAACCATTGAATGATGCAACTAGGCTACACAATTTAAAGAACAAAAATAGCTATAAATGTTTGCACTCAGCTGTAACTTATTATAGTGTGTCATGAGTACAAGTGTAAAAATTTTTATCATATTTATTGAGTCTTTTTCCTTATTCATGAATATTAAAAGGTGAATTTGAACTTTTAAGTGCTGTTTTCATAGCTAGATACAGGCTTGGGGAGTAACGGAATACATGTAACGGCATTCCGTAACCAGGATACAAACAACTGTAATCCGTTACAGTTAGGCCTATGTAAAAATAAACAAGCTTTTCAGATTACATGTACATTTTGTAAAAATGAAAGGAAAAAAAAAAAAGGAGAATACATCAGGATTACAATTTCAGGATTACATTTTTTTCATTTAAAACCAAAGAAATTAATCTTTTGACATAACACAAGACAGCTGCTTGATTGCAACCTAATTCTGGTTCTCGCTTGCCAGTCGTGGCTCACATGAGCAACCTCCTGGTGCATGCGCAAATAAATTTTGAGCAAAGTTAATTTGGTAGAAATGAACAGATAATTGTTATCTGAATTGCTTTTGTTAGGGTGACCATATGTCCTCTTTTTCCTGGACATGTCCTCTTTTTCAAACATTAAAAAGGCGTCCAGCCGGGATTTCTAAATTTGAGAAAATGTCCGGGATTCGGCTTTAATTTCATTATGATGTGCTTATGGTCTAATACTGCAACATGTGTGCACATGTTTGCATTGCTTTAACCCCTCTCTGTAATTCCCACCTTCTCACACACCGATTGGTCGATTCTAAAAGGCTTGCAGCAACTATTGGCCAAATTCCTGCCTCTCAACCATTAGCCTACTCTCAGCGAACACGCAAAGGTAAAGTGTTGTTGTGTACTGCATCAAACAATTGCTTGACAATAGCAGCAAATGACAGCTGTCCTGAGTCGAAAAAATGTCCATGGTCATATAAGGTCATTTTTAATTTCATGTTATCACCTTGCTTCATATTACATGGTCATTCAAATATGTAAATGATGGCAGAAGGTACACTCGTGGAATCTGATATTTTATTTTATTCCATGGACATTCAAAAGAATGTAGGAAAAATATAAAACATGGAATATGGTCACCCTAACTTTTTTTGATGTAATGTTACCTGCATCAGGGACAGTGATCTTTTATTTATTTATTTAAAATGAATCCAAACATTGAACATGTTTTAAGCTCTAAAATAAGCTCTAAATAAAAGTATTTTAGATCATATTGCTTTTCTCATGACTTTATTTACATATGTGAGCTTGAATCAAAAAGTAATCAGATTACATTACTTTCATATTGTGATACTTGGATTACGTTACTGATAAAAAAAAATATATATATATAAAGTAATTTCCACTACAAATACCATTACAAACCATCAGCTAACCATTACCAATGCCATTATTGGTCCTTAATGGTATCCACTAGATATAACATGTCACCAGTGCGAGCCAATAAATTACCAGCAGAGACCCACAGGGACCAATACAGTTTTCATTAAAACCAATAGTCTACAATTCACATTATAATCATTACAAATTCTATGAGGGTTTCTATTGTTTTTGTTGTTGTTGTTGTTGTTGTTTTTAGCAGGGGATAGATAGATAGATAGATAGATAGATAGATAGATAGATAGATGAACTATATGAAAAATCATAGGTAGGCCTAATTACCGTACCACAGTCTCTTTTTTATTCTAAATTCATGAACCCCAAATGGTTTGACCTTAAAAGTATACTGTATCTTTGTATAAATAATTAATATAACCACAAGGTGGCAGTGTCGTCGTTGTTGACAAAGAAGCGGTTCTGTTGGTGGCTTCACCTTGGGGAATTTTGTATCCTACATTAACAGTAGTGCTCATGTTACAGCTCGATAAGCTTACACTGATTCTTCACTCATGCTCTGACATAGCCTATTCCCCACACGCTCAACTGCATAAGGAAAAGATAAGATAATGGTTAAAAGATGAGATCAACTGACTCGTTGCAATTTTGCCCAGTTATGCAGATTACTTGTAGGACGTTATAGCCTATTACGAAAAACTACCTTTCCCATAGTGCACCGGGGCGCAGTGGCTGTTTGACGTTTTTACGCTGCCGCTTTGCCCATCGTGGAGAATTGCCCAGCATCTCCTGACGGGGAGCAGCCTAACGCAGAGCAAAATGCACTGAAATAGACCATTTGTATTTTCTCTCCGTTGGCAATGAAAGAGAAGGTCTGGGACAATGTAGCTGTCGCCGTGAGCCGTGCCGGAATACGGGCCATTATTCTGAGAGAAATGTGGAATCTTTTTAGCTGGAGCTGTTAGATAGCTAATAAATATATATATAGATATAGATATATATATTTATAGAAAATGAAGAAACAATTCAACCGAATGCGACAGCTCGCCAACCAGACTGTTGGCAGGTAAGAATGATTTCCTTGCAGCTGAGCCTTAAAAAAAATTATTATGGTGATTGGGTTCAACTTTGAACAGGAACCGGTGTTTTTTTCCTGCATGGATTTAATTCAAATTCAGCCCGGTATTAGTGATTACGCAATGCTGGAGCTGAAGCGTGCTTCACACAGCGTTTCTCTGAGGTGGGAGATATATATATATATATATATATATATATATATATATATATATATATATATATATATATACTACAAACTAAATAAAAAAGCACAGTGTATTTTTTCCGTGTATATGTTTTCTTGGGTGTTTAGGATGCAGCAGATGCGCAGTGACCTCAGAGATCCTCCAAAATCCGATAAAGCCCTTAACACAATACACACCTCCAGTGTAACGCTTCTCTATGCTACAGTTATACTGAGGGAGCCACAGAGCTGTAATGCGCTCGGCGTCAGCTGTCCTCCATCTGATGCAGACGGACGCAGTAACTGCGACGTGAGGCAGGGTTGCCAGATAGTTGTGTCTCTGTCTAGTTTAACCACTACTTACACGCCATGCAGATGACTACAAACTAAGACGTGTGACTACGTGGAATCCGCGTGAAATTGTATTTTTTTAACGTGATTATTAATCCATCGTTTGCGAAGGGGTTTGTGGTCAATCTGGCAACTTGGTTTAGAGGCGAGAAAATGGAAGAAACGCAACGTTTCCATCACATCACACAGTCAGTGTTGGGGGGAAAAAGGAGGGGTCGGGTACATAAAGTCCATCGGCATTGGCTCTCAGGCATTTTTAGGTCATGTTTTAAAACTGAACGTTCACCTGTTTAAAGATGGAAATAGCCTTGATGAAGATGCTCAACACTGCAGCATCCTTTTGAAGACCCTATCAATTGTGTATTTTGTTCTTACGGTGGGAGAACCATTATAGATTGTTCTGATAGATGCTAACCCATGCATTAGTGCTGTGGCGCTTGATCCTTCCGTGTTTAGTTTGTGTTTCACACCTCCCCCGCCTGAGCTGTCTTGCCAAAGGAAAAAAGGACGAGGTGCGTGGGACCAGGTGTGCTGTGTTCTGCTCCAGGTTCTGGCATGCTGGGGGATTATGCCACACAACATTGTGGGTCATGATCTAAACATCCTGCTGTGCATGAGCCGGGTGGTCGGATAACAGAACTTTTTTCCTGTTACTGCGTGTGTATCTCGGTCCCAAATTAGTATTCTCCACATCTCTGTCGGCTGTGTCCAGGGAGCGATGGCATTGGCCCGCTGGGGTACTCTGTTCACAGCAGCACAGTAATGAGCAACAACATGTTCTTTAAACAGCAAACTGACCGGTCTCATTAATAAAAAAGGTCAAGACTGGGAGAGCTGAGATTATTGTGGGAATTAGAGCTGACACTGTCCTTTTACTGCATGTCACTGACACAGAGACATCTCTTCATAAGAACTATTTATATGACTGACTCACAGGCTCTGCCCTTGCCCTTTGCACATGTGACCTTGAGAGACCTTGAGAGTCTTTGCATACTGAGCTTGTAGCAAATGTTATGGATTATATATAGTCAGCTCCAGATTATCAGTACCCTTGGTTTAAAAACAAAAAAGTGGGGGTGGGGTGGCATTGCTGTGGTTAATGAGCAAATAAATTTACTTCATTTAAAGCTAAATTATGTCACATCCATTTTAGGAGACTTTTTAAAAAATAAATAAAATGATTTTTTTAAATACGATTTTTACAAATATTTTTGTACACATTATAAAAATCATCTAATCTTTCTAAATTACTGTATTGCTGGCAGTTTGTGAGCAAACCTATATATCATGATTCATATTGTGTATTGCAGAAATGCCTATGAGAATCGTGATACATTTTTGTCATATCCTGTAATTCTCTCTGATTTTCATTGCGACTTCAAGCTAATGAACCTCAAATACATATTTTCCCCTAATCTATTTTTTATACCTATCTTTAAGAAGGGTGGCAATAATTCTGCAGCTGACGTTATGACACTCAGACCCTCATTGGCATTTTATCCATTAGCACCTTAGCCTTGTCTTATGTTGTTATTAGGTTGCATACAGAAGAGGAAGAACCCTAGCTGATGAAATGGCTGGTGACACTTTAGTGTGGATGTAATGAATGATGCCGTATTCTGGTTATTTTCTTCTGGTCATTAGCCCTGTTCAGATTTCTGATTGGATGAAGCACACCCAGACCCACAACAGCAGCTTCAGCAGCTGCATAATATCACATGCACACTGAGTGTAATTATACAAGAGGTGCAAACTGTTAGGGTGATGGAAATTATTTATAGGATTTCTCAGATCACCCAAATAGGATGTAGGTGTGCTGCTTGTAAATATTTAAGCATTATTGCATGAGCAAGAGTAGGGTTATTTTGAATATCAGCAAAGCTGCGATTCAGCCTAAGGCACAAGGCCGTAGGCCGAGAACCACAGGTAATCACAGCCATGCCGATATTCAGTATAAGAGCACAATTGCGAGTGCAGTGTTGCTTTCATACAACAGTTCTATAACTAAGGACTTAATATAGAGTAGCTGACATTTCAGACATAGTATGGCCAAATAATTAGTTTATTTTCGCTCCACAAACAGATATAGATCCCGAAGAAGCCACACTCACAGATAGCCAGTCAGCTAGCTGGCTAGCTAGCACGCAATGATTTGTACAGTCCTGTTAAAGATGCAGCTGGTGTTATAAGTTATATCAATGAAAAATGAATTGTTTATCATGGCCTCTGATGATGTCGCTATCTCTACTACTAACTGTTTCATTGGGACTGTTGCATAGTAGGGCTGGGCGATATGAAAAAAATATCATATCACTATACCTGAGGACATTTCTACGATACGCGATACATATCCAAAATACTTCAAATCAACAGCATCCATTCAGTACCATTTAATTTGTAATTTGTAATTATTAAAAGCGTTTTTAAAAAATACATCACCATGCCAATGAAATTTACGTATTTATAATAATATCGATATTATATTGATATATTGTCCAGCCCTAGTTGCTAGAATTGGATTTTTTATGTGGCGAATACAGACAAGTGGAATGATACAAACAGTTAAATGTCCCAGTGTGGTTACACTAAATATAAGCACCCTTGGTACGACGCTCCAGAGGCGTGTTTAAAGGGGTGGTAAGGGGCAGCCTTTCTAAACTCCTAAGAGCTTATATACATAGTTAGCTAGCTTAGCTATCATAACTTCGGCAGACTACTGAATAGCTGTGACTTCCCCGTGTTATTCAGCAGCGGTGCACCACCACATAAATAGAAAATAGACAAAAACTGCTGTTTTAAAGATTAAAGCTACAATCACTTTTCCCAAATAGGCTACAGTAAAGTGGTAAACACTGACATGTGAGGTTTGAGAATGTTAACTTAGCGATCTGATCCAATGACATTGGGAATTTTAGGCTGAGGCAAAGCATAGCCTTCATGTGTGATGGTGCAGTTAACCCACAAGAACAAATACAAATTTCAAGTTCAGAACATGGAGTGTAGAGAACTCTCACACACACACAGTGCAATATTTGTGTTGAGAATAAATTAAGTTAAATGAATAATTAATGCCTATATGATGTTTTTTTATTTAGTAGAACAGAATTGTGTCAGAATCTCATGCAAATAATTTATTCAATACAAAATGATTTTCAGGCTCTTGTGCAGTGACACTTTTCATGTAATACCACCTGTATTAGGGCACAGGGCACTGCACAAGAGCCTGGAAATCATGCCCAATGTTATCTAAGCCAGTATTTATTGATAGAAATATATCCTGGAATCACCCCTGTGCCACTCATCCAAGCAAATTAGTGGACCGGAACTAACTGTTGTATAATTGTATTTACACATTTAGTGTTTCCCATCACACAGTGTGTCCCTCATCATCTGTAATGCACTGAGGTTCACTCCCACTTAGAAGAAAATGGCAATTTCCTGCAGATGATATGTGTGAGTGAGTGTGAGTATGTCAGAGGGAAAGTTTGTGACTTTGCTTTGGCCCACAGTGACCTCTCTGGTTGTGTATTTGGAGGCCTTGCTCTCATTCACGTGCTGTTACTGATGTTTGTGTGATTGGTGGGGAGGAACTGCGGTGTACTCATTCCCTCAGGAAGGGTGGCAGCCAGCGTCTTGTTTGGCTAGAGCAAAAAAGTGTGTGTGTGTGTGTGTGTGTGCGTGTGTGCGGATGAACTTGTTCACCCTACAGAGCCTTGTCACACACTACACTAAGGGAATTATTTTTTATTCATCCCACAAAACACCTTAGTTGCTAGATGGTACAAACCAGGAGACAGTTACAGCTGAGTAAGCGAAATCTGCACTAGACAAAGTCCAATTTTTAGTGATTACTCCCTCTTACATTTCTTATTCTGATTATATAGATTGGTATAAGTGTAATATAGGAATAATCATGGTTAACTGGTTTTATGATAAGAATTCACTACAGCTGCTTTGTAGAAATCAAACTAATACAGTGTCCATGTATCGAATATACAAAAATACATAAACAAATAACTAAAGTCTGATGGATTTGTACCCCATCCAGGGTGCCCCCTGCATTGTGCCCCAAGTTCCCTGGGATAGGGTCCAGGCTTCCTCATGACCCTGTGTAGGATAAGTGGTACAGAAAACTCCCATGATCTCCCATGATCCTTAGCTCACAACCTCAGCACATGAACTTCAATAAATCAAAATTGGTTGCAATCAACCTACTCCCTTTAAATAACCCAAAGTTTATTACTTTTTGCAAAGTCTCAATTCAGCATTGTGTCTATGAAGATTCTTCTTCATTAGAGTTTTTTCACCATAGCTTGCTTACTGTCTAGTTGATGTGTGTTTTGCCTTTCTCACATTTCTGAGTATTACCAAGCCGTTTTGTTTGTCTTCTTTGTTTTTAATAAAACTGGAAAACCTGAGCTTGGATCCATCTACCTGCTTCATGACAGCAGTGAACTGTTCAGCAGTAAACTGAGTTTTCTGTGCTTTTTTTGCAGAAAACTACTTGAATTGGTGAAATTGCAATTGCAACCCTTTCAACCCTGACTTAACTAGCTAGCTTATCTAGTGTCGTTTTGCTTTATTAATTAAAAAGAACAATGGATGATCATCTTGGAGACACACACATATAAGTGGTATATATATTGCCTTTCCCCCAACTCATTTTGCTCATTGGCTGACACTGACTATGTTTACATGCACATCAAATTCTGTTTAAGGTCTATATTCGGGTTGCAGCCATATTCCAAATACGATGTTTAGATGCATACAGGCATCCGACTATTCTTGTATACTGTACATGGTTGTTGTAAGTATGCTGATCTACACATGTGCTTTTCCTTTCCCCGGTGTTATTTCCCGGGAGATTCAAGATGCTGCCGTTGCTACCCACTATTCCTTGCAGACTGAGCGTGAGCATATACCTCCTTTCAGTGGATTTTCTGAATCAGGTGTTTACATGCAACAAATTTCAGAATTTGGGAACAGAATATTATCTTGAATATTAATCTGAATCGGGCAATCGGATTGCCAAATTCCAATTAATATCAGAATATTGATATCCTTATAAATGTAGTCATTGATACGTTTTTAGTTATACACAATGCTTAATCTGAATCTAACAACTGTACTACTTAAGGAATAAAACACGATGGAGTGTAGAGTTATAGGAAAATAATCATCAAAGGAATTGTGTTATGCAACCCTGTTGTAGTTTTCCACAACAAACCATTTTTATTCATCTATTTAAAGTTATATTCATGTTGTGGAATGTCCATGAAACAAGTTATTTTCTTTTCTTACATAATGTTTACAACAGCTGTAAACAATTGTTTTCTCAGCAGCTTCTCTCTTTTTCCCTTTTCTGGAGTTAATAAGAGAAAAATATGTCACATCTTGTCATGAGTTAGCATGAAACCCACAAAGACTTTCCAAAAATGCTAAATGGGAGAATGCATGAGGTGTTGGTGTTGGTGTGTTAGGTGCTGAGGTTTAGTCTGGATGGGTTGGTGGGTGTCAGGCAAGGTGTCACTGTCCCAGGAGTAAGTTGTAATGAAGCATGTATTTTATGTGTGCCTTGTAATGTATGCACATATATGTATACAAATTGCTTACAGTAGTAATAATAAGCTTTAATTTAAAAACAAGTATTTGCTCTTTGCTCTGTGGCTAGTCCAGGTTAAGTATGCATGTTTATCACCAGCCCACATTAGTACTGCTCTTTGTCCAATTTGCTTGTGACCTAAAGCATAAATGGTGAAATACAGGCAGAACAATAAGCCGTAGCTGTCAGAATAGATGTGAATTTCAATCATGTCCTGTTCTTAAAATAAACATGTACTGTCTTTGCCAGAGATGATGTTTTAAGTATTTTCATTTGGTTTTGCCAAGGTTTGGTTTAGTTATATATCTGGGTTTTTTTTTTAGACATTATAAAAGTTCCAGATATGTACCATGTGTATCAGCTTAGCTTTAAATTCAGTAAATGTGATTTGTATCAGTTAAATTAGATGATAAATGTCATTGAATTGGCTTGGGATCGGTTTAGAGTTGAGTTTTTCCAGTAATACATTTTCAGCAATAAATGCGATATAACTATATCGAAGGATCAGTAATGCCCTTTTATTCTGTCCCAACCTTTGGAGTAAGCGACAGCAGAAAAGCAGGCAACGTCATCTTTCAGCTATATCTGATATGTCACAGGGACAGTATCTTTTTTCAGCCATTACAGCCACCTCTCTCTCTCTCTCTGCAGTGTCCTAGTTTTGTATCTATCAGTAGCTCCTCCTCTCTCTTCTCTTTGCCTCCTCCTCCTCTTCCCTCTATTCTTGTCTCTTCTCTTCTCCTCTCCTCCCACACTGGAGGCTTGCAGGTATGCAATGTCAGCAGCAACATACAGTCCCTCATACACACCTGTGGGCTCCTCTGCATGACATTACTGATGTGATGCAGACTGTTCTTGCAGTGGATATTCCCACAGAGGCGCACAGCTCAAAGGGAAGCCAATGATTTGAAACACTACTAAGTTATAACTTGCCTGCACAGTGTGTCGGTTAGGGTAGTATAGGCTTTTCAGCCTATTAGTAAGGAATGAAACAGTGGGACACCAGCTCAAAGGTAATTATTTTCCCAAAATAATAATAAGAGCACACCAGGGAGTGTTTTATTCCTTTTATACCGTAGAAATTTGCCAAGACAAAAAAAAAAAGAATTAAAGTATGAAACGTCACACTTTTATCTGTTTACAGTTACATTTAATGTTGTGGAACATTCCTGTTTTCACTTACGTTATAGCAACTACAAACAGTTATTCTATTAGCAGTCTCTGTTTTTCTTGTTGTTGTTTTTTCCCCCAAAAATGCACCTTGTCATGTTGCTAAGAAACTGCAAAATCTTGTACTGATGAATTTCACAAGTATTAAAACTTACAGCTTTGCCTCTGGAGACTCTGGAGACTCCTTCCAAAGTGCTAAAAAAAAAAAAAAAAAAGTCTTCTCAAAGAAAACCTCAGCATATCAACAATCTATCATACAAAGTTGCTATGTAATTTGATGATAATATATTTTGATGATAATGTAAGTAAATGATAATGCATTAGAAAAAGCGCATTAATATCCTAAACACATGCCTAGCAGCTACTACTCTCATATCCACTGTTATTAACTACTACTCTCATCTCTCAAATTAATGACCATTTTCTGACCAATCAGGTTTGAGAATTAAATTAAATTAATTAATGCATTTAATTCGTTTTTTAAACAGCTCTAGGTGGGGAGCATGGATGTTTCTCAGTTTTATCTGATGTCATATAAAACCAACTGGTATCCAAGTCCAAAACATTACTGCTGAAAGGTTCTATAGTCCATTAGAAGAAACACTTTAATTTAAAAATTAATTGCTCTCATGCACCATAAGGAGTTTGGCCTGTTGACCTTACATGAATACAAATCAATGCATTACTCCTGTAAAACATGATTCAAAGGTTTATGGCATAATTAATGCTGAATTTGCACAGCATATTACATGAGCTGTGCAGCTATGCTATTTTGAGGATGTCTGCCATTACAGCTCAGCCTTTTAAAATATGAATCCACAGATTTATTTTTTTATTATTATTGTTATTTTGCATAATTAATTGAGAAGCAAATAAAGTATTTTGGGGTAGATTTTAAGATGTGGCAAAAAATATTATATCATGATACTTAACGATGTACATCACAATACTTAGGTTTGACAAGGTTTTGCTACGTATGAGAAAAAATATGAGAAATAAATAAGATTAGTACAAAAATATTTAATGCCAAATAAATCAGCCAGGTAGCAGATGATTCCAAGCCAAGTTTGTTTTAGTTTAGGCAAATAAGGATGTACTGTGGGCAAAAAGTGCCCCAAGTGTAAGCAGCCACAATTAGTGGCTTTCGACACTATCAACACAACACTTTCAACACTTTTCAAGTATTTTGCATTTGGAACCTAGGCACACAAAAAAAATCAACCAGTAATTGTGTTATCTTTTAATTCTGGGCCAAAAGTTGAATTAAGTGTGAGCCAGAATTATTCACTTGCTATTAGGTCAGTTACGTCTTACACTGTAACAATGGAGTTATGAAAACACTGACCCATGATGACACCTGCCGTACTCATAAAAGTCTACCATGGTCTAAATTTTTGACAAAATCAGAGCAGTATATTACAGCCATACAAATTTGGTGAACACAAATTTAGTGAATTAGAATCAGCAATTTGGGTAAAAGTATATAAAGTTCTGCAAGGTCTATTTTATTGACTGTCAGTGTACCATTTATTTTCTTCCAAAATAAAATGAGCCATCTTTCACCTGCACATTGTGTACTGAAGCCAGAAATCCAGTCCCAAATATGGAGACTACAACAGAAAAATCATGTGACTGAAATGCTAGCATAGGCATGGTTTTATTATGTGATGTTACCAAATTAGCATGCGATAGTTGATGCTGCTAGCAATAATCAGATTAGCTAAAGGAACTGTACATGGCATACTATGTGTATTATATGTCTGGAAAACAGTATCTGATACTGCAAGAATGTTATGGGCCTGAAAGTCATCACAGTCAGTGATGCATGGTGCAGACACTGTCACACCCCCAGACACATCAAGTCCTTGAATAAGAGGCACTCTAAATTAACAATCATTGCAACACAGATATTCAATTTCGTTTGGCACCGACATCATCAATTTCCATCCAGCCTGAGCTGTTCTGCCTCTGCAAAGGCCAGTTCAGTCTTTCACTCCCTTCTCACTCTCACTACATCAATCTGCTGTAATTCTTCAGCTGTATATTCTGCTTCAATCTAATATGTCTCGGGACACTTTGGAAATAGACAGAGTCCTCATAGAAAATAATTAAATAAACCTAAACTGTAACAAAATAGGTTTAGGTGTGTTGACTGGCTCAAGCTGTCTGTTATAGTGTGGGAATAGAGTCTGCACCTAGTGCACATGAATTTGAGTGGAAATAAGTATCCAGAGGATACAAGTTTATCCAAAATATACCTTACTGTAAATGTCTTTAGGGCATCTTGGTTCTTATCAGTGCAGCTGTAAACAGTTCTGACTGATCTAAAAACACAGTTCTAAAAACACAGTACTTTAAGTAAATTCCACAAGAGAAAATTCATCCAATCCAATCTTAGTGGAATTCACCATCATCACCATGGTTTCAATTCATAGATAGAGTATTACACCATAGCCCATTCAATATAGAGGATGCATTTTCTCTAGCACTGTGCAAGCAAGATATTTTATATTACACTTCCTGACCCAACTATAATCATATAATTAAAGGATGATATGGCATGTAGACATTCAGTAGCCTGGAATTTTATAGTAGAACTGTGTTTTACTTTTGTTTTTACTGTTTATGGTTGGTAAGTTAGCTAGTCGGCTAGCAATCAACTCAGACATGTTGGTAAGCATGCTAGATTGCTAATAAATTCCCAGTATACAACACTTTGTGTAAACATAGGGCTTAAATTAGTACTTAAATCAGTGCTGAATTGCATTTACAAAGCTGGTAAATCCAGGTAGATTTGTAGGTCAGTGGGACTGTGTTGTAATCTTCTTTTCAATTATGCATTGAGCTACTAAACTGACCCAAAGGACAGAGCTGTAGAACTGCAGAAATCTGTTCTGGATATTTGAACCAACGAAAAAAGAGAGGAAATAAACTTAAAATGTTTTAAAGATGGTGGCTTAATTGTTAGGATATTTGCCTCGCACCTTTGGAGTTGGGGGTTTGAATCCCGCCTCCGACCCTGTGTGTGCAGAGCTTGCATGTTCTCCCCGCAACCCTGTATAGGATATGCAGTACGGAAAATGGATGGATGTTTTAAACTGGTTATTTATATAATTATCTATGCACATCTAGCTAAGGTTTGCTTGCATTTCCTGTCAGCATATTTCTGACCCATGAATAAAAGAATAGTATGAGTACATTTTCAGCCCTACACATCCCTCTGCCAAGTTTTTTCCTCTTTTGTGTGTGTGCAACCAAACCAAATAGCAAATGAAATCAGATTCAAACTAATAGGTGTGAAAGCACCCTTAATTGTGCCTTAAACAATTTGAACACCCTGAAAAAAACATCAGTCCTATTTATTGAGTAATCCCGTGATGGCATCAAATCACAGATTAAATCGTAGTATTGTATTTCTGATTTTATTAAGCAATGCTTGTTGCCAGTTTCTGCCATTACAGAGGGAGATAAAAAGCATACAAGCCTTTAGCTATGGAACCTTCCAGCATATGTAGTAGAAATACCTCCCGCTCTTTTCTCATCTGCTGCAGTGCACATGCTCATCCTCCTGTTTGAAGTAATACCTGGTGTTGAGCTGTGAGCAGACAGTAAAGTGGAGAAGGTGCCGCAGGTGAATTCAGTCTTTATATCCACATGTCTACTTCAGCTCAGACACCGGAGGAGATTACACACAGCTCACAGTCTTCCCTCACAATGTCACAACGAACAGAAATGTGTCCCATTAATAAACATGACCACTGACAATAGGTTCATACTATAGACTCAATAATAACGTCCTCTAATAGCAGGTGGATCAATAAAGGTAGGGAATCATTGCTCCAGCATGTTCATATGACCAGGTGAAGGACAGCTGTGGTGAGATCTGAATCTGGATGTGCTTAAGACCCAGTAAGCCTGCACCATCTGTGCCAGCAGAGACATCTACTGCTTGATAGAGTTGTTGGGCTGAGTCATCTCTTTCACACCACACAACTGGAACATTGAATGAACATGAGCTCTCAGCAAACCTAATTTGTGCACTTGACGGCTTCAAAGGGCACTCAGTTGCTCTGTGGTTCCTGGCCACACAATGATGGCTCAAATCCAAATTTGTAGATTTGTCCCTTTGTTTATTTTTGTTGTTTTTTAAACTGTATTACTGTCTTATGTAGGCGCTGCTGCAGGTGTAGTCTAAATCAAGAAGCAGTTAGTAGCTGAAGCCTGCTGGGAATGGCTAGTGGAAAAGTGTGGGGATTCCATGTGCTTTTGTTTCACCCTTATTTTTGCTACAGCATAGTTTCTCAACCTTGGGGTCACAAATGCACTTAGGGTCATGTGAGATGCAGATTTGCCCAACTCCCACCCCAATCATTTTTTATGGCGTTCTACACATATACACTCACTGAGCAGTTAGGTACACTATACTAATACTAGATAGGGCCTCCATTTGCTCTCAAAACAGCCTCAATTCCTTATGGCATGGATTCCACAAGATGTTGGAAACATTCCTTTGAGATTCTGGTCCATGTTGACACGATTGCATTACACAATTCATTCAGATTTCTCAGGTGCACTTTCATGCTGCAAATCTCCCGTTCTACCACATCTCAAAGGTGTTCTATTGGATTCAGATCTGGTGATTGGGAAGGTCACTGAAGAACATTGAACTCATTGTCATGTTCATGAAACCAGTTGGAGACTTTTGCTTTGTGACATGGTGCATTAACATGCTGGAAGTAGCCATTAGAAGATGGGTAAATTGTGGCCATGAAGGGATGCACATAGTCAGCAACAATACTCAAATAGGTTGTGGCATTCAAGTCATGATTGTTTGGTATTAACGGGCCCGAAGTGTGTCAAGAACACATTCCCCACACCGTTACGCCATTTCCACAAGCCTGGACTGTTGACACAAGGCAGGTTGGGTCCATGGACTGATGCTGTTGATGCCAAATTCTGACCCTACCATCTGTGTGCCTCAGTAGAAATCAAGATTTAGCAGACCAGGTTATGTTTTTCCAGTCTACAACTGTCCAGTTTTGTTGAGCCTGTGCCCACTGCAGCCTCAGCTTTCTGTTCTTGGCTGACAGAAATGGAACCAGAAGTGGTCTTCTGCTGTTGTAGCCCAGCCACCTTAAGGTTCGACATGTTGTGCATTCTGAGATACTTTCCTGCTCACCACAGTTGTACAGAGTGGTTATCCGAGTTATTATAGATCATTCTCCATTGACCGCTCTCATCATATGGATATATAATATGAATGTATTATTGTTATTACATTTTCATTTGCATCCACTCAGTTTGGAGCTCATCTTAAGCCCATTTTACAAGAGAATCACAGCAGCACTGCAGCCAACACACTGTCATGCTAATCAACGTGGCCTTTACACTGGACACTAGCAGCTGCTAGGCTACAGCATGTTCAACACCATGTTGCAGTTGATCTTTGATCAAGATGTTCCATACAGGCAATGGACAACAGAGTAAGTAACAGAATATCAATACCTTAATTAACATCAAGTACCTTATTAGGTACTGTAGATATTACCCCTTACCTTTAGTGCATTTTTAGTCCTTCTTTGAAAGCTTTCCAGAACTATGATATTGATCTGTCATTTTCAACAACAAAAAATGTCACAAGGACATCTACCTTGCCCTCTTTTGTGCTCTGGTGATTGGGAAGGCCATAACGATATGCCAGTAGCTCTTCTTCTGGTATTCCATCACTTTGTAATTTGATTAGCAGTGTGTTTGTAGCCATTATTATGTGGTCGTCTTAAGGGAGCAGTGTTGCACCACAGGGTACCTCTGAGGTGACCTTGATATTAAAAGACTTTCTAGAGACTCCTGTGAGATAACAGAATGTAACCGTGGTTCTTTGACTGAGTTGAGCACAGCCAGGCAGTTTCATTTGAAACTAGTCATGTATTCTTATTGCTTGTCTCCTTGTTGTGTACCAATAGCAAAGTTGTCACCTTGTGACCATGACCTTTACCCCATTTAAAAGAAAGTCCCCCAATATGTCACACTCATCCTCTGGCTTCTCATCAACCCAACCATCAAGTGAATCAGATCATCTTGGCAGTCCTCACCTCAGTTGTAGAACCACAGATACATATGTAACCTTCCATTCTATAGTACTTTTGTTTCTGGACCACCAGGGAGTTCTCCTTTGGAACTAGTGAAGCCTGTGTATCAAAGTCATAACAAGAGTTCATAACCTCTTGTTGCACACCTTGCCAGAAAGTAACAGAACTCATAAATGTGTGCAAAAAGTACAAATGTTATTGAAACAGAGAATCACTCATAGTGTTAATACTGCATCCTAATGAGGATGAGAATCACTCAAGATCACAATAGACTTCATCCTTGAAACAAGGAACACTATGAAATGCTATCAAACATTGCTACTTCATTTTAGTTAGCCTAGCTGAAAGTGTATTATGATAGCAAGCATTATTAGCAATGGTAGAAACTAAGTGCCCAGATTTTCACATTTCTTTTGTATGTTTCTCGGTACACTTATATTCTGTTCCAGTGCTTGGTTTATTTGGTTCAAAAGACACTCTGGGGAAAAATAACATAGCATTGATTCAGGGTGGAATGGTTGCCGTCTCACAGCTCCAAGGTCCCAGATTCAATCCTGAACTTAGGTTATTGTCTGCGCATGATCTTCCCGTGTCCGTGTGGGCTTTCTTTGGACATTCACACCTTCCAAAAACATGTTGGTAGGTGATTTGGCAGCTCTAAATTGCCCCTAGCTGTCAAGTAGTATGCAAATATGTGCATGATTCTTTGCAATGGCCTGGCATCTCATTCAAGGTGTATTCCCACCTCATGCCCAGTGTTCAAGGAAGAGACTCCGGATCCACCTCATCCCTGACCAGGATAAAGTTACTGAAGATGAGTTAATGAACACCACAGATACATTTTGGTTGTGAGCATGGTAACTCCTGTAATAATGCTGGGAAAACCCCCTCCTGGTGACTCATTATAGCAGTGGGAGTAATGTGAAACTCAAAAGACTACAACTGCTTTGTAGACTGTTTTTCGTTTTTTTCTGCAAGGATAGCTGTTTCATTAGCTAATGGAGAATGAAGTTATAGATTAAAGATGGAGTCAGTGATTTATTTAGTGAAGTTCCCCTCAAATTCTGGCAGCGTAGAACTCCGGGCTCTGTGGTGTCCACAGGCCCAGTAAAAGGGTAAAAATTAAAACAATAACAAATTATGTGGTCCACCATATAACCAATCAGGAAGTTGAGGTGTCTACTTGCCTGCTGATCAAATTGTGCTAATGACATTGGAGGCATAGCTTTGGACAGAACACCGAAGGGAGGGGCAACATTTGTTTGTTTTATATATAAAGATTGATTTATATATTAACTATAGTTTGACTATATGTTTAATGGTACATAAAGCTACAGCTAGGTAGCTAAACATCATATTGAAAATGTAGCCTATAATTCTTCTAACATTTTTCAGGTCAGCATTAAAGTGGAGTTGTATTACTCCAGCAATAGAAATGATCTAATGTGAGTTGGGTGGGTGAATGGGTGATTTCACATTTCACATGGTTATTCAGCTGTATATGTTCAGGCCAAAAAAGAGATGTACACAAAAAGACAACTGAAGCATTGAGAAGAGAAAGTACAGGCATTAACCACACTTTGTAAAACTCCACACTTCAGACATTCTTCTATTGAATTGCTATCTTTGATCAAGAAAAATGTTTCTACCACCTTCTGGACAAATGGCTAATAATTCCTACTTGCATGTTTTCCGCATCCCTGAAGGTTTTTCCACCTCTCAGAACGTGTTTAGGTGGATTGACTACTCTAAATTGCACCTAGGTATAAAGGAGTGTGTCAGGTATGTGTGTATGGTGCCCTGCAATGAAATGAACTTCATTAATCAAGGACAAATAAAAATCAGATGCTTGTTTTATACAAGAATGCATCTTTGAAAAAGGCATACATGGTGCTATAATTCTGATATTGCTAGTATTTTGATTGCCATTTTGGATATTTTCAACAAAACATTTTCAGCAAAACATCTCTAATACCTACAGCAAGTTACGAATCTTTATAGATCAGGCTTGTACATTAATGTAAGTTATTTGTTGAGACCTTGTGACAGCTATTAATTCTGTCATCATTTTGGTGTGTCTTGTAACTGTTAAACGTTCATCATCTTCTGTGAGCTTTGCTTTCAACCATTGTTCCGCTCTGCATTTCGTCAGTTGCCCCATGTTTGGAGTTATCAAGACTGGTTTCCTTTGACATATTTTGCAGTTTTAACACGCTATGTGACTTCATCACAAACTGTGAAACTCTATTAGATGTTCTGAAAAGTCATTTCTTAAAGGTGAAATTCTACCTATTAAAACAAAACTATTTACTTGTTATTTTCATGCATACAGTAGGGTCCAAAAGACTGAGAGCACTAATGAAAATGCTTCTATTTTGCATCCTTTTCTAGTTTAATACAACAGTTTTCATTGCATATGATATTGTTGACAGCAACTTGAGTGTAAAGTAGAATCTTTGAATTATTTACAAGCATTTCAGAGTTTCTTAGTATTTGATACATCCCCTTTTTGCTTTATGACAGTGTGCACTCGAGCTGGCATGGACTCCACAAGTTTGTGCAAAACCTTATGATAAAATTACATCCAACAGAGTGTTGTCTGAGCACATGCTTCAATAGTAGAGGTTAGACATGAAGAAATCAGACCTTTTGTACAAAGCAGTTAACATGGACAATAGCACAAACTTTCTTACATTTAAATAGGAACCTAGAAATAGTGCAGAATTTTGAATAGTAAATATTCAAGATATTGAACATTTACTTCCTTTATTTAAAATATTTCAGAGTTCTAACCTTCTGTTTATTTCCAATTTTAAATGAAAAAAAAAAAACAACCCAGATTTTCAATGTAGGCTCAGACTTTTGGACCCCACTGTATATCAGTAGTACATTTAATGCATTGTTATGACATGCAAAACTATTACAAACACATATAGTTCAAATAAGCTTTATAACCTGTATAGTACTGCCTTCTTATGAGTAACTAGATGGGCGAGATAGATAGATAGATGGATGGATGGATGGATAGATAGATAGATTAGGACAGATATTATTTATATATAAACACACACACACACTTATATATTAGGTTGTTTTAACATTGTTTCCTACTCAAAAGAGTATTCAGAAAGTATTGCCAATGTGAAAAGTGTCACCATGAACAAGAATCTGATTCTTGATCAACACCATTATTCTGAGATGCTTTGTGAATATCACACCTGGTCTGGTTTCTGCAGCTTAATTATTTTTGCCTCACACTCATGAATCACATTGTCTTCATCCTATCCAAGCCTACAAAATGTCTGATTTGGTTGCCTAGAAACCATGCACTTTTTAAAAGTAGTTTTCTGCTCCTCTGCAGCATACCACCTACATGTTATTGATAATTACTGCCTGTTATTCAGGAGAACTGAAAGTACCAGTTAAAATAAAATAAAGGCATTTGGTCTAAACTCAATTTCCAGATGAACTGTGTAATCTCTTTTAAATTTATTTTTAAAAAATATGCAAATGAAAAACTTGCAGGCATTTCAAAAGCACTTGTCATTATTTGTTTCAAGACATGGTTGGGGAATCCAGTAGGGGATTACAGCTGTTACAGACTACTGCTGTGGGGATTAGGGAGCACTTTGTAGGACGCTACCGCTATTTATGCCTGGATGGCATGTGCCTAGAATCCTACATTCATGAAGGTGTACCAAAAATAGAGTGGCTTCAAAAGTCTCACACTGGCTACGTTCAGCTTCAACACAGAGAGCCATAAACTAGATCCATCAATGCAATGTTTAAGTACTTTTAAATATACTGTTGTTTCTGTAGAAATAATAATCCCATATAGCATATAACATCCATCCATTTTCCATACTGCTTATCCTACACAGGGTCGAAGGGGAGCCTGGGGCCTATCCCAGGGAACTCGGGGCACGACCCTGGATGGGGTACCAACTCATCACAAGGCACTATTGCACACACGTTCACACACTACAGACAATTTGGAAACGCCAGTCAGCCTACAACGCATCTCTTCAGACTGGAGTAGAAAACCCGAGTACCCGGAAGAAACTCCCAAAGCTCAGAACATGCAAGCTCCACGCACTCAGGGCGGAGGAGGAATTTGAACCCCCAACCCCAGAGGCATGAGGCAAATGTGCTAACCATTAAGCCGACCCCTATATCACATAACACCATAACCCAATTGTTAATAGCTATCAAAGAAACATGCTCAATCTGACTGACATAGTAATCTATAACATAAGTACATCAGTATAACTCCTTTTCTATGGCTAACTTTTGTTCAATTTTATACTACAGCTCTATTGAATGCTCGATTGCAAGTGGTCAGCATTGATTGCAGTGTTGATTGATTTTCCAGAGCAGCATGGCTCAGACAGTAGTTCTGGCAGCAAGGTTTATATTAATGCACTTGTATGGTGGACACTCCAAAAAATATAATTGTTGATATGGTTAAGGTTTTTCTAAGGTGATGTTTGCATTGCTTTTTTGGAAGGAGTCTCCTGTATCAGCACTATGTAACAGTCAGAGGTGAATGCGACAGAACGACAGTTTATACTAGTTATAACATAAGTGCTAACAGGAAGTAATTTGTTTCGTAGACATTTCACAACATTAAACATAATTAATGGATAGAGTATGATGTGCTATAAATATAAAAGTATGATGTGCTATAAATAAATATAATATTGTTAGCATTGGCAAACTGCTGTGGTGTCAGAGAAATAAAACAGTTTGGGATGTGCTGTTATTGGAAAAGAATCAACTTTGTTATGAAGTAGTGCTAACATAAAGTGTGTATGTGTTTGTATGCTTGTGCCATTGAATTGTTCTTGCATAAGTAATAGTGGTGAATTAATTTTCAGGATAATTAAGTCCTTCTCTCATTTCCTCCTGTCCTTACTGCAGTCTGGCCATGATGGAGTGCTTTAGTGGGTTTTATGGCAGATGAAAATGTACTCTGTAGGGAAATATTATAAAAGCAGGTCCTACATGAAAACGCCTCCCAGTTCTACGCCAACGCTGCAGGCCTCTTTCTTTCTCTCCCAGTGTGATCAGGATATAGCAGTTCTGTCTGTATGTGTGCGAGTGTGTGTGTGGGTGTATTAGCTTGGCATGATGGAGCTGCATGAACAGTCTCTTCAGGTCAGATCTGCTCAGTTGGGGTGTACAGTGTGCAGGAGGAGGAGCAGTTACACCAGCTTGGCGGCTTGGCACCACACGCCACCCCAGTTTCTGTTTTATTCACGTGTCATTATGCACATGTTCATTATTCATGAATTCATAAATCTTCTATGTTTAGTGGTAAAACGGTAGGTAGAATACAGCTGATATTAAGCTGATATATGGCTCATATGTATTTCACTATATCACTGTGCTCACTGATTCATTTTCATTGAGAATATAGGAAAATGTGGACAAGCAACAGTCCCGCAAAGTGGCCAGGGTAATTGAAGTAAAAAAATGAGCACTCAGTTTAAGAGTCCTTGTTTCCTTTCATCACATCTTCAAAGGGAGGAGCTAAAAAGGAAGGGAAACAAGGACAGTAGGAATTAAGTGCATTTGTATTGATGTTGCACAGGGCATAACAAATCCACATATACACATATTCATTATAGATCTGCATATACACAACTCTGGTTTCCTCCCCCGGTAACAAAGACATCTGTTGAAGGCTGATTAGCATCTCTAAATTGTTCGTAGTGTGTGTGTGTGTGTGTGTGTGTGTGTGTGATTGTGCCCTGCGATGGATTGGCACCCTGTCCAGGGTGTCCCCCGCCTCATGCTCCAAGTTTCTTGGGATAGGCTATAGGCTCCCAGCGACCCTGTGTAGGATAAGCGGTACTGAAAATGGATGGATTGTTGGTGGAGATGGCAAATTTATACCCTATGCTTGTCATGCACTACAATAAAACAAGATGCCTGCATAGAAAGCATCTGTGTATCTTTGCTCTAGAAGTAGGCATGAACTCAAGATAAAAATGTAAAATTTCAAAAGTAATTACCAAAGAATTAGCAAAGGCTATCTGAGAACCACTCATCTTGGTGTCATTTGCATTATACTCTCTGCCCTGTGCTAATATAATTCATTCCTTCAATTGTGTTAATGGTAGAGTGAAATATTTTAAATGCCAGTTCAATTATTATTTGGTGTTTGGGGTAAAGCAGTAACTTAGTGCTAAACTAATTGTTCCATTTTAAAAAGAAGACTTTCTCAACACTTTGAAGAAAAAACTGACATTAGGAGCATTACTATCAGTGTTGGGTAAGTTGCTCAAAAAAAGTAATCCACTACAGATTACTAATTACTATTTTAAACATGCAATTTGATGACATTATTGATTACTGCATGTAAAAAGTAATCAGATTACTAATTACTTTACTTTCAAGTTACTTTCAAAACCTACAAAAATATGCTATAAAAAAAAGTTGGATTTATCATAAAACTTGCCTCAGGTGTTGTCACTGTATGTAGGACTACCAGACCGATAAAATATAAAACTTGTCTAACTAGGCTAGTTTGGTGTCACTAGCCAAGGAGAGGCACAACTAAGCTATCATTGTATGGGTTTAGCTGCTACAGTGCCATGCAAAGTACATTAGCTTTCCTTATGCTCTGCTCATGTTCACGTAAACTGGGAATCATATAGATATTTACACACCTTAATCCTGCTCAGCATCAGAGGATGTTACTGTTTCAGTTTCAACCCCTTTACTCGTTTAAAAAAAATCGGCGTATATCCATTTTTCCTCACACTAACTGTGTGCTAGTGTTTGGCAGAATTGAGAGCTGTGAGCCAATAAGACACGAGTGTTTCCATGTATTTTCCTGTAAACACTGTCTGATTGGTCTCTCCTCCATTCACTGAAGATATAAAATTACAACACCCCGAAGAAAAATTTTTTCGGAGCTACAGTCCCTAATGCCCAGGCCAGGTTACGCCCCTGGCAGCTGCGCAAAACGTGATTTATTGTAAAAATGCATTTTACTTAATATTGTTTCATAATATTAAATTTTAAAATGGGCATTTTTAATGCTTTTGCTATTTTCTTATTGCCACTTCCCATTTTGTGAAGCTCAAAAACCTTTTGCTGCACATCACAGCTATATTCCTTGGTCTTACCCATTATTATGAATGACTAAGGGAATTGGGCTGATGTGTTAATTTATATTTATACCCCTGTGCAACAGGAAGTCATGGTTGAACAATTTGCTGTTCCTGCTCACCTAGGTGTACTAAAAAAAGGTTTTTTAAAAAATCATTATATATTTCAAATATATTTTTCTCACATGAATTCATAGGGGTATATTTATATATTTAACCAAGTTTTTTTTTGGATAAACCTGTGTTGTGTTTGCAATTGTTTGACATCCATGACAGCAGAGTATTTTTGTGAATTTCGTTTAACAAAAGATCAACAGGTTAAACAATAAAGACACATTTTCACAGACTTCTTTGCTCATATTTACCAAGTGTGGCAATATTAGTGGAGAGCACTGTATGTTACAGGTTTTGCTACTGTTAAATCACAAATTGTGACTTAGATATTAAAATTAAATGTCTGAGGATACTTTGAGCATTTTTGTAAGCATGGTAATGTTTTAAGTAGATTTGAGCTTATCATAGTCCAATGAGCAGGGATTTTTTTGTCAGATCTGGATTAATGCCCAGGCCACATGTGGTGTTAAATGGCTCGAATGTAGTTGTAGATGTTGCTAAGATATCCAACTGTTAATGTGTTATTGATGTATTGCAAGAATGCTACTTGTGCTATTGGTGACTCTCTTCCCATACCATAACAGTGCCAATGCAGACCAGTGTTTCCATGGAAACACTATGAAGCGATACAGCAAACACTCATGCATTTGTTACATCAGCCTTGATATTTATACTCAGGTTCAATGTTATCAACTGCAGCTCATGCTCATCAGGTAGTGGGCAGGTGTGTGAATTGTGAAAGAGAGAAGAGAGAGATGTGACAGATGGTTCTCTTTGACCTACTGATTGTTCTTTCTCAGAATTCCACCTATGAAAACTTTTTCTTTACCTTCTGAGAAATTTCATAATCAGTATTTGCACACACACCTAAGAAAAGCTTTCACATACTGTACAGGCTATCCCAAAAGTCCCATTTCAGAATTTAACACGTTTTAGCAAAATTATTCATATTTAATATACATGTTATTATTATTATTTCCCCCCCACAGATTGCCTTTAAGAATGCCTTTGACAAAAGAAGAATGTATTGAAATCATTCTCATGGCTAGATCAGGAAACTGTTGTGAGGTTGCGATGGACTTTAACAGGAAAGATGGCAAACAGATCACACATGACACTGTTGCCAATATTATTAACAAATTCAGAAAGACTGGAAATGTTGCGATCCAATCGAGAACATCCACTGACGAAGGCATAACTGACATGGTGCTGGCAAACATAGTCTCCTGTGTATGGAGACTTTGGGGACACCCTGTATATCTAATAGTCCTGAGCCCTCCATCCTCTCCCTCTCTGTACACACCAGCATCATTTCCTGTTTGCAGGCCAACTTTTGATATGGCCTTCAACACTTGATACCTAAACGGAAATTCCTCCCAATGAAAGCAAACAGCATTACTGATGGCGGCCTACAGCTTTAATCCCTGTGTGTGTGTGTGTGTGTGTGTGTGTCCACCACTCAAGTGATCGTTGCACTGAAATGAGCTCACTCTTGGCAGTAGAAGGGTAACTGTGACTACCTGTCTATAACTATTAGCAGTGGCTAATCGCATGGCCTGTATGCCTGCAGCTCTACTATGCCTGTACTTTACTTGTCAGTCCTGGCAGATCTATTTTTGCCTGCTTTTTGAAGGAATATTTCACCCCAAGTGCTAACACAGCAGATGTTTAATGAAAGCCAGCAGGGACTAGTTAACAAGAGCTCATTTGCATGATTCTCTAGTCTAATGATGGGAAAAGAGATTCAGAATTTGTCCTAACTCCATTGCATTAAAAAAGATAATTGTGGCTACTTGCTGCCTTTAGTTTCTACTTCTAGTCTGCCTTCGTACCTATCTTTATGGCTACATGTGGATCAGCTCTTTAAAAGGCGGTCTCTTATTAGGTCACTTCTACCAGAAATGCCCCAGTTCCCATGACTATATTCTCAAGTCTTGGCCTGCTATCTGGGACACTAATCACTGACATCATTAAAGCTCATTTCCTCACTCCCAGTGTGGGTGCATAGGCCTGTACATAGGAATGAGAGCTTGTAAAATTTGTGTAGCATGATATTATATAGTATGACATCCTGCTTCTTTGAAGATAACAGCATTTTAAAGGCTAGATGGTCAGATGAAAACTTGAATCTATTGATTATGAAGATAAAAACCATTATGCTACCCCATACCTAAAGAAGAGTTATGTTTAACTGCTGACTTCACAAGCCTCTGCATCACCTTAAGGGGGACTCAAACAAGGAGGAAGAAATAGGGCACAGGAACAGATGGCAGAAGTACTGCTGACACTACGGGCCTTTTGGCTTCAGATCGGAGCCTTGATGGCGTTTCTGTTAAAAGGATGCCAAAAGTGAACCCATTCTTCTCATCAGTTACAGAAGTCTTATTCGGTCTTTAAATAAATGCAGCATAATAGCTATTACGCAGACTAGCCGTGTTGGTGTGGACCAACTCATGACACAATACCCGGAAGGGGCTGTAGCACAGAGAGGAAGGAGAAAGGAGAGAGCAATTGTGGAGTGAGGTTGTGCTTGTTTTTGTTTTGTTTTTTTGCTGGGGGATTTTGCATTTCTTGTATCAGATAAGAATGCACTGCCCTGTGTATATGTAGAAGCAGAGGCAATAAAAAGCTTTTGTGAGACTTCAGTGCTTTTTGCTACAGAGCCTTGGTTACTCTGCCCCAGGTTGGGTGGTGGTCAGTGAATCTGGCCCAATCCCAGCAAGCAGTATTGGCAGCAGGAGCACTGGGTCAATCGTATGAATCATCAGTGCTCTGTTGCCAGTTTGTTTGTGTTTATCTACCATGGGATATTTCAGAATTCTGGCTTTCAGCAGCATCTTTTCCAGGCAGCATGTAATATATATATATATATATATATATATATATATATATATATATATATAATTTATTTATTTATTTATTTCCTTAAAACATGAGGCAGTCAAAAGGTCAAAGGCCAGATGGGAAATGTAGAATCATGAATCAGCCATTGCCTGTTTGAAGATGTCTACTTAACAGAGCAAAGCACTCATTGCATTTCTGGATTTATTTGAGGCACTGACTAGCACATTCCCTCAGAATACTTACACTGGTCACAAACATTTAACAGGGTCTGTCTGCAGATTGCAAACCACATAAGGCCTCCGATTATATATGGAAATGTGTCCATATCATTGAGCCCACATATGGAAATGAGAGTAGCACTGAGTGGGTATGCCTTTAAGATCATAAATGGTACGGTGAGCCTGTATGTGGAAATCGTTGAGTAGGAAGAAGGAACTCATGAATGTATGTACATATGTTTGAGAATTTATCTACTTCTTTTGGCCAAGATATATGATATTTGCCATCTGCATGTATACACACATACACATACTCCAGCCCATACACCAAAACATTTCACAATCTCAGAATTCATTTGAGAATGTGCTGTTGTTGCTTTACTTTTGTTTATAAAACCTAATCAACCCGCCCAAGTAGTGTCCTTGGGTGGGTTATATCTCACATCAGGACTATGGGAGTTGACTAGACATATACTAGTGTGCTAACATATTGAATTGAGAAAAGCAGCATCAAAACATAGGTGACTTAAAGTCTGCTATAAGGAAGCACTTCGAATTCCCGGGAAGTTACAACGCTGACGGCAAGCATGATCACATGTATTATATCGAAATTGAATTTGGTGTATTGTTAAACCCTTATGAATCGCATTAACTTGATCATTCCAGGGAAAAGAAAATATAATAAAAATTTCAAGGCAGCCATGTTTTTATTAAACAAGGTATTCACAGCCCTATTCTATGACTCCTTTAGACACTGCACATTCATCCCAGTCATCCAGATGACTTGCTGTTTGTCATCATTTAGTTCACATCTTCTTAACACCGACAGCTTCTGTCCAGCCATAACACATATTTGCTGCCCTAGCCCAGATGTGTTATTGTCTATTTTCATTCAGAGACATTTGCTGCTATGGCAACTTCTTCTGCTGTGTGTATGTGCGAGGCATATGGGTCATGGTAGTAGACTGAGGCTCGATGCAAGCAGATCCAGAGCAATGAGAGAAAGTGAGAACCAACCCCACATGGCCATTCTAACATGTCCTCTTGACACGTGTAATTTCACACTGTCCGAGGCACAGGCGCTGGGAGTGAGAATTGATCAGAATGCAGATTGAGTTGTCATTGGGGTCACATTTGCTTTGGCTGTTTCTGTGCTCACAGGTCAGCTCTCAGTCCCGAGAGCCAGCCCCTATTGCTTACTAAACACCGTTGAGGTTCCCATGGCTGCATGACTTCACTCTAAAACACTGAGGTCATGAGAATAGGTGTGGTAGGACCCTCCGGGGTTAATGATGATCACTTTCCGCCCAGATGGGTCATATCCCAGGATGAGAAGTGATGTATTCTTTACCAGAGCCGGGGAACAGGAGGGTGGAGATGACCGTCCACTTTATTCTGATGCACAATATTATTGCTGAACGTCTTCCAATTCATGAGCAATGCTGTTAGAAATTATCATTCTATCTGTGTTCAGAGCAGGGCAGATATCACAGGTTTTTGGATATGAAATGGTATAAATAATTCTATATGAAGTATATTAGTAGACTAACTGAGTTGTGTGTAGTTAATTACTGGAGAAACATAACATGATCCTCAGGTTGGCTTGTTCAGGCTTGTTCACTTGTTCAATTGTTCAATTCATGCTTTGCTTCCCTATGACCCTAATCACTCCACTCTCTCCACATTACAGGGCAGAAAAAACAGAAGTATTAAGTGATGATCTACTACAGGTAAGGCACTCTGACCATATTATTCTACTGTATAGATGTTTTGTGTGTCTTTTCTGGTCATATTGCTATAAGCGATTTTATATAGAATTTTTTTCTCGCATAAATATGTATGCAGATTGGATTTGTGCATGCATGTGGTGACTCATTCGGCAGTTTGTGTGGGTGGGTGGCTGGGCCTGTGCACCTCTTCAGCGCTGTTTGTGTGTGCATCAGGTGGAGAAGCGTCTGGACTTGGTGAAGCAGGTCTCACACAGCACACATAAGAAGCTCACAGCCTGCCTGCAGGGACAGCAAGGGGCCGATGTGGACAAGAGATCAGTCAAATCACCTACGGTTTGTTGTTTTGATATGTAAAGAATTAAACACAACAGAGGAAATACTACGGAATACTAAGGAAAGTACTACGGAATACTAAGGAAAGTATTCAAAGAAATGATGGCGCAATGCACCCCGACACGAAGCAGACTACCCCAAAGCTTTCCAATAACAGCATGTCCTGAAATGTTATTTCCTCTTATACCACAGCAATTTGCCAGCCTTTACAATTTTTCATTTATTAATGAACAACACATGGTACATTTTAACTGTTTATCATTACTTCCTTACGGTATACTTTAATGCTGTGGAATGTCCTCAAGACAAATTCTTGTTACATTATAACATACAAGTTATAACATTATAACATATAAGTTAGTCCCTTTACATTATAACAACTATAAACAGTCATTAGCCAGTCCATATAGGATTTCGCAGTTTGAGTTTTTTTGTTATCGTTGCGGTTAAAAATGCTTGATTTTTCTGTTTGTTTTTTTTTTATTGTGATGCAAGTTGCAGAATTTTTTTTTTATTTATTTTTTTTTGCTGTTTTGCAGAAAATTACCTGAATTGGTGAAAATGCAATTGCACAAAATTGTTTTGCAAGGTCTTTCGCAGTTTTGAAAATGAGACCTTTTAGCTGTACTCATGTTCGACGCACATGAATCGAAGAGGGTTTTGGCTGAATGCATGTTGTGATGACATCACATGATGCATCTTGGCCCAAATCTGTGGAAAATCTGTGGTCATTTTGAAAAATTGCAAGCTCCTCCAAATATTTTAGAGTTTGCTTGATTTTGCATTAATTTCTGCGATTGCAAAATCACAAAATCCTGGAGGGACTGATGAGCCATTAAGAAACCTTTTCAAAAAGCTTGTCATATTACTAAGAAACCAGAAAGCAAATTATTCTGTCCTGAAAACTTTCCCATGACAGAAAGCTGTTACATTACTGCTGACAGTGGAGACTCCTTCCATAAATAACCATCTCCCTAAAGAAACATCACCATATCAATGATTAGACATTTTGCTTAAAACATTTTTAATCCATTTATAAATAGTCTTAGATTATGTGGTGTCTATGGATGAGCTGTTACTATAGAAGTGTTTTAGAAGGAGCACAATAATATGAATTGTGGTTAAAATACAGCCAGAACTACTGTCCGAGCTGCTGTTGTAGGAAATTAATCAACACCTTCTGACCAATCAGATACAAAGATTCAACAGTGCTGTGGTATAACAGAACATCTTACAATAGATATGTCTTAACACTCATGCTTTTCTTTATTTTGCTTGTCTCTACTCAGAAAAAGTTGCCCCTGACCACATTGGCTCAGTGTATGATAGAAGGTGCTGCAGTATTAGGGGATGATTCTCTGCTAGGGTAAGACCTTACATGTGTGTGTTTTGTTTTTTTGTTTTTTTAACAGTTTCAGTATTCCCAGTTTAGGCTTACCCTTTACACTTTTGCTTTCCTTGGATTTTCTCACAGTAAGATGCTGAAGCTATGTGGGGATACTGAAGAGAAGCTGGCCCAGGAGCTCATTGTCTTTGAGCTCCAGATGGAAAGAGATGTGGTGGACCCTCTCTATGTCCTGGCCGAGGTAAACTTGGCATTAATTGAAACCAAGTTACAGAGATACTTCAGTGTTTTTCAGATGCTTGTAGTGTATGATCAGTTACCATGGACAATCATTTTGACATTTTCTGTACTAACAAAAGAAGATTACTTATAATGGAAACCTAAGGGCACTTGTAACGTTCTGTCAATAAACATTTAAAATACATTTCATACCCCATCTGTTACTATGCACCTTGTGTGATCCCCTTCTACCCCATCCATCAATGGAAAATGAAGAAAATAGAACCACCAGTGAGCAGATATTATTATATACCAGATATTATATAAATGGTAGTCCAGTGGAAGGGTAGTGTGTGTGGCACTGATATGAATGTATCAGATGCAGGAACATATAAAGTGAATAAGTGTTTTCCTTTTGTTTTCTCAGTACAGCAAATCCATTTTACATACAAAAACACAATTGTATGCCCACATACCACAGATGGATGTACCACAGATCCAGCAAGCAGAGATTAGGGTGAAAACTATTTCAAGTTCATCTCTAAGTATTCTTTTAATCCATGCTTGTGCTTGACACCCTGCTCCAACTATGAACCAAAGACTCTTTTGCTTGTTCTGATTATGTATTATCATTCATTTGTTCGTTCAATCATTCATTCATCAGCAGTAACCACTTTATCCTCATCAGGGTCTGGATATCCCAAACTCTGGGTGCAAGGTGGGGACACACCTTGAATGGGACATCAGTCCATCACAGAACACCACACACACATTCACACACTCATTCACACCCTGTGCAATCCAAGAGGAAAGCCACAGAGACATTTTGAGAATAAGTAAAACGCCACACAGACAGGAACCTGAAGTCAGATTTGAACCGGGGACCCTGGAGCTGTAAGGAGCATTGTGGACTATTTTATTTGAAAAAAAGATATTTAATTTTCAACTGTGTTTTTGTATCAAAATAGGTGGACATTCCCAACATACAGAAACAGCGGAAACATCTAGCCAAGCTTGTCTTGGACATGGATTCGGCACGGACAAGGTGCGAGGGTTTTATTTTAATGTTTGTACCATTTAACTTTGGTTTGTGGTCTCACCATGTCCTTTACTTTCCCTATTGATAGGTGGCAGCAGTCATGCAAGTCCTCCAGTCACCCCAGCAATCTAACCCCAGCCGGGGCCAAAGCAGATGCGCTCCGAGAGGAGATGGAGGAGACAGCCAATCGCATGGAGATCTGCAGGGTATCTCACTCTACCTGTCATTTTTCCATTAACTGTTATATAAGTTATTTATTTAAAAAGCACAGTAAAACAACTCGTGATAAAACTTAACCAGTTTTCATTTCAGTTTTGTAGAATGGAATGAAAGAATGGACCATTAATTAATTTATGAATTATTTTTGTTTTTCTTTGCTTGTTTAGGACCAGTTGTCAGCAGACATGTACAATTTTGTGGCCAAAGAAATAGACTATGCAAACACCTTTCAGACGGCAAGTGTTCATTTTTATATGGATATAATATAATAATATAAGATATAGTGTCTGCTTGGAACATAACAAGACAAGCAAAGGCCAGTAAGGCAGGTGTTAACAACTTGTCTGGTCGCTCATATCTTCTGTAGCTTATAGAGATTCAAGCAGAGTATCACAAGAAGTCTTTGGAGATTTTGCAGAGTGTGCTGCCACAGATCAAAGCTCACCAAGGTGAGTCCCTCCATCTGGCTTCTAAAGCCAGCTTACACAAGCTCAGCTTGTTGACTTTCATTTTTTGTGCAGGTATAAGAAATATCGGTGAACTTTGCAAATGTGCATGTGTGTGTGTATGTTTACATCCAGTTTTCCTTTGAAAATAGTATTTTGGAAGATGTGCAGGCATTTACACTGTGTAATTTCAGTTTAAATACACTGTGGTGTATTTCAGAGGCTTGGATAGAAAAGCCATCCTATGGCAAGCCTTTGGAGGAGCATCTGACCCTCAGTGGCAGAGACATAGCTTTTCCCATTGAGGCGTGTGTCACCATGCTGCTGGAGTGTGGCATGCAGGAGGAGGTGAGAACCTGCTGGTCAGACAGGATATCCACTCTCGATTTCTGATGCATGTTCCAAGTGTGTGATAAGAATAGATGTGTGACTGAAAGGGAGGGATCACAGATAACATTAACATTATCATATACTATATATTAACATCTGTCCTGAGCTAACTTGATTATTTTTTAAGTAGTCATTAGTGTGATGTGATGAGAGAGAAATGCTTGGCACAAAAAAAATCACGTTGGATAATACCCATCAGCCAGTGTCAGGTCAGTGGGGAAAGACAGTAGGTTCTTGTTGCTTTCATATCCCTGAATGGTTTGAGATTAACCATGAATTCATAGGTGCCTAACACAATCTAGACACTGACATTTATTCTAATGGTAACAGTAAATCCAGCTAACAAAAAAATAACTACTGTACAAGCATTTAATATAAATGCTGTAAAAGACAGAAAAAACTGATTGAAAAGAGTACTGAAGAAGAGCATTCAAAGCCATATAACTACTTCAGTCAGATCCACACTATTGCATCACAAGTTGAGGCAAAGCTACAGATATTGTTAAATGGGATTGTTAAATGGGAGCCTGTAAGGGAACCACTGGTTATAAAAGAAATAAGAAATATACAATGTAGTCAAAAGTTTGTATACACCTGAACATCATACCCATATGTGGTCCTTCATCAAACTTGGAAGCACACAGTTGTATGTGCACACATAGCACACATAGGTATGATGGACGACAAACTTTTGGCCATAGTAAGTAGTGTATGTAAGAATTTTCATGAAACTCCTAGGACCCTACAGAGAGTACAGACATTCCTCACTCATACCCAGTTTCTCTGTTAGTTATACTGTAGTTACTAGATAATTCATAGTAGTTATTGTATAATATACTTATGATAAGTTGAATAAGACTAATGGAATTACATTAGTCAACTATTTTTGACCTGTATGAACAGAATACACCAACAAACCTTTGTGTATGTCTTAACACCTAAAAAAAATTATCTTTCTTGATTTACCTTTGATGGGCAAATCCCATGATGGACTAGTCTTTATTTATGGCATCTTCTTTACAGTGGTACAAATGTGCTAGTTCACTATTCATTAGAATAAACTATAATATAATTTTGCAGCAAGAAAATAAAACTGGGAGATGTACATGGTGGATTTCACATTGAAAACATGAGATTTCACAACACCAGTTTTCCCTGACACTTCTGTTCTATTTTAGTGCTTGTTGTCTGCTTATGTGTGAGTCTTTTCATTGCAGTAGAAATGAGCTTCTTACTTGGGATTCACTGTGCTCTCAGGGTTTGTTCCGTGTGGCCCCTTCAGCATCCAAGTTGAAGAAGCTGAAAGCATCTCTAGATTGCGGGGTTCTGGATGTGCAGGAATACTCTGCAGATCCACATGCTATAGCAGGTAGGCTGCACCTCCGTAACCACAACCCTGCTGCATGGTCAGTGTGATAGGAGTAGACCAGCATCGTTTGCAGATGTTGCTGATAACTCAGAGGCATCTTTCTCTCTCTCGCTTTCTCTTTTCTTCATTCTACCTCCTATCAGTCTATCAGCACAAAGCTTAATATTAACTGTCTACCTTCTATTTTTTTATGTCCGGTTATTTCTTATTTATTTCTTCCCCTCTCCCTTCTCTTTGTTAAAGGAGCTCTGAAGTCATATCTCCGTGAACTCCCTGAACCTCTAATGACCTCTCAGCTCTATGATGACTGGATTCAGGCTTCAAAGTAAGTAAATGCTGTAGTACCAGCATGTAAACCTGGGCAAATCAGCTCAATGCTGGAGCCTAATGGCACTATAGAGTACAGTTTTTTCCTAATATAATGCAAAGGCTCAATGGGAAAAAATGCAAGTTCTTCATTAAACATACAGTGCAGAGGCCCTTTATTAATGATAGTACTACTGATTCTATAGCCAGCAAGATGGTAATATCATTTTAACAAGTAATTTTTATGATGATATATGTATAGTTGAATGCAAAGGTTTGTACTCCCATTACAATTTATTTATGGAAAGAAGAATTCTTAGATTAAATATTAAACATATGTCGGTATGTCTGTAACAACCCGAGAATTGAAAATGTTGAAGGTATTTATAAGAACAAAGGATAGGCATATAATTATTGGAAAATATTTATATCTCATTTCAAAAGAGAGGACCTTTGTAATGAAATGTTAAGAACATCTGTGAAACCTAATAAATCCCTTTGCTTTTTTCATTTCATCCTAAGTGATTGCAGACTTTTGCACTTAAAGAGTAATTCATTTTACAGTTCTAGCCATCACAACTGATTATGTACCAGATCTTACAGTATTCAAACACTCATTTTCCACATTTCTACACCAGTGTTCAAGATATGGACAAGAGGCTCCAAGCCCTCCTGGCTGCATGTGAGAAACTTCCAACAGTCAATTTAAACAACTTCAGGTCAGTGTCTCTGGCTGTTTATCAGCTGTCATTATTTGTGAATCTGTGAGGATGACAGTATGACAATTATTGAATACCACAACAAAGACAGGGACACTGATCTAATCATCAGTAGGGCTGTGCTCAGAGTATCAATAATGCAGTATATATCGTTATTCAGTTATGCTTGGTATATGTATCAAACCAGGAAAGTATCATACCTGTATTAGTATTTTAGCCTAATTCTTTTAAACATTATGCTTAAACTTACCATTTTGTTAGGTTATTCATACGGTGGCTTAGTGGATAACACGTTCGTCTCACACCGCCAGGGTTGGGGATTCGATTCCCAGTTTGCATGTTCTCCCCGTGCTGTGGGGTCTCCTCCAGGTACTCCGTTTTCCTCCCCCAGTCCAGAGTAGGTTTAATAGGCTGATTGGCATGTCCAAATTGTCCGTAGGGTATGAATGGGTATGTGATTGTGCCCTGCGATGGATTGGCACCCTGTCCAGTGTATACCCCACCTTGTGCCCGATGCTCCAGGTTCCACGTGACCCTGAAGGACAAGCGGTATAGAAAATGGATAGATGGATGGATACAGAGCTATATTCAGATTTGACGTTAATTTCAGAAGTTATATCAGTATTTATGGAGGGAAAGTTATCCGTATACATAGTAGACTTACAGTATACACATGCTTAAGTGGATTTTCTAGGTTTGTGATGTGTTCTGTATAGATCACAGATGGAAACACAGCATAGTAGCTACCACCAGTGACACCAAAATTAAAAGGGGTCCTGTGTTTGAACCATTATTACATCTTTTTGTTATCATATTGATATAAAAGTATTGATAGGACTCTGAGACCAAAATAGAAAATGAAAGAAAATGATGCAGGCTTATAGTACTATGTAAATACTGTAGAAAATATATTTACTTCTTTATTTCTCAATCTGATTCTGTCTTTCACAGATACTTGATTAAATTCCTAGCCAAGCTCAGTGAGTACCAGGATGCCAACAAAATGACACCTGGTAACATTGCGATAGTGTTGGGACCCAATCTGCTGTGGACACATTCTGAAGCGTGAGTCTCTGCCCTGGTTTTCTCAGACAGATTATGAGTCCAATTTTTTTAAGGTTGACACGATAACTTTATGTGTACTGCTAGAGCTACAACTTTGTGGCCAAAGAAATAGACTATGCAAACACCTTTCAGACGGCAAGTGTTCATTTTTATATGGATATAATATAGTAATATAATATATAATGTCTGCTTGGAACATAACAAGACAAGCAAAAAAAATTACTAGAGCTGTTTAACTGAATTCTATATATTTAGTCTTTGTTTTTTTAAAGATGAAACATATGGATTAGTCTTTTTTGAAGATTAAATTGGTCATTTGTTGTGTTAAGGAACATGACAGAAATGATGACCACAGTGTCTCTGCAAATCGTTGGTATCATTGAGCCTATCATCCAGCATGCCGACTGGTTCTTCCCAGGAGGTGAGAAAGACACAGTCTGTTTCTCTCTCTCTCTCTCTCTCTCTCTCACACACACACACACACACCCACACACACATTCACACATACCACTCTAGCCCTTGAGAGAGATTTGAACTGGTTTTCTTCTGCTATTCTTAGATATTGAGTTCAACCTGACAGGCAGCTACGGTAGCCCCATCCACACCAACCACAACTCCAACTACAGCTCCATGCCCTCACCAGACATGGACCAATCAGATCGTAAGCAGTCACACGACCAAGGCCGACGCCCCCTCAGCGTTGCCACTGACAACATGATGCTGGAGTTCTACAAAAAGGATGGGTAGGGTTTCATATTTTTTTCCCCTGCGCAAGCTGTTCCTCTTCTTCCCTCCCACTGCGCGACTCCCACACATACTCTTTCTATCCAATGTCTCTCTGCATCTCTCATGTCTCCATCAAGGCAGCAGTGTTCTCAAGTAGAATCTTGCCAATAGCTCATTAAAGGGCAAGCTTTGTAGCACATCTTTAAGAAAGTAAGAAAAAGGTGAGAGAAGAAAAAAGTTCATTTCTAATGTCATAATTATTTCACTGGACAGGGGCATAGATGCATTCACTGAGTGACTTTATTGTGTTGTCTGTTCCAATTTGGAGTTTTGCCGTGGTGAGATTTTAGGCCTCGAGACGCCAAACTCCCACAACTTCCATTTGTTTAAACAAAGCCTACTGGGCCGGTGCAGTCTCTATAGCAACCTGCTTGATGTGTGATGGAAGGCGAGAGCTGAGTTTTCATTCACTGCTGCTGAAGGTTGGGAGACTCAGCCTCCTCCTGCAATGCGTCGACAGGTGGAAAATTACCGCATATGCAGGCGCTGGTTGGAACACTCAAATAATCCTTTCCAATAAACGCCCTCATCAAAGTTTATTTTAGAAAATATATGTACGCTTTATCATTTCTGTGCTTTTAAAAATATTTTGTAACAGGATACAAAATGTAACATCTGTACCAGATTTTAAAAGAAGCTGTTTTGTTGGTTAAAGGTCAAAGAATTTCCCTGTTTGTATATCTGCATATCTGTCCAAAGAATTTCAATTAGGGGGTAATTAGACTTAATGAGACTTAATAGCTACACAGCAGGGGAAAGTGCCAGCTGCTCGTGTGGCCTGCTAGCTCTCACCTCCAGATGCTTGCCTCTACCTAATTGTGTCAAAATTTGGCTTATTCTATCATATCCCCCCTCAGTTTACCCCCCTCTCCCCTAATTACCACTGCACTTCAATTATCACTCCACTCAAAACTCTTTTTGGATGGTTTGGATTAAAACTTTTATTAAATATGTAGCTAAATTCACATTTTTTCATTTAAAACAGGGTTTTCCCAGTGCTCCTGGTCAAAAAAAAATACTCGGAGAGTGTCAGTATGACCTCAGGTTTGGATGTCAAAAAATAGGCTCCATGAGCCTATAATGTTGAATATGGGTTTTTTTTGTGCAGTTAGGATTTAATACTGACATTGCACACAGCTGTATTTATACTCCAGACATAACTACAGACTTGAGCTCTGTTCAGAAGTTTTAATCAGTACTTATTTTTTACCCCTGATTTTTGTCAGGCTTAAAGGCAAGCACTTGTGTTTAAAGGTGGTGGCCTAGATGCTAATAAAACCCCTCATCTTGGATGTTTCTGCTCAAGAAAAATATTACAACCTGAACTACAGTGCATGCACTAATACTACTAATACACTACAGGCATGAACTACATGCAGGTTATTTGCATATTCTGGGTGGTGCACTCAGAATTTTGACTTAAGCAGGTGCTTAATCCATGTCTGAAATGCATAACTTTCCCTGCAAGAATATTCACATAACTTTTGGACTGAAGTCGCCAACTCTTAATACAACCCATAGTATCATTTTTTAGCCATTGATCCAGTGAGCAAAGCTAGCCAGCTAATTGCTTAGCTAATGTTAGTGCTGAACAGATTCTTGGGAATTATGATATATAAACAGGTTTGGCTATTGTGCAAGACTCTGACACAGAAAAACAAGTTGTGGCAAATGTAGTTTATTAGCATTTAAACCAGGTGGTTAGTTGTGTGCTACAGTTAACTACAGTACAGTACAGTTATAACAGCAAATGTGGTAACATGCTGTTCAGATACATCAACAATTCCTTGACTTTTGTGAACAAATATCTTCTGTTTGGACTCTGAGTTGGTCTGCTGTTCACACATAATCTACGTGGTCACATTTTCCTAACGTGACCTCTTGTCTTTTTATCTGGTACTGTATATGGAGTGTAGTACTCTACAGTTAATCGCGTGGCATAATGTAATCAAGGAGGTTGGAGAGGCCATTGTGTGGGTATATTCAATTTTCATATAATGCATATTTATAGCCCCCAAAGTCTTGTATTCCTTATGTGGGTAAATGTGTAGAAATATTCCTAGATCATTTGAAAATATATATATTAAACCTTTTCAACCTTAATCATTTTAATACTTTACATATTTAGGGGTACTTTAAATCATATATATTTGTTCTTTGTCCTCTATTCCATTCCTTGCATCATTACTCTCTAATACCCATTTGGTCCAATCCAGTGGACTATGAGTAGCTAGTAACCTTTTGAATCCAACATCTAATCTTCATTCCTCTATCCTTACAAACGCAGCATTAGGAAAATACAAAGGTACTGTCCACCTCCTAAATATTTCCATTTATAAACATTACCTTTCTGTGTATATTGTAGGCTTGAAGCATTTTAAATCTTTTTTTTGCATTTTTCTTTTGAATGGCGTGGACGTCTGATTGTGTTTTCTCTCTGTCTGGGGCAGTATGGGAGTCAGAGTGATGGACACATCCTGGGTGAAGGGTAAAGGTGCATCCACGCTTGCTCGAAAAGCCTCGTCCACCCCTCCCAGCGCCCAGCCACCTGGATCGCCCGCTGACACACTCATAACTGAGCAGCCTGGAGAGCTGAATACATCCCCCATTCCCACCCCTCCACCAGTAGACAGGGCTAGGTAAGTCCATGACTCTAGATTATCTAATCCCCTCCATCACTTCTCAATTAATCAAATATGTCAATAATCTTTTCAAACTCCTTCTTTTAACATCACATTTTCTCTTCTCATCTAGTCTACAAACTCAGTCTCTAAATGTTTATACATGCATAATTTTATAACTATTATATGTCAAACACATGTATAATTGGTAGGGATGTTAGTTTATGTTAGACATTTCATGTAAAAATGTCTGTACAGTTTCCAAATGCAAAAAAGATCCATGCTGTGGCTTAACAGTCATTTCGTTTCATGAACCATGATTGAGCCAGTGACTTTGTTTTTTTAAACCCACTAACTTTCTCATCTGTGCTGTATCATTGGTTTTCACCGTCATCCTGTGGCTAACACATTGCTCCTTGGTCTGTGATGGCTGAAGGTCTGGCTGGCTTGCTCCTTCCTCTCTGTGACCCTTTCAGTCTATGAAAGGGTTTTGTGTCTGTTCAACTGCCCTGGGTTTAGATAATGCACCAGGCTATATGAGCGCTCTGTTTTAGTGCTTTTTAGACAGAATATGGTCATAGATAAAAGCATCATTTTTTTCAATTATTTTCAGAACTCAACACACTGTGATGGTCAGAGCTGAGTTTGGCTGTTTAAATGGAAAAATGGTCCTGGACTTGGTGCAGTGCGCAGACACAAGGTCATTCTCAGCTCATTATAGAGCAATATTCTTTTTCTTTCATATGCAGGACTTTTTGTACAGTGGAATCTGAATGCTCATGCCGAGCCCCCACACCCTTTTTAATTCATTGTTTTGGCTTCTTAGCAGGCTTCCTGTGCTACGCTTCTTTGCTATTGTCCCGCACTTAAACTGACTGACTCCTCATCAGAGCCTGATGCAGTTATTGTTTTTTTTTTTTTTTTGTGAGCTTAATATGTGAATAAGTTAGTGAACTATTCTCTAACAGTAGAGAGTAGTAGTCAATGCTGGAGCTGAAAAAAAATCCACTTTCGGCTAGTGCTATCATCCGTGTGCGTGTGCAGTTACTAGAGCTCTCTCTCTCTCTCTGTCTGCTCTTTATTTTTTTTTTCAATATCTGCAGCTCCAACGAGGTGTCACCCCACCGGCCGGACCCCTCTCATGCCCATGCGCCCCACGGGGAGGAACGGCCACCCCCTCCTTACCCTTCCGCATCCACCACCTCCCACGCCCCTCACCACTTCTATCCCAAACCCCCTCCCTGTGCACGGCCAGTGGCCCCAGGGCCCGAATCACAGCCCCCTGACTCCCCACCCTCCCAATTACGTTGGTCCGGCTATGGCCCTCCTCAACCCCAGCCACCCGCTTCCTCCTCTTCTTCCTCCTCTTCCTCTTCTTCTCTCGACATTAACTCCAACCCCAAGCCCAGCTGCCTGCACTTCCCCAAACATGGCCCAGCATGTGAGCTGCCAGACGTGAACACCTCCCCTCTCTACGTTAAAACACCCCTCATTTTGACCCGCAACGAGGTGGCCCTCGGAAACCCCCCTAGCCTTCCCACATCCGGCCCCCCTCCGTGGGCTGCCTGTCCATGTGCCCGTGAACGAGGACCCCCCAGGCTGCCTAGGTAAATACCGCCTGTATGTTCCCACCCACCTGACCTCGGCTACATACACACCACTATGGCTACTCATACAGTGGCGCTCCTATTTTAAGACCAAATTTTCCCCTCTCTCTTTTTGTTTCTGTTCTTACGCTTATAGTGCTCTTTTCAATGCCATACCTCAGATTCTGTAACATTCTCGTTGTCCAGGGGAGCCTCTTGTAGGGGGTTGCCTAGCAACTGAGGATGTTACTGGCTTTTAGAGAAAGTGGATCCTGCCATAGATTAGAAATAAAAAAAAATTAAAAAACATGGATAACCCTGCATATGGTCATATAGTGTCGTATTAATTTATTCATGGCATATGTTGTCAGACGATGCATTGCCTGTTGCATTTGCCTATTATGGCTGCCTTTCTGGCTGTGATATTAGAAGGATATTGATGCCTGGAAAGATATTAAATAAAAGTCAGCTGAATAAAGGTGAAGGTCAGTATATGTACCCATAATTAAGCTTGTCTACTAAAGGCTATATGAAACTGATATGCTTTTAAAGTGCATTTTTCCTCAATGCTAACACAATAGAGATATTTGATACCAATCAAATTTGATCATATTTAAAATAAGAAAACCTATTCGATTGCTCACACCCTTGCTTCCAGATACATATAGGCCAAACATTAAATTAAGTAGGAAATCGCATGCTGTGCTGGTTTTGTCATCCGAATTGTTTGAAAAGTTGCGGCAAGGTCAGAAGAATGCACTATGATTCTGTTTTCTATCATGAAACTCTTAAGCATCAATAGTCATCACTGCAAGGTAGTTATTAGCAGAAGGACAGTGTGAGTCTCCTTATTGTATTCCCTGTATCTGAGAACAAGCCTGCCTGATAGAGTCTCTTTCACCTCATCTTTTTCCATCAGTCTCCATTCAGATGATGTCCATGTAGAGCTCAGGAAACTACACAGATTAAGTCATTCTCCACATAACTGTAGACATAACAGCCTGGCCACTTAAATAGAGCTGTCAGGGTTAGGAATCCTACACATACTCAGCTGCATTACAGATACATTTCCTCTGTGTGTGTGTGTGTGTGTGTGTGTGTGTGTGTGTGTGTGTGTGTGTATACAGTTGTGGTATGTTGTAGGTGGATGGCTAGTCTACACAAGGACACTCTATTTCCTCTCCTTCTGACAGAGATTGTAAATACATTCAATCCACCATTTTGTGTCTCTGTTTTTGAAGACCAGAGCAAATAAAGCTGCTGGGAACATTGACATCAGTAGTGCAATTTTAACAATACTATTTCATGGATTCAGCATTACACAAAGAATCTCAGATTTTTCACAGTAACCTAAGCTTATTTTTGGACCGTATGAGGAGGTGGAATAAGCCTTGTGTGAGTAGTCTTTGTGCACCCGTCCTCATTAAGGGTAAAGCAGCTGTGAGTCTCTGGCAGGCCATCATATTTCTGTCTCTTCCCCAGCACACTGAAGAGCAAGGAGCTCTCACCTGTGATTGGCCATAAGGCCGTGCAGGCGGCAGGACAGCCAGTGCCACCTGTCGGACAGCAAAGCAACAGCCAGTCGCCACACTCAGCTGAGCACAGCCCTCACACCCTGCGCAAAGGTCTGTCCATTTAATTTTTTTTCTTTAAAGTCATCTGATCTGATATAATCATCTAAAATAATGCATGATATTTTAAGCAAAGTGAGGTATCTAGTAATTGTGAAAGGCAGCTGGATTTGCATTATAATTTTTGGCACTCATCCCAGGAGCTTCATTAAGTCTACTGAAAATTCAAGTCCAGGCATCTTGATGCATTACTACTAACCATTTATACTGAGTTGATTGATATAGATTCTTGTAGAATCATATTGTCTGTCATTCTGTGAATCTGATTTTGGTGTTTCCTCTTCTTTTATCTCTCTTTCATCTCAGCAGCCTCGAAGAAGCTGGCCCCTGTGCCACCCAAGGTTCCTTACGGCCAGTCAGGGGCGATGTCCGACCAGTCCACAGGTCAGCCGTCCCCGGTCAGCCTGTCCCCCACTCCCCCAAGCACCCCGTCCCCGTATGGCCTGGGCTGTGCCCCAGGGCATGTGCCCCCCACCTCTCCTGGGCAGGGCCCACTAGGCACGTCCCACTCTCTCCTTTCCTCTCCCCCATCTCTGACTGGCACGCTCAACAAGTCGCGGCCTGCCCCCAAACCGCGACAGAGACCAAGTCTGCCCCCTCCACAGCCACCCACTATCCCCCCCAGTGTCCCCCAGCCAATGGAACAGGGCCTGATGGACGGATTGTCCCCCGGGGAGAGCATGTCCACAGGTAAACATGTCTCAATGACAACCGCAAGAGCGGGAGGACAGCATCCCTCTTTCAAACTGTCTGTCTCGCCATCCTATGCAGGCGATGGACTTTGAAAAGCCATGGTTCCCTAAAAATGTGAAGTGTTTTCGCTGTATTTTGTTTTCATGTTTCCTGAGCATGAGGTGCTTTTAGGTTGAGTTGCCTTTAATTATTTTAAGACCAGTATTTTGTAATTGATTTGTCATGTTCAGGATGATATAAAGCACTTGAATAAGGAGTATAAAGGGATTGTGTTCAGAATACCGGATCTACAGTATACACCCTAACTATAAAGTTCAGTAGATTTCTTGGTAATCTCCACAATACTCAGACTTTGTTTCTAAGTAAGGCTTGTGCTCTGTGTATGGTACTAGTGGTCAGCTGTGTGGGCACTGACTGTATGTTCTCTCATTTGAGTCTCTGGTTTGTCTTGTCGGTCATTCTCCTGATCGCTCTGATTGATGTATGACTCTTTTGTCCCCTGCCATTGTTATGCACCTTGCAGCTGTGTGAGGCCAGGCACTGAGTGTGGGCTAAATGTGAGGGGGACGTTTAGGGTAAGCCCAAAAACCTGCTGCGCAGCTGCGCCCCACGCCGTAGCCTCATCTCACACCGTCGGGCCTGGTGCTGTTGCTGAGTCTGGGGGCTCCTGCAGCCGTGTTCCCTCTGTACATTACGCTCTTGTCAGCTGGCTCTCTCATCCTCACACTTTACTCTCTCTATCTCTGTCTCTTTTCTCTTTCTTCTTTGAATCTTTCTCTCTGTGGAGCTGTTTGTCGCTGCTTCATTCTCTCCATGTAGTCTATGCATGGTGTTGGGACTGGGCTGTGCATGGCTTACGGACCACCAACGTCGTCACTTCTGAATTCCATCCTAATGACCCTGCTCTTGACCCACCCCAAGTTCACCAAACTACTCCCCCAAGAGTCATTTGGCAGCTTCTCACCACATGGGTGGGCCCAGGTAAACTCCACCCTCTCTGAGCCGGGCCAGCTGTGGGGTGACTCTGAAATACTGCTGCTCCACTTGCTGTCCATGTCCATCTCATTCTTACACAGGGGAGGTCATCACAATCAGAACCCAGGCCATACGGTAGCTCCTCAGAGAACTGCAGATTTGCACGGTTCCCTCGCTTTACACCCATCCCATCGTCTCTGTCAAAGCATTATGGTTATTGTGGTGGCTATCCATTGAATGTCAACTGTGATGATTCTGAGACATGTCGATTGAATACTCAATGATTTATTAATAAGCTTTAAATTATAGTTAAATCTATATTTGAGAAGGAGAGCACAGCCCTAAAGCATTCTCCTGAAATGAAAAGAGTCCTTTTGTTATTAGTTTAGTATGACAGAATCCCTGTGTAGAATGTTAGGGAACAAACCCTCGTTCCAACCTCCTCCTTTCAACGAATCATATTAAACCAACCCGCGCTAGCTTTTCCTCAAATGTTGGACCAAAAACTTAACTTGCTTTCCCTTCTTCTCTCCTTTGTCTTTCTCCATCATCCTCACCATCATATTTCTCCTCCACCTGACCATAATCGTGTTTGTCCTGCTTGTCTTTATCACATGTCTCACCCTCACCACCATTCCTTGCCACCCATCAGCAGATTTCTTCAGTTTGGAAATCCCCTCCATCAATGTCAATCTGGACAGCCTGCTCGACGAGTTCAGGGTGGGGGTGCCGTGCCGGAGCTCCCTGGCCGTGGCTGACTCTCCGGAGGGGGAACGCATGATTGAGGAGGAGTCACAGAGCACCACGCTGTAACCCCAGAGCCCAGCCAGTGGCCGCCTAGCCCTGCCGAGCTCCCCCACCTTCAGCTGAGGTCCTATGAGCAACCAGGCCTCCATCAACCTCACCTACCCCACCCTCACCACTGGAGCTGGACCCCCAACCCAACACAAACACATATGCCTGCTCTAACCTTTACATGTATCAGTGACTAATCAGAATATCACCACCTCTTCTCACTGATAACTAGATACGGTATGTGATTACATCTTCACAAGCTGTGCCATAGCAAAGACAAGCAATGGAAGACTATAAGAATGTTGCAGAATTTATTGTGTTGTGAAGAATGTGCCACGTTACACATTTTGGTTTCTCTCTGTTTGACTCTGTTTGTTGTTTCTGCCTTATTGGAGCCTGCAGATAATTTGCAATACAGTGGGATTTTGTTGACTCCAAAGGAACATAATATTTCTGTGTTCTGGAAGCATGAGATCAAAATATCAAAGGGTAGTATTTGCTCATATTCTTTAGTGTCTGAGTTGGTAGGCAGATTTCATTTCTTGTAAATGAATTGAAGACACAAAGCATGCAACTTTATTTTAGTCCAGTTTTACAATTTTGAGGCCTTGGCTTTCTTTCTCTTGTCTTCTCTCTCTCTCTCTCTCTCTCTCTCTCTCTCTCTCTCTCTCTCTCTTCTCGCCTTCTCTCTATGTATGTATCAGTCTCTCTGACAAACACATGCCTATATACACACCACTGCTTTGGCATAGACAGTATCCTGACAATATTTCTTATTAAGTGTCTAAACGTGCACAGATAAAAAAAAAAAAAAATCAAGCACATTATGAAAATATTCTGAGATGTTTGTAATACACTAATAATCTGTGAAACAAGAAATCATAGTAAATGTTTTGCCTCACGGTCCTAATACTTGATAGGACATGTCAGTGGTACGTATGTACTCTTCACACTTCTGATGCCAGCTGTAAAACAGATTGTTTCTGCTGTAAAGAGAGGTGAAACCATTAAGACATATTTTGTGCCTCCCATTCTGACTTCGTTATCAGGACAAGTGTAATGACAGGTTCCTCTTCTGTGTATATACAAAGACTGTACATATTGATCTGTAGATACGTATTAATGAGAGGACAAATGTAAAGGCAAATATGAATTATATATTCATATGTGTTACATGCCATATTTATCTTGTATAGAGATAATGTTCTATGGAAACGGAGTATTATTTTGTCCCTGAATACTTTGTCGCCAGATTCACACAGAGTAAGCGAGCTCTTGCACTTTTGTAAGCCATGAACACTAACTGTAAAAACACAAATGCAGATATGTCAAAGGCCTAAGTGGAGTCTAGCCCTAAATTCTGAACTGCAAAATTTACAGTAGAACCTTTGTTCTACAAATTGGTATTCATTCGGATTCTTACATTTACTGACTTTGCATTTGGATTATGCAGTTCCATAAAGACACATAATAATGGTGACCAGCATTGCACATATGAATAGCTTTACTGAATTATAATTAACAAGAACTTGGCAGATTTTTTACTTTATACTAAATGGCAGGAAAACCTGCGGCCCTCTCTGGTACTTGGGTCATCCTAAGGCACAGAACAGAAAACAATATAAGAACCACCTGAGTGCTACAAGGCAAAATCATGTCATTTGTAGCCGTATATTTAGTCATTTTGTTGGTCGCCAAAGCTGTTCTCTTGCCTTTATTCTCCTCCATATGGATGGCTACTGCCACCTCAGGGGGCCTTTGTTTTCTTATATGGACTTCCCTTTTAAAGGTATCTTTTACATGTCAGGGTTCATTTTCAGACTGACATTATCAATATAAGCAGGCTCTGATTTATCATGATTCAACGTAGTTTTCCTGCCTTCACCCTGAAACACTCCAGTCTGAAGCTATAGCCAAAAGAAAGCTGGACAATGGGCTAGAAGTGCCATCTGTTTGTTCGGTAGACTCACAAACCAACAGATGCTGTATTTGTCATGTCTGAATTGCTTGAAAGCAGGTGGAACACAAATAGGGCCAGAGAAAGTGCAATTACACTACATTCTGTTGTTAACCTCACAGAGAAGTGGCCATGCTTTTTAATCTTATCAAGAGCCTGACACTGAAGCAATTCCAAATGTCATGGCTTTCATTATTGTTTTCTTTTACTAAGCATTAATGTACTTCAGGGACAAGAGGACTTCTTTGCTGAAATATATGGTATGCCTCAGTGTGCATTCTCAATTACTTCTACTATGATGGTTAATGGTGACTGAGTACTCTTTTAATAGCTGTAGTGATTATACAATGATAATTGCAAGTGCCCTCATGATAGATATTTATGTCTTGAAGACAGTGGCGAGTTTTGTGTATATTTGAGGGTTTTTACATTTTTTTGTGTGTGTGATGGTTTCTTCAGTGTTTTATGAAGAGGCAGGTGTGCATTTGAAATAATTGAGTGTTGATTGAATGTAATTGAACTTTTACAATGACCTGCAACAAGGTCAAGGCTTCGTCACTACCTTATAGCAGCTGCAATAGACGCATGGTTTGTTATTTCATTTAGGTGACTCTTTGCGTTTAATCTGCCGCTTTTGCCAGTCACTTTGAAAGCTTGTGTAAATGTTGGGGGATTGAGGGAGAGGATTTTGATTCTAATGCACTTGTCTGTATGTTGGAATCATACAGTCCATAGCACCCGTTCCCAAGGCAATATCATTTTTCTTGGACCTTTTTTTCCATGCAGCTGCTATAATTGTTTGGATCGAATCCACCAAGGGCCACAGGGAATACAGACATTTTTACACAATTGAACCACAAAATATGATTTAATTTATCTGCGCTCCTCCTTTATTAAGGAATATAGCTTATTTGTGAATTCAGGTGCTGCTGTGCAAGGTTAGGTTCACCACATTCATGTTTCACAGGTCCTTAGTTCAGTTATAATATACTTCAGTGAATTAAATAAAATAAAAAAAATAACACAAGAGACAAGAGCCAGACATGCTTAACATATATAGCCATTATATGTTTGTACCCCCGAAAGCCGTCGGTTGACATTACAGAAAGTGGATGTGACAATGCAATGCATGCACTTTGTTCAGATAATTCATGATTCCTGTTTCTTCGATTTCTTTTAAGACTCTTAAATGTTATGCGTAAACTGGGGAGAGGGTGAAAAATAGCAAGTGTGTGAACAGCTGGTTAACGATGTGTCATGGATTTATGTATAAGTGCACAGTGTCCATTGATGTACAGCCTCTCCCCTGCAATCACAACTTCTGTACAAACTTTGCCTGTATGTCACTCCCCTCCCTCCCCCTCCTATCCCCTCAGCTTAGCATATCAGTGGAACAACACAGTCTGTACTGTGAAGCCTACCGCAATCCTGATCAGAATGTCAGATATAGATATCTATATTAAACTCTACATTTGTAATATTTCTGGTCTGACTGGGTTTTTTTTTTTTTATTCAAATATACATGCTGTTTTGTCAAAGATTATATGTTGCTTATAAAGGGCATTTGTAAATGTTACCGAGATCTCAAATAAAAAGCAATATACCAGAAAGAGTCCAGTGCAAGTCATGAAGGAAAAGAAATGTCATTTTCTAACCTGTGTGACAAGAAGTGCTTGAAGAACAAAGGTGTGTCTAAAAAGTAAAAAAAAAAAAAAGAAGAAGAAGGTATGCGGGCGGTATCAAAGCACACCTACACCTCCCTACATTTAAAAAAGATGAAACTTTATCCAATAAACATCTCCCCTTACAAAGCAACAACCTGCCTGTCAGGCTTGTCTTCTTTTGCTCGCCTTGATCCTTTTTCATATGAATAATTTAGAAGCAGAGGTGCTCGGGGTACAATTCAGCACAACTCGGTGTGTTTTATCAGCTATGGGATCAACAGTTCTTTGGCAACAAAGCAGCCCATTTTGTCCCGTTTTAGGGATACCAGTACGAAATACAATGCAATGAAATGTACTGAAAGGTTCACACATCCGCTCTCATAGCATACATGCCATCACAAGACAATAAAGTCTCCAAAAGACAATAATACTTATGCTAGAAAAACCCAAGGCAGTGTTGCGGCTATCAAAGCCAGTACAGTGAAAATGATTAAAAGAAACAGCAGGCAGTGTGATGTTGTGCACAGTGTACAGCCATGATCAGTGCTGTTCTCACGAATCACTGCACTTATCCCAACATCAGTAATATCTTCCTCAGCCAAAGGGCGTCCCAGATCGCTGATGATGAATACCTGCGAGGAGTCTTTAGGATACACCAGTCTCTGGCGGCTCATTCTGGACGGAATCCATCTCAAACAGCGTCCCAGCCGCCGGTAGCGGCTACCGTAGGACCTCGGAGCAGACACGGAGCGCCCAGTGAACCGAAGCGGCACCTCCAACACCTTCGCGTGTTTTTCCTTATCTCCGCCAAGTCCCTGAAGTTTGGTAACGAAAGTGACATGTCTACACACGGGACAGACGATGGTGTCTCTGGTGATAGCTCCGTCCCTGCTTGAGCCCATAAAGGTCCCGACCAGACAGTCATGGCAAAACGAGTGACCGCAACTCAGCGTGCGAGCCGCGTCTGAAAAACTCTCATAACACACTGGACACTCCACGGTGTACGCGTCCTCATCCAACATCACTCACACACTGAAATGTTCTCTACACGACTACACATGAGGAACATGTCAATGTTCCCAGCGACGGTACTCGACAGATGTTGCGTAAATGCGACGTTCATGACTCACTGGACAAAATGCTGTCGAACTGGAAGGGCTACAGAATCGAGGAAGACAGTCTGTCCGGTATCGATGTCATGTTTGTGTGGCCAATGAAAAGTTTGCTCTACGGATTTTAACCTCAGCTAGGCTATATTGTGTTAGCCTATCAGAATGAACACACCTTTGGACCTATGAAAAAAAACATAGGCTATAATAATAAACTTTATTGATAGTAGACCACTTGTCAAATGCGTGGTGACTCAAACTGCTGATGAGTTCGGGGAAATGAGGAAATATGCGGAATAAAATCATCACGTGATCTGTAGGCTACAATAAGAAGTGCAGTAAGTGCGACGTGCTCGTGCATTTTGGATGGAAGCATGATTTACCAATCAATCAATCATACCATAATACTAACATTAAGAGAAGGAAATATAATATCTTCATGACAGTCCCACTGAAAATGCTAAAATAATAATAATAATAATAATAATAATAATAATAATAACTTGCTAGTACTACGTCGGAAACTACCCCCCTCCCTGATAAAACCAGATCTACAGGCTGTATCTGGCACCAACAACCAAGGCACGGTTAAAGTCAAAGAGATTATACTTTTCCCCATTCTGATGTGAACATTAACTGAAGCTCATGACCTGTATCTGCATGAGTTTATGCATTTTGCTGCTGCCACATGACATGAGGTGTACAGATGCTCCTAATAATGTGAACGCTGAGTGTGTGTGTGCGTGCGTACGTGCTTGTGTGTGTGTGAGTGTGCGTGCACGCACGCACGCACACACACACACACACACACACAGGATACGTTTAATTAACTGCACAGTATGTACGTTATGTTGCCGACCCGCAAATAAGTATTTTTAATTGCAATTAAATATTTCAGTGTGGGTCCAAACCTGAAATTCACCCCTCAGCTATACCTCTGGAATCAAGTAGTAAATATTAAATGATAAGAAGTAATACAATACAATAAAAATGAAGAAAACAAGGTAAGGAGATACAAACAACTATAGAATAAAATACAAAGGTATAAAACACAATAAAATAAAATTAAATTAAATAATACAAAATAAAATATTTTAATTTTAACATTTATTTTTAAATAATTAAATTGAAATGAAACAATAAAAAACAGCAGAAGAAATTGCAATTAATTTCCACATTTAAAAAAAATAGTTTTTTTTTTTTTTTTTTAAGAGTTTCACTGCAATATGGTGTTAAATTCCACAGGTTTTATGCATAATTTGAAGCATACTGAACTTTTAGAAGTTCAAGCAATGCTACTGTTTTGCTAGAAGTAACTAGTAGTTGTTGTTGGTTTTTAAACGCTCTTACTCTAATAGTTCCCCGGGTCATTTTCGGTAAACAGGGGTAAACGTTCCCTAAACTATCTTTAAATTGATATTTTTTTCATTTTCCGCAGTTCTCTGCTATTACGTGCTGAAACACACGATGGCGCAGGAGACCTGAACTACACATGCTATGTTGATGACAGTGTATTCAATCTGAGGGACAATAACTAGCAATTCAAAACACAGGAATATAAACATGCATGCTTAATTTGACCTAACAGATTTGATTCTAAACTATACCCTTGTTGCAACAGGCCTCAAGATATCATGCTTGCTTTTTCATTTATGACATATAAAATAATAAATGTAGTTCTGTTTCTAAGTTTATTTATAAGTTATAAATTATTATTTATTTTTATTATATTTATAACTCCCATTTATAAGTTTAAAGCGTCTATCACAACCCTCTCATAAACACTGTGCCCAAAGATGCGCATTTAAAGCAAACTACTCACTCTCATTGTAAACAAATGCCTGTTGACCAGTAGTCAACAGTAGATACCACAACTAGTGCTATTTTGAAGCTGTTATACTGTAAGATATTTACAGGTGTGCTTGAAAGTTTAGAATTTTCTATATACAGTTGTGAAAAAGTATTCTATAACTTTTTTTTTTGATTGAAAAAGTTATCTGATTTCTTCAGTTTTTGTATATATCTAAATTGTTCTAATTCTTTTCAGAAATTATAACAAAATCTAAGATAAAACAAAGGCAACCTGAGTAAACACAAAATAGAGTTTTTAAATGAAAATGTTATTTATTGAAGCAAAAAAAAAAAGTTATCCAATACCAACTGGGCATGGGTGAAAATGTATTTGCTCCCATAGTTATTAATTCCCAAATCTTTGAAACTGCATTCATAATGGGTGTCAGCTGGACTAGATGCAACCAGGCCTGATTACTGCAAACCCTGTTCAATCAAATCAATACTTAAATAGAACTTTTTCAATAGCACGAATTAAATGGTTAAAAGGTCTTACCCAGTAACACACTATGCCAAAGTTTAAAGAAATTCCAGAAATGATGAGGAAGAAGGTGATTGAAAAACATCCATCTGGGAAGGGTTACAAAGCTATTTCAAAGGCTCTGGGACTGAGCCATTATCTCCAAATGGAAAAACTCAGTACAGTACTGAACCTTCCCAAAAGCAGCTTCTCATGCAGGAAGTCACAAAAGAGTCATGGACAACATCAAAGGAACTACAGGCATCTTTTGCATCAATAAAGGTCACTGTTCATGACTCCACTATCAGAAAGACAATGGACAAAAATGGCATCCATGGAAGAGTGGTGAGGTGAAAACCACTGCTAACCCAGAAGAACATTAAGGCTCATCTGATTTTTCCTGTAGGTTGGAATAATGTAATCACACAGACTGTTCTGTGGACTGATGAGTTGAAAGTGGAACTGTTTGGAAGACAGGTGTCCCGTTACATCTGGCATAAACCAAACACAGAATTCCACAAAAAGAACATCACACCTAGTGTCAAGCATGGTGGTCGTATTGTGATATTGTGAGGATGCCTTGCTGCTTCAGGGCCTGGCCAACTCACAATAATTGAGGGAAACATGAATTCTGCTCTCTACCAGAAAATGCTAAAGGAGAATGTCCGGTCTTCAGTCAATAAGTTGAAACTGAAGCGCAACTGGATTATGCAGCAAGACAATGATCCAAAGCATAGGAGTAAGTTTGAGTCCTAGAAGTAAGTGAAAGACTGATCTCCAGTTATCAGAAGCGTTTGGTTGCAGTTATTGCTGCTAAAGGTGGTACAACCAGATTTTAAGTTTAAGAGGGCAATTAGTTTTTCATATGGGTGATAGATGTTGGAGAACTTTTTTGTTTCAATAAAAAATAATAATAAATAAAAACTGTATTGTGTGTTTACTCAGGTTGTTTTATGTTGTATATAGTACAGGATACACAAAAACAGAAGAAAGCAAATACTTTTTCACAACACTGTATCTGCATAAATATGACCTAAACATCATCAGATTTCCAAACAAGTCCTGAAAGTAGACAAAGTGAACCTGATTAAACAAATGAAGCAACAATATTATACTTGGTCAATTATTTGACCCTCTAGGATTAGCAGTTAATTTGAAGGTGAAATTAGAGTGAGGTGTTTTCAATCAATGGGATGACAATCAGGTGTGAGTGAGCACCCTATTTTATTTAAAGAACAGGGATCTATCAGAGTCTGATCTTCACACTTGTTTGTGGAAGTGTATCAAGGCAGAAACAAAGGAGATTTCTGAGTAATGCAGTAAAAGAGTTGTTGAAGCTCATCAAGCTGGAAAAGTTTTTTTTTATAAAAACATATCTAATGAGTTTGGACTCCACCAATCCACAATCAGACAGATCATGTACAAACAGAGGAAATTCAAGACCATTGTTATCCTCCCCAGGAGTGGTCAACAAACAAAGATCACTCCAAGAGCAAGACGTGTAATACTCTGAAAGGTCACAAATGAACCCAGGGTAACTTCTATGCAATTAAAGGCCTCTCTCACATTGGCTAATGTAATGTTCATGAGTCCACCATCAGGAGAACACTGAACAACAATGGTGTGCATGGCAGGGTTGCAAGGACAAAGCCACTACTCTCCAAAAAGAACACTGCTGCCCTCCTACAGTTTGCTAAAGATCACGTGTACAAGCCAGAAGGCCATTGGAAAAATGTATTGTGGATGGATGAAAACAAAATAGAATTTTTTGCTTTAAATGAGAACACTGCATTCCAACCTAAGCACCTTATCCCATGTGTGAAACATGGAGGGGGTAGATCATGGTTTGGGCCTGTTTTATGCATCTGGGCCTTACCATCACTGATGGAACAATGAATTTTAAATTATACAAGCTAATTCTAAAAGAAAATGTCAGGACATCTGTTCATGAAGTGAATCTCAAGGGAAAGTGGGTCATGCAGCAAGACAACAACCCTAAGCACACAAGTTGTTCTAGTAAAGAATGGTTAAAGAAGAATAAAGTTAATGTTTTCTAATGTTTTGGAAGTTAATGTTTCAAAGTCCTGACCTTAATCCAATAGAAATATTGTGGAAGGACTGGGCACAAGCATCTGAGGAAACTCACGCACATCCCAGAGTTGAAGCTGTCCTGTACTGAGGAACGGGCTAAAATTCCTCCAAGTTGATGTGTAGGACTGATCAACAGTTACCAGAAACATTTATTTATTGTTGCTGCACAAGGGGGTCACACCAGATACTGAAAGCAAAGGTTCACATACATTTGCCACTCACAGATATGTTATATAGGATTATTTTCCTCAAAAAAAAAATGACCAAGAATAATATTTTTGTCTCATTTATTTAATTCAGTTATCGTTGTCTACTTTTAGGACTGGTGTGAAAATCTGATGATGTTTTAGGTCATATTTATGCAGATATACAGAAAATTCCAAAGGGTTCACAAACTTTCAAGCACCACTGTAGGTGCATAGAGCCAAAAAAGACAAATAAAGAAATGACCACTGCTGGGTCTCTCTCTGCACAGTGTCTTTAAAATTTAACAGCTTTAAACTTTAACAGTTCCTAGCTCAGCGTGATCTCAGGAGACGATGAGCAAACCTATGTTGCAACCATTTCACGATTTCCACCCATACAACGGTCGGTAGCAGACATTTCACACCAGATCAGCTAGCCAAAACCACCAAGGGACAGAGAAGCATGGCCAAAAGTACAGGGCCATTGCTCTTTGAATGGAATGGCTATTTATTTATTATTTATTATTTAAATATCACGGCCCAGAGAAAGGCAGGTGATAACACCTTACAAGAAATACTATACTAAATGAATAATAATAAGAAGTAGCAGAAGAAGAAGAAGAATAGGAAGAAGAAGAATAAACAAAATTATTATTATTATTATTATTATTATTATTATTATTATTATTATAGCAATACCTTTAACTTTATAACATATGGGTTATCACTTTCAAATAAAATCACACAGAATCTTTTAATGTATGTGTTTAGAAACTATATTATGGCCGGTATCCAATTTCATCCAATGCCACCCTGTTAACAACAGTACAAGCTACTTTGCAGTGAACTGTGTGGGCTAATATTGCCTTGGATTTATGTTCTGTTAATGGGTATTTTCTTACCTTCATAGATGTTTATTTATGATGCTACACACAATTTGTCCAACTTGCTAGAAAGTGCTTTGCAAGTGTTCTTACATATCTGATGAAGGTCACGACTGACATTCATCTCTAGGAGCTCTTGCAAACACAGACTTCAAAATATAGCAATTACGACTGTAGTGAATGAAACGGAAACACAGGAACCATGCTGAATATAATGCGGTAGTGTTTGTGCAAGGAGCCCATTGTATAATAGACAACTGCGCAAGTGCATTCTATCTTTTAACTCCATGCTTGTTGTTTCTCCACCAGACACCAATGAGTAGACCTGGTTGCGGCCTGCAGAACAGGGCGCGACTGCATTTGTGGGTGGGGCTACGTGTTGCTCCACCCATAAAAGTTAGGGGTTATGGTTAAGGTTATGAGTAGGGTTAGGCGTTGACGTAATTACATTGCCACTTACCAATAAGACCAGTTATGGATGGAGCAACACATATAGTCCCACCCAAAAGTGCAGCCCTGCCCTGTTCTGCAGGCTGCAGAAAAATCCTTTGATGATGTGATGGAATTTTGTGTGAAATATAATTAAATAACAATATGCTTACGATGAGTATTGTAATTAATTGATCCTTGCATATTTGTATATACAAAGCTGCACAAAAGATGCTATAAATGATGTATTGTTCATCATCATTGAATAACCCAGACATTTCGCATACTATCAATGCATTTTGCTTTATTAAGAATGTTGTCATTAACCAAACTCCAACAACATAAAGGCAGATCCCTGAAGCACAGTGAGGTCATCCATCTGAGCACAGTCATCATTAATTGACGTCGCTTTGAAGTGACGCTTGAGAGAGTGAGGATATTCCATTCGACTTGCTTAGATTCCTCTCTCCTCGCATCTCATCCTTGCACCCTTCCCTCACATTATAGAAAATATCTATGAAGTGTAATCAATATGTGTAACTAACATTTGGATATGCTAATAAAGTGTAATCAATATGTATGACGAACATTTAGATTTATTACTTAAGCATAATCTATATGTATAATCAATATTTAGAAGCATAATCTAAATCCACAGAACAATGTTTGATCAAGTTATATTCTAAGTGTGTATTGAGTTAGATGAATTCTGTGTCTTACTGAACAATAATTGTTTTTATGTACCAGCCTATATCTTACTCCACAGAAGCAAATAACTTTGAGGCCAGATACCAATTAACGAGTTAGTATAAGGCCTTAGGAAGGGGGGTAAGTTTCAGCTAAGAACAGCAGATAGAAACAGACAGAAGCTCATTGAGGTCAAGGTCAGGACTGAGTAAAATCTTTTTGTAAAAAAAGAAACGATGTCCCCATAAAACCTTTTCAAGAAAAACAACTAACTGCGCATGCTCCACAAATTTAAGATCACATATAGACATGAATATTTAATTGTGGCAAAGAAGATTGGTCTGTTTTAATGAGGAAAAGCAAAACCCCGCCTACAATGAGTATGCTGTGGAGAAAGGTATAAAAAAGGCTGTGTGTGTTTGCATAATTTTAGACTTTCTGCAGACTGTCTCACTTTATTATTTCGATAAAGTTTATTTACTTTTTGACATCTACTAAACTCTCTGTCTCTTAAGTTTTTGAGTTAGGCTGAAAAGATTGTTTTCCACGACAACATCCTCAGGGGGTGGAGCTAAGACACAAGGAAAGGAAGCCAGGAAAGGAAATGAGGATGCACAAATAAGAAATGAGAAGCACCCTTTGCATCCTTCCCTCACATCCTAAGGGGGTGGAGCTAGGATGCAAGGAAAGGAAGCAAGGAAAGGAAATGAGGATGCACAAATAAGAAATGAGAAGCACCTAAAGTGTCAGACTTGACGGCTCCGTTTTCAACTACTCCCCCGACTGTAAGCCGCAACACTCACCGATCGATTACATCCAGCCGAAGTCGAACACACCTATTTAAAAAAAAAATCTAGTGTGCTATGACAAATGCATAATTTCTCATATTAAAATGAATAAAAAGGATTCATTGGAAATTGATTGTAATCGGGTGTGATTGGGCGACGCAGCGATTGACGTCATTGCGTCATTGCGTCATCTTACCGGAAATCGTCTTGCCTCCTAAAAAAATTATTAAAAAAAAAAAAAAAAAATCCATGCGAGCCGCGTTGGCGCTTCCTCAGTGACAGAGCTGTAATTTCGGCTGGTGTGTTGAGAGCTGTCTTCGCGGGCTGGGCATGTTGAGGTAGATTACCAGGTACGTTCATGATAAATGTTTGCTTGTCGTATCGAGATGAGGGTTTTTGAAGTGTTGTTATTTACGTGGGAAAACACCCAAGCCGTTTAGTTAGATGTTAGCGGCTTAGCTTGATGATTAGCCGGTTGAAGGGGCCTGGACTGAATACTGCGTTAGCTGGTAACGTTAGTTTGTTTGACCTTTCAGAAGGTCCGAATGTTCCTTTTGATGTTCAGATACGGTTCGTTGGACTCGTAGTGTTAAAAACAAAATGAAGGGGCTCAAACAGGTGAATAGATAATAGATGTCACGCATTAGATGTTAAGTTCGCCTAAGTAACTTATCGCGAGCTAGCTTATCAGATATGACCGTTGTGTAGATGAGTAACTCCCTAGCTGACTAAATGGCAGAGTTACAAACTCATTTTGAGTGTAACGTTATAAATTCCTCTGTCACAAAATTCTCCGGTGTTCCTTAATCATGGTACGCTACATATCGACCGCTTTTTATTCGTATTATTAATTGAGCTATACACCACTAAACTGTAAGAGACGACTGTGTGTATTTATACAGCCGACATTTCTGAATAACACACTTATGAACTTTTGAATTTATTGTTTTATTAAGTGTTTGTAACCAGCACCACGGGTTGAGTCTAGCACATTTATGTGGGATAAACTTAATTTACCTTCAAGGTTTAGTGAACGTCTGAGGCAAATTATACTTGACCCTGGCTTTTGGGCGTTCATGCTCTACAGAGTAACCTGCTTTCTGAATAAGACAATATTGTGATTAAGGTGTTTACATGAGTCGCTTTTAGAATATTCCTTTCATGTACCCGTTTTACATATTATAGAATATAGTTCGATTAACATCACACGTCGTTACGTCACCGCGCCATACCGTCCGACGTTCCCTCCAGAATTTCACGTATAAACATACAGTTCGTCTTCGTTATGGTACCCTATACAGTTTTGGGTGTTTTTGTTAAAAAAATAAATTACGAACGCTTCAAGTGCGGTTAATTATTTGTCATGCTATACGTGCTAATAGACAACTGCCTGAAGCCGTGGGTCGTGTTCCAAACCGCGTACTTACCTTCTATATAGTAGCCGAGATGCCTACTATAGGCCTATAATAGGCGAAATACATGCAAGTACGCGGTCTGGGACGCAGCCGTGCTCTCTTGTTTGCCGTAAAATGGTTGAGCACTGCCGTGTGTATACCTGTCTTGTCGCAAAATGCGGTGAAAACTCTCACATGACGTTAATAATGTGATTTGGTGTTTACATGTCTGTAATGCACCTCGATAATGTGACTAAAACAGGAGTACTCCACATGTCTTAATTCGATTTGTGTTTACTTCGAGTATGACTTTAAGGTAATTAAAATTGGCTGTTTACATGGTAGTTTCTAAATCAGAGTATTGTCTTAATTGGGTTAATATTGGATTATTGTTGTCCATGTGAACATACTGACTGATGCTCATTAGCAAAACTGATTGAATTACCTAGATCCTGTTTGTGGTAGCTAATATACTGTAATACCCCAAACAGTAATAAATGAACATCCAAACAGCATCACTGGCCGATCAGTTCTTGCTATAGATTTACTTATGTTTCTTCTAAGTATAGTATTGCAAAAACACAGTAAAGCAGTGCTATTTTTAATACACTGAAACCTGAAACTTCTCATTTATGTACCTTCATCCGAAGCCAGGAAGCTGGAAAACTCTTTAAATGCTTTGAGTTGTTACATTTTGTGACTTTTTAATTCAAAACCCCTTTAATCAGGTTGCAAGTTTTAGTTTTAAGCCTTGATTCAGCTCAGTGTGCTGAGTATGTGTTTGTTTAAACTAGTTTGGTGAAAGTATCTGGTTTGTTATAAACACCGGTAGCAGGCTCCTTCTTGCAGGATGGTGGGTGGGTGTGTGTGTGTGTGTGTGTGTGTGTGTGTGTGCGTGCGTGCGCCGTGTTTTCCTGGAAATAATGTCATAGACAAAGAATCTGGCCTCTCTTCAGCCTTGTCTTTGGTTAGACTCTGACTCAGAAGAGCAGGCGTGAAATGAGAGGAAAGTGATGGACAACATCCCGCTTTTCTTTCCTGTGTTTGGCCATCTTGTCCTTTGGGTTTGGTTTGGGTGCAGAACTTTTAAGGAGATATATATTAGAGATGCACCGATGTAGGCAAATTTTTACGTTATGGGCCATTGGCCGATAGTTTAAAAACATCCGATAATCAGGGCCGGTTATATCCTGTCAATAAAGAGGGCGGGAAAACACAGATTTCATGCTGTGTGGAATGATGACAACTGCAGTTTGTAAGTTCTGTGATCTCTGCACTGCTAAAATTTTACAAGTGAGCATCAGTGAAGCGGGAGTTTTGGCGTCAAGTCAAATTATTATTTTTTCCCCCGCTCACCCTCATGCTGAATTACAGTGCCAGCACACCACTGAAAGATTTAAATGATGAGTTAACAAAGTATATATTGCACAGAAAAATATATTTGTAGAGTAGTATATTTCATATCTAGTTAATGTTAATATATAAAAAAGTTGATATTCTATATTACCAGTTTGATGTTCAGTGATGAAGTGAAATGCTATTGTTTGTGGTGAGTGAATGAGTCTAACAGGAGGTTTTTTCGAATTCATTGTTAATATGAATTAATAACATTCAGTAAGTTAAGAAATCTTAATTTAATCTTCAGAATTTAGTTAATGTGTTAATGTTAATTTGAGTAATGTGTTCTGTTTGAGACCAGTTACTGTGAAACAACTATATAAAGTTTTTATTTGGATTTCCTTCAGAATTCTTTTAAATTAATTATTAATTTCTAAGAAGCCATATAAGGCAGAACCACCAAACTATCGGTATCAGCTGATATCACTTTGAATTATCGGTATCGGCTAAGAAATTTAGTATCGGTGCCTCTCTCTATATGTATGTATGTATATGTATATGTATATGTATATATGTATATATGTATGCGTGTCTGTGTGTATGTAAGTGTGAGAGAATGAGCTGGCCACTGTTAACCTGTAGTGATGGGTCTCAGATTTGAGAGGAATTGTGTCATGTAATTTAAACCTTAATTTAAGTTGTGGGTTGTTGCATCTTAGATTACCTGGAGCCACTAATATTGATTTTAAATAAATACAAAGGGGAATAAATAAGATTTAAAAAAAAAAAAAAAAACAGGTAATGCTGAGTTTGGACTTTTACAAGAAAACTTTTTTTTTTCTTTTACATTTGCTCCATTTAACGTTTTGTTCAGTCAGCATGTTTGTGCTCCTGAATCTGTTTTAGCAGCTTGTCTGACTTGAAATATTACCACATAAAGAGTATGTCATCAAAGTCATGTCCTAGTATGCAGAGTATCTACTCTGGTTAACCAAAATCGAGCCTTAAGTGTACTGCATGTATTGAAATTTTGTGGTTCATTGGGGTGAACTGTCCTCCTGTGAACGACATTGCTTTGGATTTGTTGTGCTTGGTAGGCAAAGACTGTGCTGTGTAGTGTGTTTCTCAACACTATCTTTATAGTAACCACATAACTAATTTTAGCAGCATACTGTATTCTCATGTATTGAGCAATAAATATAAATACATTGGGATTTTGATTAGGGATTAGGATATTTGTCACTAGAAAAGGATTTATCCTGTCATACTGCAGCACAGATGTGGTAGTAGAACTGTGTGTAAATTATTTCGCCTTTATAAGCCCATGTGTGGAACAGAAGTGCAATAAAGTAGTGATGCCAAGCTAAGAAGGCTTCCGACAAAGGTCAGTTTATACAGCTTGGGTCTTTTACCTCACCAAGGACTGTTTCTTTTTATTTAAAATGATAAGTCTATGATTTATCATTCATCTATAATTCAGTCAATGAGAATATTGTTCATATTTAACCGCTGGCTTAGGTGAATTTCACATACAGTGTGCCTCAGTTACTGAAATGTATAGGTACACTAATCCATAAATGTCTCTGGTTATTTCAATTGTGATGGATGGAGTGATTGCTAAGCAGTCGCAGCTAAAACTAAAGATCTTCTGTTCGTCTCCTCTTACAGGACTTTAGGGTTTTTCCAGTGATTTTAAGCTTGTGCGTGTCTTGAGTTTAAATGCAAGGGTAGCCTTGGGTTCTGTTCCTCTGTCAGACTCTTATTGCTATTGATCTGTTAGCCAGTTCATCAGGGTCAGATTCCCAGGGAATAAATTAAATATTGGTCACAAGCAGCATTTAAAAAAAAAAAAAAAAAAAAACTTTCTTTATTATTCTACAGTCTTCTACCATGGACAAAGAGATGATGCCAAAATTCACTTCAAAAGACGAGGAAATTGAATACTGGAAAAATTTGTCCCTCAAATACCAGAAAAGGTAAGTTGTTAACTGTTTATTTATCTTTACAGTTTGTGTGTTTGTTTGTAATACGAGTAAGTCAAGCAAGTCTATGGATAATAAAGCACCTCAGAAAACTGCATACAGTGTAGTTGAGACTTTGGTAGACATTTCAACTGGCATTTTCATCTTGGTTGAGCAGAACTACAAAGGCCAGTGAAGCAGAAGCCTTGAAACATTGCTTTTTGGAAAACTGCTTTGTCAGTCCCTGTGGTGAAAATATAGTTACAGAAATGCTAATGCACACAGCGTCGTGATTGACAACCTTATGACACCATACCACCACAACAGCCAGGATTATGCTTTATAATTCACTGTGACATCTTGTGCTGGTGTTGCTGTGTCAAGCCTAAATTACACTGGAGCATGCTTGGAGGGAGGGGAGGGAGGACGGACTCCTGAGATGTTTGACGACCAAGATCAGTTGATTAAACAAGTGGAACCAGGTGTGTTCTGTGTTAAAAAGTAAAAAAAAAAAAAACTAGTTGTACCTTTGTCCCTAGAGAAGATCCACTGAATTGTACAGATGTTGTGTGCAGTGTCTTTCAGTAGATTCCAGTCTCTGTTTTGTCTTTATTAGATAAAGTTTCTATTATGACCACCAGCAGCACTTGGCATTAACACACATGGCGATATGTAGTTGTAGAACATTGTGGCTGTATTGTGGCTCCTTAGCTCCCAGGGCTGGTGGTAATATGAGCTTAACACAAGGTTTGTTGTTGCATAGTTATTTAACATGCTGAAGTCTTTCGTATGATGTCATTTTCACTTTTAGCCATTCTTACCTTTTTTGTGAATATTTAATTAAATGAAAAATGCAGGGATTGGACTGTTGTGGTGAGAAGTATAAATATAAATATTTTAGGGTCTGCTGCTTGGTATTTGACAACCTAGCATATTAAATAATGTTAAGAATTTGATTCTCTTTCGTGTGCAGTTTTCTTTAGCCATTCAATACTAAGGAACTAAACTGGAAGAGAGTACCCTGTGTCTGTGGCAGGGGTGTTGGGATAGTCATACCATAGCTACTGCTGTTTTTGTTCAGTTTAATACTTCTGAACATGCTCTGGAATCCTTATTGGTGCATCATCTGTAAGATTTGATGACAAGACGCTACATGAAATCAATCCTGTTACTGGCAGAAGACTGAAATTTTCTTTTAAAAGTTGTGGGAAACAGACTGTGTATACACGTGTATGTCACGGGTCATTCAAGAATAGCACATTTTTATTAATGGGTGAAGAGGCACCTTTTTTCCCTGTCATGTAGGTCTTCTCTGACTTTGAAACACATTTTATTGAACTGCTCTACTTTTAATATCAGACAATGGTATTATTCAATAAAGCCTTTTTAAGGTATTTCTTTAGAAAAATATAATAATAATAAATTTATCCCAAATTAATTTGAAGGCATTTTATAGATGCAGTCTTTCTCAGAATATTTTATATTTTCTACTTTTAAACAGTTTTTACTATTTAAAATATCTCCTGTTTTATTTATTTGTATGCTTATTTTAGTCTTTTGTGCTTATTTGTTTGTTTGTTTATGTATTTTAATTCATTTACTTATTTATTTCTAACCTTGCTCCTTCCATGAATATAGCCATTGATGCTGGCATGGTGTTAAAAACCAAACACCTAACCTAGCTTCAGATTTGCTGAAGCACAGGAAGTATTTTAACCACAGGAATGTTTTGTTGATGAGGAAGCTGTAAAACATAACCTATGGAAAAAATATACCAACATGGAAGATCTGAAGGATAGTTAGCCTGCATGTTAACACTAAAAAGGATCTGAATCTTTAGTAATCTAAAAGTTTCGGCATGAAATATACGTACAAATATGCTGTGTGCATTTGGAATGAAACCAGACAATAGTGTGAGGTTTTGAGCTATTTCCTGTTGATGCATAAGCGTTATTTGGGTTTGTGCTGAGGACTCTTATTTCGTAGAACTGCCACGGCAGTCAAAAGACTTTGATCGCCCATGTGCAGGAGCTAAGGCCTGTAAAAGGAAAATGACTTTGATACACGCACCCTTCCTGTCAGACTCGGCTGCTTGGCAATAGACACCTTCTAAAAACAACCTCATGTGCCAAACATTACTAGAGTCACGGAGTCAGCCTGCTTAGTTAATTTCCTGTCTCCTGCCAGGGTTCCAACTTCCATTATGCACGCTCTGCTCCTTTGTGAACTCTCACCTTTGACCTACTGAGACAGGAGGTTTCTTGTCCATCTGCTCTCAGCGTGAACACGTTTGGCAACCTTTTTTTTTTTTTTTTTTTTAAAACATGACCACACTTCTCGTTGACTTAACACAAGGCTGTGTAGTCATTCAGAGAAAATATAAGCATTTACCAAGTTCTGTGTTGCCTTGTTTGGGTTTGTTTAGAACTGTATATTATTCCTGATTCATCAGTGTTCCTTTCTTTGCTGTAAATTCAGGCTAGCTCTGACTGAGTCATTTGTAATTCATCACTTATTATTTGTAACTCATGACAGCTGCCAAGCTCTAAATGAGCATGTGACCCAGTTTTAACTACTGCATGTAAAGTTGACTGAAACAAAGTGCTGAACACATGAAATCACAGATGGCCTGGACCACAGCAGTAATTCTTGGATATTGGGCATGTCCGCTTAAGGTGTGCTTATCTCCACAGTTATAATGATGCCCAGGAGGAGTTGCAGGAGTTCCAGGAAGGCAGCCGGGAGTTGGAGGCAGAGCTGGAAGCTCAGCTCGGCCAGGCAGAGCACCGCATCCGCGACCTGCAGGCTGAAAATCAACGGTTGAAAAGCGAGGTGGATAACCTGAAGGTACAAGTTTACTTTGCCCTCACATTATGTAAATATTAATTATTGTACCTTTTTTTTAATTTATTTTTTATTTATTTATATTTTTTTATTATTTTTTTTTTTCCTGCTAGTCATTGATTTGACAATTCACCTAAGGAAATGGGTGAAATAGATACTGAGCTTAGACTGACAGAAAATATTTCCATTCTGGCTGGATGCCTAGTACATGCTGTAAAAGGATTAGAGGTAGTCCTTCAGTGCATGAGAATTGAGCAGGAGAAAAACAGAAAATGTGTGACAAAACTGGCATAAAAAAGCTTCACTTTAAGCAGCCGTATTAATACTAGGGACGCAATGAAATTATGGCCGCCAAAATTTTTCAACCAAAAATTGCATTTTCGTTTTTTGGCCAAAAGAGAAAAAAAGCCAAAAATATATGCCGCCATGCCCGCCCCGTCCCTCAGCACTCAGATTTCACTTTCGATCTAGCCAACACTATCACAGCGCTACCTGGCAAACGCTGATCATGTCAGTGGTTTGGAAATACTTCTGATAAGGACAGCAAATTTGCAATCTGCAGTGTTTGTTCAACAGAAATTTCACGAGGGGGTACGGTGCCAAAGCACTTTTCCACGACGGGTTTGATACACCACTTGAAAGCATGATATCCTGTTCAATATGCAGAGCACAGCAAATCAACGGAACCTCTGCCATTCTGTGTTTTACCTGTTTTCATTAAAATGATTGTGTAGTATATTTAAACTTTCTGAATTTGCAAGATGCTAGCCTAGAGCTGCTAAGTTCATTATTTGACTGCTGTTTTGCATATCATAGTTAATGTTACATTATTTGTATAGTTGGATAAAATGTTAAATTTGATTGTTAGAGAGCTTAATGAAGACTGATGTATTTATCATTTTTGTTAGTTAACAAGTTGTGTTAATTTCATTGAGTGTGAATTTTATTGGTTTGTAGTTTTTCAATTCGGATTCATTAACTTCATGAAATGAATTTAAAAAGTCTAATATTATTAACACAATTATACAAAAAACATTTTTAAATGGGCTTTAAAAAATTTTTCCTGGTTTTCAGCCAATACGTCTTCGGCCCAGAATTTTCTTTTTGGTGCATCACTACTTAATATTTACAAAAATAAAATCCTAGAACATGGTTACAGTTTGATCAGACACTATTGCTGTCGCACATCAATGATTGGTCTGTCAAGTGTCATTTGAATTTGCTTAAGTTTTCCTCATATCTCAGTGGTTACAGTATGTGCTCAGAGCAGATACACCCGTCTTGTGACATTGGAGGGAGTGCTAAAGGGTGTAGCTGTAAAAGCTTAAAAGAATGCTAGGGATGATTTTAATTAATTTTCATTCTCTCTTTTTGTGCTTGCTTCTGATGTGCAGGAGAAACTGGAGCAGCAGTATGCACAGAGCTATAAGCAGATCTCCATGCTGGAGGATGACCTGGGCCAGACACGCTGCATTAAGGAGCAGCTGCACAAATATGTCAGGGAACTTGAGCAGGCCAATGATGACCTAGAGAGGGCCAAAAGGTACACACATACACATACACACACACACACACACGTACGTATTGTGCTTCACATATTAAGCATTCTCTTTTTTTTTTTTTTTTTTTTTTTTTTTTTTTTTAAAGCCCATTTGTAACCCTGTTTATGGGACACCATACAAACAGCTGTCACTAACAACCCCTGTACAAACGCATATCTAAATGTACATGTTGTATACCTGATTTGAATTTGTCCAGGGCAACAATTACATCTCTGGAGGACTTTGAGCAGCGGTTGAACCAGGCCATAGAGAGAAATGCCTTCCTTGAGAGTGAGCTGGATGAAAAGGAGTCTCTGTTGGTGTCTGTGCAGAGGCTAAAAGACGAGGCCCGGGGTAGACTGCACTGTTCTACTCAACACTGTTCTCTTTGATACTTATACTGCAACAAGTTGAGCCGATACTGAGGTATTAGTCTGTTTTGCAGACCTAAGGCAGGAGCTGGCTGTGCGGGAAAGAGCTTCAGATTCCACCAGAATGTCGGCGCCCAGCTCTCCAACGTTAGACACGGACAAAATGGACACTGCTGTTCAAGCCTCACTTTCTCTTCCAGCTACACCAGTGGGAAAAACAATAGACCATCCTTTTGTGAATCAGAAAGGTATACAAAGCATAAGCTCCCCTCTTCTTCTCAAGTTTTAACTCTAACAATACTCTGGGTTTTATTCATTTTCAAACCAGTTCCTTTTTTCAACTGGGCTCTAGGGGTGCATCTCAACACATGCAACTGTTTTACTCACATTCTGTGTTATTTACAAGAATCATTGGTTTACGTAATTGTATTTATTTGTTTCTTGATTTAGTGTTGACCACTGGTTGTGGAAACTCTCCACTCACCCCATCTGCAAGGATCTCTGCTCTCAACATTGTTGGTGATCTGCTGCGGAAAGTTGGGGTAATTCCTGAAATACTTTTCAAAGTGGCAACATGCACAATCGTTAAATAAAACCTTGTGCCTCTTACTCTAGACCAGCCTGTAGTAGACAGGTGTCCTCACAGTAGGCAGAAGTAAAATCTGTGTGCATATCTACAGGCCCTGGAGTCCAAGCTGGCTGCCTGTAGGAATTTTGCCAAAGATCAGGCAGCGAGGAAAAACTACGCAGAAAACGGGAACCTGATAAATAGCAATGCCACCAAGTTCTCTCATTCTCTTCACACAACGTACTTTGATAAAACGTGAGTATAAAGCTTCCCTTTCCTATCGGAGTGCTGCATGGCTTTGTCATTTATATCAAAACGTGCCCGAAATCACAGATTACAATTAAGGTGACCTTTTGGTATGCAGAGGCCTAACCCATTTGTGTGTGTTAATTGTGTATTGATCACACTGTGTGCTAATATTGATTGTTGTGCAGAACTATGAATGGCCTGGATCCTGGTGCTCTGAGCGCAATGACATCACAGCGAAATGTCTCTCCTCCCGGCATGCTACCACTCAGCGTGTGAAAGAACCACAGCTGCCTCCACAAAAATATAATACATGGACAGCACGGAAACAAAATGGAAAGGACATTGGGAAACCCTGCCACTCTGTGTGTTTGTGTGTATGAGTGTGATCCCGAGTCTCACGTGCGGGTGTCTGGCAGATGCATGTCGGACACTGGGGCACATGTGACTCTGTCGGCTGAGCCCAGTTCTTCAGTGCTCTCATTTTTCACCTTGCCTGTTTTTGTTTTTACTTGAAGCCAGCAAAATGACAAAGGAGCCCAAACAGGCCTCTGCTTTTTTTTGGCTTGTTCCAAGTTGTTGCACAAGTGAACAATTTTTTGTTTAAAAAAAAGTGGTTAAAGTTTTTTTTTTGTTTGTTTTAGGACAGAAATATATTTCAGGTTGGGTGGCTGAAGCAGATATGGAAAAGATCAGTGATGTATACAGCATATACCTCTATAACTGAATTCCATATTGTTTGCATCCAGAGTCACATTCTAATTAGGTCATTTTTTACTGAGAGCGGTGGGGGGTTGACCTGGAATGTACTGTTTTGGCCTTTCAAGACGGCATGGAAAGATCCCTTACTCTCAATACTGGCCCTTTGAATTATTCACGTGTGTCTCTGCTCTGTATGCTGCTTCAGCAGGCTGGTTGGATAGCTACTGACATAGAAAACCTCACTGTCACTATATTAGCTTTAGACAGTGGTCATTGACAGTGCAACATTGACATTCTGAAATATGTTATTAATACCAACTACAGAACTTTAAACACCACTATTCTCAGTAGTACACCTTTTAACATTACTCCAGCCAGCATCCTAGCTTAGAATGGTTATAATGAAGATAATACTGTTTTATCTATAGAAGATTATATGGCTATGTAAACTGGTTATGATACGATGTTGTCAGTTGAAGTATATTGGTTGAGGAATTGTAAGTGGCTGTGTTTACCTCATCTCTGTCTCGTGCTTCTTGACATTGCTGGTTGGTTTGACAGTCACTGTTAATTTATTTCATTCACAATTCTATAGTACTGTCGGTTGTTTCTGTTTTTTAGTTCAACTTGCCTGTACCAGCACTTTGTAAGCCACACAATGTTGGAGCACTTTTGTTTGCCCCTTAGTATTTAATTTCACACAGTATATTAAGTTATTGAGCACTCTATTGATTCTTCATTGTCACATATATATAAGATTGTAAGCATTAAAGGTTTGTCCAGGAAATTTGTACATACCAAGACTGGGTCTTACAGCTCATTAATTTATTTCAAATTCCTTATGGCATGTTTTTGAGAGGAAGCGTGAATTTTACATATTGTATATTGTTTCAAAATATAATGATAAAACAGTTGTCCAATAAAGTTTAAAATGTCAGTATAAAAAGTGACTGATCATCCATTTTAATTAATTATTTTTTTAAAAAAAAATTCTAATATCTCTAACATGCTGAAATGTCCAACTAACTTGTATGGATCCCTGTTCTTTGGGCATAGTGTTGAGACGACATCACAGTCCGAGGCTGTTCTCCATTTCTGCACGCAGTTTATTTTTCTGGATCTGAGGTAGAGAACAAACTTGTATCAGCCAGGTCCTTAGTACACACTTGTCTCACTTTGGCACATGATAATTTTTCTAGAACATAATGAACCTTACTTTCCCTGAGGCAGTAAGTGGATAACTCTCAATGAACATCACATAATGTGGGATTTTGAAGTAGGAGATCTGAAATTACATAAATACACTTGGTGGGTTTTTTTTTTTCTTCTTTGTTTGTTTGTGTAAGAATGTAGTCATTCCTGTTACCTGGTCTTTGCAGTAAGCCTTGATCTCCTCCACAGTACAGTGCTGACCTTCTGCTACCTTAATGCAGGCACAAACCTGCTCTCCCAGCCTATCGTCTTTCACACCGACCACCTGTAGGTTTCATGCCGACAGGAAAAAAGGAAAGAATGTTCCAGTTAGTCCTCTATACTCCGACTGTAACTCCTGCACTAATGCCTCCTTGTGGTGTATTGAAGCAATGACCAGGCTTACTTGAACATCTTTCACTTTCGGATGTTTGTGTAAAAACTGTTCAACCTCAGCAGGGAAGATCTTTTCCCCACCACGGTTAATAACATCCTTCATGCGTCCCTCGATACGACAGTAGCCATATTGATCGAGGCTGGCAATATCACTGGACAGAATAAAAGAATACAGATCCTTTTACCATGTATGAACTCTTGTTCCCTACCTAATGTACTTCATGCCACTATTCCCAATGGCATGAAAAGGGTGGATCTGACATAAGCAACATCTCACCCCGTCTTGTACCAGCCGTCCTCTGAGATGCTCTCCTGTGTTCTGTCAGGCTCGTCCCAGTAGCCCTGCATGACGCAGTAACCTCGAATGAGCAGCTCTCCAGGTTGTCCCAGAGGAAGCAGTTGCCCAGACAATGAATCCACTACCTTAGCCTGAAAAATAGAATTTGAGTGTGTAAAATATTCCAGTTTATTAGGGACACGTACTTTGTACCTACATTTATTGGATACTTTATCGGGTGCAACCATCATATAAGCTGCACTGTAGTAATTTGTCAGCCTCTGTCTACATTTTTGTCCACTCTGTGGGCCATTTTCAGAACAGCAGCTACAGTGGCATGGTAGTGTTACAGCAACATAACATTAAAACCACCAACAAGTGACGTGAATAACAATGACTCGTTACTGTGACACCTGTTAAGGGGTGGGATATTTTAGGCTGCAAGTGAACAGTCAGTTCTAAGTTGATGTGTTGGAAGCAGGAAAATAATTAACTGAGCGACTTTGACAAGGGTCACATTGTGATGGCTAGACAACTGGGTCAGAGCATCTGCAAAGCGACAGGTCTTGTGGGGTGTTCCCGGTATGCAGTGGTTAGTACCTACCAAAAGTGGTCTGAGGAAGGACAACTGATGAACCAGCGACAGGGTCATTGATGTGCATGGGGAATGAGGGAAAAGCCCGTCTGTCCTGATCCCACTGAAGAGCTACTGCAGCACAAATTGCTGGAAAAGTTAATGCTGGTTATGATAGAAAGGTGTCAAAAACACAGTGCATTGCAGCTTGCTGTGTATGGGGCTGCGTAGTTGCAGACTGGTCAGAGTGCCCATGCTGACCCCTGTCCACCACCGAAAGCACCTGCAATGGGCACATGAGAATCAGAACTGAACCATGGAGCAATGGAAGAAGGTGGTCTGGTCTGATGTATCACGTTTTCCTTTACATCATTTACGTTGCTTACCTGGTTAAGAGATGGCACCAGGATGCACTATGGGTAGAAGGCAAGCCGGCAGAGGCAGTGTGATGATTTGGGTAATGTTCTGCTGGGAAACCTTGGGTCCTGGCATTCATGTGGATGTTACTTTGGAGTACCACCTTTAGGTAGGTACCACCTACCTAAACGTTGTTGCAGACCAAATACACCCTTCATGGCAACAGTATTCTCTAATGGCAGTGGCCTCTTTCAGCAGATGATATGCCCTTCCACACTGCCAAAATTGTTCAGGAATGGTTTGAGGAACATGAGAGAGTTCAAGATGTTGATCTTAATTTGATCGAGCATCTGTGGGATTTGCTGGACAAACAACTCCAATCCATGGACCCACCTCACAATTTACAGGACTTAAAGGATCTGCTGCTAATGTCTTGGTGTCAGATACCACATATATTACATATATTAGGCAGATGGTTTTAATGTCATGGCTGATTGGTATATTTGCCACTTTATTATACCTACTAACCTTGTTGGTCTACCTGTGTCCACCTAGAGATTACAGTGCGTCTTTTTCCATGTACAATTTGTACTAATTTGCCTGTAGAAGATGGGGGTGTAGTTTAATGGTAGGGAGGTGTTTGAGGGATGAGCTACCAGTGTAATTACTAATAGTGCACACCTGAGCCTTGTTTTCCCTGTAGACTAATGTTATCTCTCTCTCTCTTTCTCTCTCCCTGAACAGTTAACTGAGCATATATGGCCATGAGCAGAGCAAGTCAGAATGCTGAGAGGAAGCTGCTACAATATTGAGTTGATAAGTTTTAGGCTGTGTTATTGACTGGCTACTCTGCCAAAGCCACAAGCTTAAATAACACACTCATGTGTGAGCTTCCCTACCTCTCCAGCCATCCATCAGTGGACAGTTTCTGACAAGCTGAAGCTTTGTGGATGGTAGAATGTTTCTCAACCCAGAACTGATATTGAGGTTGGCTAAAAATCCTGGCAACACTGCTATGCCTGATACACCAGTGCCCTACACACACTACCATGTTTCTCATTGCCCTGCTGAGAATGATTTACCACCCAAATATCTGGTCACTTGTGGTCCTATGGTGGTCCTGTTTGCTTTACAAACAGAAGAGGAGTAGGGCTAATAGGGATATCAGTACTACCTGAGGAAATGTACACTTTATATCTATTCTGATGCTAGAAAATGTTCTTCAGTATGATGCCATTTTGCTTATTTCATAAACAATTCTGATCAGTATACTATACTTTAAACATTTTTGTTGGTGTCACAGAACTAAAAAATTTCCCATCTATATATACATTTAAGTGACAAATCGTAAGAGAATATATGCATAGTGTGTAAAAAGAAGTTAAGTGATTGGAACCACCAGACCTCAGTGTGGTCCATGATGTACCCAACAGTGTCAGTCTTATGCTTCAGCCCGTCCAAAGGAAACCCCAGAAATGTGATCGGACTGTTTTCTGTAGTTCCGTAAGCCACCTGATATTTGGAAAGCATGGAGATAATTTTTTTTTTATCATGCAAACATAGATTTCAATGTGTTTGTGGGTGTGTATTTCAAGCATCAACAACATAGCAGGCAAACACTTACCGTTATCTCTTTAACCTTCATGTCATTTATCACTCTCCAAATGACTTCAGGGGGACATGAGGACCCACCCATGACACCTGGCAGTTCAACATTCCTGAGTTGCATTGATTACCACTGGATTGAATATTAACATCAAAATTACAAACTAAACTTTTACCTGTCTCAAGTGAGGATAGGTTATAGTTCCCAAAATGCTGATTCAGCAAGTCAATGTACATTGTTGGGGTACCATAGATAACTGTGCATCTGGGGAAAAAATCCAGAATAAATCCTAAATGCAACTAATTAGTATGTTCTCTGTCCCTCTTGCTTAAATCTCTAACAAGGTGGAATTAACTAGCAGGTTATATTTAATTTTTTCCCAGTACACACTAAAATGCAATCAAATATCAGTAAATCCAACTATACTTCTCTTTCTCGATAGCCTCCAAGTTTGCCTGTCCATCATATGCAGTTGAAGGAAAGACCAACGTGATGCCATGAACTGCCATGCACATTCCACTCAAAACAGACCCAAAGCAGTGGTACATGGGCACAGGAACACAAACTCGCACATTTGTCTAGGGAGAGATCGTGTTATGTTAAGCCGGGTTCACACTGTACGATTCTGGCCACGATTTGGTTGTCTGCGACAAATTTTGTGAATCCTAAAAGATTCCTATTAATCCTAGGCCAAAATCTGTAGTCTTTTATCGCTAGTTTGACGTGTTCCCCGACTGCCGATTAACGGCCGTCACGATCAAATTTCTCCGCCGATTAAATTCTGGCAGTGTAGGAAGATTTGAGGCACGGTCCTGTAGTGTGGCTTCTCCTACTCCGTACCAGTCTTCTTGCATGCATCTGTTTTTCGCGTCTTGACTGTCATACAGTCTGATATTAATCACAACTGAGATCCTACAGTGTGACATGGCTTACAGAGGGGAACATGTTCATAGGGTCTGACAGGCAACAGACGCAAAGGACTATTAAATATCACACAGTGTGCACCCGGCTTTATATGAGATCCACTCTAACATTCTTCTGTATTTTATTGTTCTTATTTTGGTTTAAAGCAATATTGTTAGTCTATCCAATGAATTATATTTTAACTTGTAAGTGATTCATTAGGAAAGCTCACTCTCCAGTTGTAGCCCATGCGCAGCCCGCTGAAATACGCATTGTTCACAATGTTGTGATGGGACAGGGTGACACCTTTTGGGTTCCCTGTTGTACCCTGGGGAATGAAAATAAAGAAAAGTAATGACTCAAACTAGACAACTATTAATGTACAGTGAAACACCAGAACAGACACCACAATCACTATTACACACCCAGTCAGTGAAAGAGTAAGCTAAAGTTAACACCAGTCACAAGACACCTGACAGGATTGGTGCTATGGAAGAAATGGCACATGCAACTAATTTTTTGACCATAGACTTTATGGTCAAGTAATTCTGGCATGATTGTCACTTGAATAAACACTGCATTTCTGAGCAAGCAAGGTATTTCCTTGACTTTCATTCGAACCTGATCCACCAACTTATTATTGCATTATTGTATTATTTTCATAAGAGAATCTAGAGCAAAGGACATCACTGTATGTAAATGTGTTTTTATCTGGTTTAACTGCCTTTAATATTTACATTTATTCATTTAGCAGACGCTTTTATCCAAAGTGACTTACAAATGAGAAAATACAAGCAAATCAATATATCAAGCAGAGAACAATACAAGTAGTGCTAATATACAAGATTTATAATTGAGTTCTAGAGAAGCAAAGTGCACAGAGTAGAGGTGTAAGAGCCAGAGTAAGTTTTTAAATAATGTGGGGTTGGCATTTTAGGGGTTAGTTAAGTGTTCACGGAAGAGGTGGGTCTTTAGCTGTTTTTTGACTATGGTGACAGATTCTGTGGTCCGGATTGAGGTTGGAAGTTCATTCCACCACTGAGGAACAGTTAGTTTTAAATATTTAAATAAATGTAAAATAAATAAATAAATAAATAAATAAATTACACAACAACTTCAACCAGCATAACACTGCTATTAGAGTCTTAATCCAATCCACCCAATCGGTTATACTACATTATGTTCTATTCATGCACTAAAGACCCCTTGTATAATCTCCACGCGAACAGGGTTTGACAGCAGTAAATAATTCACTCTGGTGTCTTGGGAACAAGAACACCAGGTGGGCAGAGCCATTGTGGCTGTTGTGAGATATCTCCAAGCAGATGAATAAGCCAGTCTTTGTAGTCACTCTTCTGATATTGTACTGCTTAAAGTTTGCATGGTATATCCTTTCAATTGTACAGACTTGTACATTATGCAGAAATAAAAGCTGAAATCAGGATGTGGGAACTGTTTTTGTGCTCACCAAATTAATATTTGCTCATTTGAATTTCAGGCCAAGTGGTATTTATTTCTCATAGGTTACGCTGTGAATGCATTACACGTCATACCGATGTAAACTGAATGTTAATGGGGTCTTCAGGGCTTAGGATCCTCTCTAATCTGTCCAGCTGCTGGTGGTGCCGACTCTCTGCTGCTTGCATCACATCGTCCACGTTCAACATACCAGACTCCGTTCCGTCTGTCACAATCACATTACGCAGATCTGGCAAGCTAAAAGTCCATATGCAAATGAATTAAACAACTAGACAAAAACACCACTTAAGTGGTTTTCTACCTTTGTCAAGTAGTGTATAATTCAGCGACCATCTAAGAGGATGTTAAGCAAAAAGTAATCTCTTTAAGATTTCTCTAGTCATAACAAACTACTGTTATAAAGCCAAATGTTATCTGAATTGCAGAGTCTATAAATTGATTTTCTTTCTTGCTGTAATCTGTAATCTTGTAATGATGTTCTACCTGGCACTCCTAATACTACCAGACACTGCAGTGTTGAGTTCTGGGCAGATCTGTCTCAGCATATCATAGAACCTCTGACTCTTGGACTGAGTAGGACACACCACTGCATTACAGTGCACCTGTATTCACATGAAAACAACACATTGTAAAAACTAACCATAATATATAAAGAAGAAAACACAATGAGGTGTGTTGTAATCAATGACAATGGTGTGATTTAGCCCAAAGCACCTGTACCACCCTAAATTTTAATGTCCCAAAAACAACATCTGTTTAGCATATTTGTGCTGTTGTGAGGGGGGTTTAATAATTTTTAAACTTGAGTAGTCATTATAAGTTTCATTTTCAGTTGAGTTTGTGGAAACCACTTACAGCATTTGTTGTGTTGAACTATGTCAATTTCTTTTGTTTGATTTGTTCATTGCAAACAGCTGAAAGTCTGTAAATATTGACAATAAACCTGATTTGCAATGAGGGTTGAATAATTTTGCTTGCAACTGTAAAATGTAACTTGTCATGTTACACACAATACAAACCCCTGGATAATATTAAAAAATACAAAAAAAAATGCTTATCGCACCTTTCTCAGGGCAAACGTCAACTCATTGACTTTATAAGCTGGATTCAAAGACACCTGCAAAGAGTTTCTGGTTAATGTCCACCATTTCAAAGATAAACATGTATCCTGCAATCAAAAATAATCATATTAATAATTTGCATGCTTACCATGATGATTCCAGCCTTTGCTGTGGCAAACTGGAACAAGATCCATTCATAAGTATTTGGTCCCCAAATGCCTAGCATGTTGCCTTTCTGCAGGCCGAGTGCAAGAAGACCAGCAGCCAGATGATTTACCTACAAATGAATTTTACATGCTGATAACAACCCAAAAGGTGGTCCCTTCTACTTTTATCAACTTCAAAACAAATCACATTCTGGTAAGATGTTAATGTTATTAAAAATCAACCAGAACCAAGAACCAGTCTTACTGAGGTCAAACCTGATGATGAAATAATTAACCTACTTCATGCTGAAATTGATAGAATGATTTTCGAACTCCGTCTTGAAGAAAGACCACAGCCTCTCGGTCAGGCCATTTATTTACTGTTGCTTGTAAACTTTGACCAACAGTCAGAGAGAGGAGAGACACAGAAGTAGGGCCATGGACATAGCTCATGTTCGAAGCAGGACTGTCAGCATGAACCGATCTATGCAGGACAATAAAGAATATACCAAGATCATGAGTAGTAAAATGTGAATGCTAAAATATGGTGAATTGGGTCAAAATGTATGGCGGGTTTGCCAAAAGGAATAGGCCAAAGTCAAACCACAATAACTTTTTACCAAAGACTTCTCTAAGCTGTAATTGCCAGCAACAATTTTGCAACAAAATACTCATTTGTTTTGTCCAAATACAACCAATTTAGATTTTTTTTAAACATATCTTTAAAACATTGTTAACATTAAATAATTTTTAAATATATACTTATGAATACATAGACTCCTTTTATGTTCATATTTACAAGTACAAAAATGAAATACATTATGTGTGTAAATGTGAAGTGGATATACAGTTGCATCTCAAAAAATCTGAATATCTTGGAAAAGTACATTTTTTTCCCTTAAGTCTAATTTAATTAAAAAAGTGGAACTTTCATATATTTTAGATTCAATATGCATAAAGTGAAATATTTCAAGCCTTTTTTTGTTTGTTTTAATCTTGATGTTTACGGCTTACAGCTCATGGCAATCAAAAATCCAGTCTCTCAAAATATTATATTCAGCGAGGCGTTCCCACAGTGAAATACCTCACTTCAGGTCATCATGGGTTATGACTAACTTAAAGTTACCAAAGAGTAATACAGTTACCAAATAAACTGGTAAATTAATAAACTGGTTTGGTAAATTCTGATTTGAAAAATATAGGCTATTTGTGGGATAAATTTAATACTGAAAATAATTCAAATACAAACATATGCGCATGATTTGATTTAACTTTGTGCTCATTTTGTAACAGTAAAAGCCCATCTTATATATATGTATATATACATATATATATGTATATATACATACATATATATATATATATATATATATATATATATATATATATATATATATATATATATATAAATCCATCATAAATATGTGTAATATATTATTCATGACCCTTTTACAACCAAAAGTACGTACTTTTTACGTTTGACGCTGACCACGCCCCGTTATATGATAGGCACATAAATTAAATCATGTTCTTGCATGTTATAACAAGTTTTGTCTTTCACTATTTTCAGGTCAGAAAATAGATGTTGTTGACCTAATTAAAATAGAAGTCGAACCGTCCTAATTCTCCTTACGTCCCAATGTACCTGATTTCACAACTATTTTTGTGTTAAATTATAAAATACTGTACAATCGTTATGGCGATCTTTAAACAGCCTACAGTTAGGCTGAATGCAATTAACTGAACTTAGAAGCATCATGTGAAATGAAGCTGATCCCTTACCGGCAGTACTGAGTTATTTTCTCACTCTGGCGACTCCAACACGCTTTAAACAGTCCGCTGGAAAAGCCAAAGTGTCTGAACATCTTCATTGCCATAAGGGTGTCAAGCACTTTTCCACCGAAATGTAGGTTTTCTAAAAGCTTAATTAATTCAGCTTCACATCGACCTTCGTTACCTATGTGTGTTTCTGTGTGTATCCGCCCCCTAAAAAAAAAAAAAAACCCGACCCCAACCAAACAAAACAAAAACACTACAACAGAGACAACAAAGCGAAAGGCACTGGAGACTAATCCCTTCAGTTATGCGGAGTGTTAAAGGTGCAATAAACTTTTTTTTTTTTTGACTAGGCAAGGCAAAACTAGTTTATTCACATAGCACATATCATACACAATGGTAATTCAAAGTGCTTTACATAAAGATGATAAGGAAAATACAAGGTATTCTATATATATATATATATATATATATATATATATATATATATATATATATATATATATATATAAGAACAAAAAATAAAAGTAAAGAAATAAAAAAGAGCCAGTTACTGGCATAAAAATATAACACAATACAGAAACATAAATGCTAATTAAGCATATTTATTTGAAGTAACACTGAACAGATATCAAGTCATATTTGTAAAATAGGCAAACAGAAACAGAAGAACAGTGTGACAAAGAACATTTATAATAATATCAAACAATCCAGACAGCATCTGGGTGCAGTGTAGGAGAGCTGCACCACTCAGCTGTACAACTCCTGTTTCTCTGGGGAGCAGGTCAGCAGAGCCTGAGAAGGGAAAAAGAGGAGGAGTGAGAGAGAGAGAGAGAGAGAGAGAGAGAGAGAATGAACCCTGCTGCCTGTCCCAGCCTGCAAGATACAATGGAGCAGACCAAACAAATTATTGAGAGGGAAAGGTGGGGCAATAGATTAGAAGTATTTTGAAGGAGACGAGCAACTAAACCCGCCCCTACTACCAAGCTGGGCCGAAGAAAAGGAGACGCAATATGATCATTACTGTCATTATTTATGGACACACACACAGTACGCCTATCGGCCCACTGCAAGTGTGGGTCGCTACCGGTCGAAATAATGGGCGTGTCGACAGGTATGGGCGTGTCGACAGGCCTTTTCAATTGGTCGCGAAAGCTGTCTGTTCCACTGAAAGGCGGGCCGTAAGCTTAAACGCTAAATCCGACGTAGAGAACGGGTGTGTAACTTGTAGTCACTATCCCTAAGCTTATTTCCCTTCTTTGACTGTAAGAATGGCGATAATGACAATAAAAATATTAAATATAAATGTATCTTTGGAACGGTATGGAAGTATAATAGTGCTAAATATCCTCAAGGCAAAATGACATGTTGAATTACATAAATTTAATAAAAACATATAGTAATAACAATACTTTTTTTGCCCAGCAATTTGACACAAATTGAAGAAAAAACAAAACAAAAAAAAAAACACAGCAATAACAGTGCTTGAATTAGTTTCCTCTGCAATTCATTGGGTTTGTATATTTGATTGAAAACAAAATTCCAGCATTCAAAATTCATCCATCCATCCATCCATTTCAGGGTCACAAGGAACCTGGAGCCTATCCCCGGGAGCATCAGGCACAAGGTGGGGTACACCCTGGACAGGGTGCCAATCCGGGCACAATCACATACACATTCATACACTACGGACACTTTAGACATGCCAATCAGTCTACCATGCATGTCTTTGGACTGGGAGAGGAAACCGGAGTACCCAGATGAACCCCCCGCAGCACGGGGAGAACATGCAAACTCCGCACACACAGGGCCACGGTGGGAATCTAACCCCCGACCCTAGAGGTGTGAGGCAAACGTGCCAACCACTAAGCCACCGTGCGCCGTCATTCAAAATTCAATGCACACATATTCACCTTCCTAAAATATGGTTCCAAAATATTCACTTGTTGAAATACCATCTTCATTATTCGACAGGTAATTTTTCAACACATTATTTTTCAACCTCATAAATTCAGGCTGCAAAAATTCAGGTCTTAAAATTCGGGGTCTTAAAATTTGGGTCTTAAAATTCGGGTCTTAAAACCACAAGAGAAGATGAACCTAGCGGACTGGCACGAAGTTGACTTGACGTTGGATGCACCTTTTAGATTTTTGAAATTTAATTAAATAAACTGTCAAATCATATTTGAACATTGTGATGTTTTTATACCGTATGGACATATACACAAAATAGACCATAGTTTAAAGCTCAATAGCATTTGAAGAGAATGACTTCCAGTCACAAAACCAACTGGAATGTGTTCCTGTAGGAACACTTGTCAGATATGATGCACACCTTTTAGATTTTTGATAAAAAGATGTGTGTTATAGGTGACACCTAGATGAACACTTTTACGTTTTGGTTGTAAGACCAAGTCATTCCCTTCAAATGCTATTGAAGTTAGAAACATGTATACCAATATGTAACTTTAGAGACGGTCCCTTAATTGCTCATATCTGCAAATACCGAACGTCCAACGTCAAACCAACTTTATGCCAGTCCGCCAGGTTCATCTTCTCTTGTCGCTTGTCAACACAATCCCACCACTAGGTGCCGGCCCAGAGTAACATGTTACAGTAGTATCGGCAATCCATTACTCTGCTTGTGAGACCCGGATGTGAAGACTTCACTTTTAAGACCTGCATTTTTGCAGCCTGAATTTGTGAGGTTGAAAAATAATGTGTTGAAATACTACCTGACAAATAATGAAGATGGTATTTTAACAAGTGAATATTTTGGAACAGTATTTTAGGAAGGTGCATTGAATTTTGAATGCTGGAATTTTATTTTCAATCAAAATATACAAACCCAATGAATTGCAGAGGAAACTAATTCAAGCATTGATATTGCTGTGGGTATTTTTTTATTATTATTTATTTATTTATTTTTAATTTGTGTCAATTTGCTGGGCAGAAAAATTTAAGTATTGTTATTGCAATATGTTTTTATTCACTTTATGTAATTCAACATGTCATTTTGCCTTGAGGACATTTGGCACTATTATGCTTTCATAAGTTCGAAATTTGCTTTCTTGTCTGTTACAACTGTATTGATTGCAGATGATAGCAAAAACATATCTGTCATAGAAGTTTCAGTTTCTACCATTTAACTTTTAATAGCCTACAACTATGATTTACAGTTGTATGTTTCTCTGTAATTTCACTGCAAGTGCATGCAAACTAAAAACATGGAAGTTTTGTCTGAGAAGTAATAAAGCAATGGAAATACTGGACGCGTTGATCATAAAACATTGCAACATTAAGCACAGAATTATTAAAAGGTAGACTGCTGCTTGTAGGTGACTAAGAACTATTTAGTAACTTTCTATTAATTGCCATTAAGCAATTTAGCAAACACACAATTTTAACCAATAAAACATTTATTAAATTATCAATGGCGGTAGTGTGGGCCATGTGTTCACAAGTCATTTTGAACAATTTTAGACAAATCCAACATTCACACACACTCACTGGCATTCACAATGTAGTAGCAGTCAATAAAACAAATTTTCTGTTTTGTCTTTGTTTGACTGAAGGAAGTTTTGGCACATCCAACTGCTAATTAGAACAAATCGCCTGCAAAATATGTAGAACACTACAAAAATAGTGCATAATGCAAATGCATCAGTGTATTATGCGGCTGAGAAACCCGGATAGAAAACTGTTATCTGGGCTGCACTGCTTGCCTGTGTTTACATGGGGATCCTGTCAGTCTCCCTCACCCCATCTCATATACAGTAGGTGTGCAGTGAGCAAAAAAACACACAATAAAAGAAAAACGTAATGACAAGAACAAGTTGTAAAACTAGAATAAACATTGGTAGCATTTTTCCGAGATAGAGAAATTTGTTAAAGGGGGTGAAGCTGGCGGCAGAATACAGTGAGGGAAAAAGTATTTGATCCCCTGCTGATTTTGTACGTTTGCCCACTGACAAAGAAATGATCAGTCTATAATTTTAATGTGTGCAAACCTGGTGGCCAACTACAAGAAACGTCTGACCTCTGTGATTGCCAGCAAGGGTTTTGCCACCAAGTACTAAGTCATGTTTTGCAGAGGGGTCAAATACATATTTCCCTCATTAAAATGCAAATCAATTTATAACATTTTTGACATGCGTTTTTCTGGATTTTTTTTGTTGTTATTCTGTCTCTCACCGTTCAAATAAATCTACCATTAAAATTATAGAATGATCATTTCTTTGTCAGTGGGCAAACGTACAAAATCAGCAGGGGATCAAATACTTTTTTCCCTCACTGTATAGGCATACTTATTTTTGACTTATTTAGGTTTTGACTGAAATCATGCAACCAGCTGACTCATTCATGTGTGACCAGTCAAATAAGTTATCAACTCTGATAAATGTGGGTTGTAATTTCCAGTGTTGCACTTTCCACTAACCCTAACTCACAACACCATCACCACAGGCCAACAAAACATACTTCATCATAATTATGCATTATAATATTATAATAATGCATCAAATGCACAAACTTGGCTTTTGTTAACACAATATTTGTTGAGAAATAATAATAATAATAATAATAAACAGTTGTTTGAGAAACGACCCAAATGTAACACTAGAGGGAAGTATTTACTTAAGATTAGACCACAGCATTAATAATAATACTTTATTTGTTTGCTTGTATAGTTGATGCATTCAGCTTAATTCATGCAGCTCTGCAGTCTTTATTCATTCATTCATCTTCAATAACCGTCAGGGTCACAGTGAATTTGGGAGGGAATCATGTACACACAGTAGAATCAACAATAGAATTCTTATGAGTGACATAAAAGATCGGCATAATTTAAAAGTCTTATATTATTAATAATAATAAATGTACCATCAAGTGGCAATCTGCGGGGGCCAAGCACCCTTTGAAAACAGTGCAAGGTGCAACAAACAACGCCCTTAACTGTGCACATGTATGCTGGTTTAATAATCCTCGCTGTGTATTAGACAGATCATACTGATGAGTCTAGAACAGCAGCACTCAAATGTATCTCTTTATTTAAATACAAAGTTCAGATATATAAATATGTTTAAGGCTTTATTTTTACATTAAAATAACTAAAATAAATTCAGAATTAACAAATAGTTTGAACAAGGCTATCATGGATTTTCACAGTGTCAATATTTTTTTATAATTATGCCTATATATTAAAGTAAACATCCTTCATGGGGCATGACCTCCAACCATAACATGACTGACCTTAGGTAGCTAGGCTATTCAGATGGAAATATTTCTTCAAGCAAATATCTAAGTGAAATCATTTTGTACATATTTGGAAAAATACAATGTTATCTATAGCAAGAGAACAATATTCACTCAGTTGGCAATGTTGTTTGGTAAAACATAGAAAACATTTATTTTAAAAAAAATAAAAAAATTTTAGTTGAATAAAGACAATATGTCAATTCCATTATGTGCAAATATAAACCTTCACCACTGAGCTGCTTGAATGGGAAATGAAGGCCAGTATCCATGACTAAAAAATGAGAACATGAATGGCAAGGAAAATATCCATGTGCATTCCTGTATGGTCTGAAATTCTAGTGGTAGTATGCAGAAATGCATTTTACACTGTATCATTTAAACATTAGTGGCAGTATCCGTGTCTTGGACCTTCTTCCTCTGTAAAGGCACTTGGTTGTCTCCAACATCAGAAGTCAGACTGATACTGGGTTTCAAATTGTTTCTGTTTTCAGAGAAAGGCCTCTTCTCTTCCTTGTTACTTTGTCTGTCCAGCCAGTAGAAAGACACCATAATAAAGAGGGCAGCGGTGGAAACAGACACACTGCAGAAGAAGAACACGTAGCTGTACTGGCCAGTAAAATCTGCCAACATTCCTGCAAGAGCAAGATCAAATTCAGCATGAGACACTGTGTCAATAACAGTCTCCTATTTATTAGGGAGATCAGCAGGAAGCTTGAATACATGGTCTTGCTATTTGACTTGAGATTTGAGTTGCTACTGGTTATCGAGTGGAACATTGTGTCTTTGATGTAGTAAAAGCAGGAATGTGCTGACTTTATTTACCTTGAGGAAATCAGAACACTACCAGGAGGCAAACAGGGAGCCATAAAGTGCTAACAGAACTGGACATTGGTACAACACTTTATGTTAGTCTATAGTTTGAGTCCTACATTAGTAACATCTCTAAAACTGCATGTCATTATTTAAAACCATAAATAGCTATACATATTATCACCTTTTAATTGCATATTGTTGATTATAATTAGTTATTTCACTATGAATAGCTCATTTCCTGCTTTATCATTAATATTTTGTTTAATCTTATAATCTTATCTATCTAGAGAGATTTTTCATAATGAAAAGCACCAGATAAATGCTGATGGTTTTTATTTATATAGTCATTTTCATATTATTAACAACACACTTGTCTATAGTTCTAGAAGGCATGCCTCACCTGCTAGAGGTGGGCCCAGAAGAAGCATGACACTCTCCATGATGCAGATGAGGCCCAGGGCTGACTGAAAACGACTCATCTCCACCGTCTCCATTAACACAGTGTAGAGCAGTGAGCCCACGATACTCATGGAAGCAGCAAACACCAGCACATAGCCCAGGAGTGCATGGAAACTGGTCACCGCACCACACACACAGTTGCTCAGGCCATTGACCAAGAGGGCACAGGCGAACACGTAGACAAATTGGCGGCTTCCACGGAAGCGCTTAAGTCCGAAGAACAATGCCGCCGTTGGTCTTACTATGATGTTGACCAGACCGAGGACAGCCATAAGCAGAGCAGCACCCTCCTGCTCTATCCCATGTGCGGTGGCGTAAGGCACCAGGTAGACAAGTGGCACTAAAAAGCCCAACATCATCCACGACACACCCAAGGCATAAGCAAGGAAGCGTGGGTGGGTGCGTATCAAGTCAACAGCCATATGCCTATACAGGAAGGGCACTAGGGTTGACAGGTTGCTCTGCAGACGCCCCTTCAGCCCCGTTTGCTCCTGCTCTGCAAGAAGACCACTGGTTTTACCCTGTGGATTTACTGACTGCATTGGCATTTCCTTCACCTTCATTTTGGCCCCAAGTGGCCTCATGACAGCCCCACACACACAGCAGTTGAGCACTACTCCACCTAGCACCATGAAGCTGCCTCGAGAGCCAAACTGCCCCAGCAGAAAGTTGGCCAGCAAGGGCAGAGTGCCTAGTCCCAGCGCTGTTCCTGTGGAAGAGAGGGCACTGGCAAAGGCACGGCGGCGTACAAAGTAATGGCCCACCATGGTGACTGATGGCTGGAAGCACAAGCAGAATCCCAGTCCTGTTGGGTGAAGAAAAAAAACTCACAGAATTACTTCCCTGAATCCAACAAGTGCTTCTGAGAAAGACTTCACTGATTCCACTGTGTAGCAGTCCTCTGCTGATATAAAATGTTCATATCATTATATATAGCGGCCATCAAGCTAACCAATTTTATGATATTATCACAATTTTCTTTTTTTTTTAATTACCATCTATTTACCTTGACCTCTTCTCTGAGCTTTGCCCCTGTAAAATCTGAGTGAGTTTTATCCACCATGTTTTAATTTACAGTACATGGAACTCTATGCAGTGAACAGAATTGTGGAATTGCCTAGGAAAGCAATGGTTCTTTTAAATTTGCTCAAAATAAGGAACCAAAGAAGATTTAAAAAAAAAAATGCATGCCTCATTTCTTCCCCAATGCTTGGTTACTCCTCCCCTTCTTCTGTCTTGAGATTTAGTCAATTTAGTCCATTCTTCCACTAACTGGGTGCACAATTCAGCTAAAATTTTGGAGTCCTATTCCTGTGTTGCCCCTGCTGTTCCAAATAATGCCACAAGTCTCCTTTTGCTCAGAGTCCAACTGAACCATTCTCACGGTCCTTCTCACTAATTTTATACAGCAATATCTCTGTAAATACTGTGTTTCAGGTGTTCTGTACCCACCTTTGAAACTGGTCATCAACTGGCAATCTGGGTCTTTTTGTATATTCATACTGAATACAGACACTTTATAGACAATTTAGACACTGTACTGGTGGATGCAACCAATTTTCTGTCCAGGGAGCTTAAATGTCCTTATGTGGCTTCTGAATGGAATATTCTTTATCCTGTGAGCAAGAACACTACCTAACTAGAAATCCTCCACATAAATGGAACACTGAGATATTTTGAATTATCCACATTAGCAGTATTTTGTGTGCTGAATATTATGATTATCGGCACATGTATACTATGCACATGTGTTATATGCAAGACTCACCTGTGATGACTCCAGTGCCAATGTACAGGTCTGCCATGGTCTGAGCGAAAGAGCTGACTACCATCCCGATTCCACTCAGGATCCCACCCACCATTATCGTTGCACGACAACCAAAGCACTCCACGAGAATGCTGCATACAGGGCCTACAGAGAAATATTAGCATTGTAATACAAACAACAATACGCATGTAGTCATACACACAAGACAAAGCACACGCAAATACCCAAACCCTGACATGACAATAAGAGTATCTGAATTGCAGATAAACCCTTTTAGCATCCGCACACATATGGAGATTATCTGAGTAAAATATAATAGATGAGGATTGCAGTGGGGTATACAAACACTGTGTACTACTCAGAATTGATGCAAATCCTCTTTCATGATTACAAAAGGGAACTTGAGCATGAACAACCTTTTTTCCAGGTTTATGTACAATTGTATGCAAATGTTTGGGCACCCTGGACAAATTACCTATTTTGTTCATTTAAATAAAAAAAATTAACACAAGCTCTTCAGCAAACTATATAAGAATTAAATATTAATGTACAGCAAATATTAAGGCTCAGCTGTTTAGAGGAACTCATGGTTGTTGAGTGTTAGCACAAGGTTTTAAAAATCAGAGAATTTGTTATGCTCTGGAATTATTCCTAATGCCAATTATTGACCTTCCTAATGAGTCTTAATGAGTCAGCCTAACAAGTTAATTAGCTCCTGAGACTTTGTACCTGGAAGGGTATCCAAATGTTTGTACATGCCACAGTGACTTGAGTCACATTTCTTTAAGAGTAAGCTTTCAATAAAATGCCTTTCTTCACTTTATCTGACTACAGCTCGGCTCAACCACACGCAAGCCAACCAGGACGGCCAGGAACCTTGGGGTGATTCTCGATGACAACTTGACCTTTACAGACCACGTCTCAACAACTGCACAGTCATATAGGTTCATCCTGTACAACCTCAAGAAAATCAGACCCTACTTCACCGAACAGGCTACACAGATACTAGTCCAGATTCTTGTTATTTCAATACTGGACTACTGCAACTCACTACTCTCGGGCCTCCCAGCCAGCTCCATCAAACCCCTTCAGATGATTCAGAATGCAGCAGCATGCCTCGTTTTCAACCAGCCCAAGAGAACCCATGTCACACCCCTCTTCATCTCCCCCCACTGGCTTCCTGTAGCCGCCCGCATCAAATTCAAGGCCTTGATGCTCACCTACAAGACCTTGTCTGGAACAGCACCCTCCTACTTCAACTCTCTCCTGAAGGCTTACGTTCTCTCACGCAATCTGCGATCAATCAACGACCGACACTTAGCAGTACCTACTCAGCGTGGCTCAAGGTCCCTTTCATGAACATTCAAACTAACTGTTCCTCAGTGGTGGAATGAACTTCCAACCTCAATCCAGACCGAAGAATCTCTCACCATCTTCGAAAAACAGCTAAAGACCCACCTCTTCCGTGAGCACCTAACCAACCCATGAAAAAATAAAATAAATAAAATAAAAAAAATTTACTCTGGCACTTACATCTCTACTCTGTGCACTTTGCTTCTTCTGGAACTCAGTTAACGGATCTTGTATGGTAGCACTACTTGTATTGTTCTCTGCTTGATATATTGATTTGCTTGTATTTTCTCATTTGTAAGTCGCTTTGGATAAAAGCGTCTGCTAAATGAATAAATGTAAATGCAAATGTATTTATTTCTTCTAAGTCTGATAGAACATTGTGGGAGAAAAATCTTGAAATACATCAGAGTTCATACATATATTTTTTGTACCACTTATCCTACACAATGTCACGGGGGAGCCTGGAACCTATCCCTGGGAACTCAGGGCACAAGGAGCAGGGACAACCCATCACACTTCATCATCATAGGAATCATTACATGAAAATAAAGCAATAAATGTGAAAATAAATCTCATTGTATCTATGGATTTATATGAATCCATTTCCGACCTCCTGCATGTAGTACTGCTGTCATGATGGCTGGCACCCAGGATGTTTCAGAGTTGCTCGCCTGGAACTCTTTTTGCAAATCTGTGTAAAAGATGCCAATGCAGGAGGGGAAGGCAAGTGTGAGTGCCAAGACCAGGATAGTAGCTGTCAGTACAGCCCAGCCCCAGCCTCCATCAGGTGCCAGATGTCCACTGTGTTGCTCTCCTGCTACTCCTGTGTGGCACTGCAACCCCTCATGGAGGCTGGAGAATTCTACATCCTGATCATCCTGATCCTCAGGCTCGTAGCTATGTTCCTGGCCTTGGCCTGGCCCTGTATCTGAAAGATGTGAAGAGGAAGTCCTGCTCCATGTCTCAGGGCTTTGGCTAACATCCACAATGGCTCTTGCCTGGTGGGTGATGGAGCCATTGCTTACTGTGGTCCTTGGGGTCTGAGGAACATCTACGCCTTCGGTCATTCTGTTTGCCAGAGGGGCTTCTCTTCCAGCTGCTGTCTGCACGGATCAGAGGACAAAAGAAAACACTCAATAAAGCCTGAATTTCCCAAAACCTTTATAGTTTGATACATTGTGATGCACTAGATGGTATATGTACCTAAAAGTGATTTATTACAAATCTATCTCTAGAAGAAGAGTGTACAGCATGGGCCAATGTTCAGCACAGCTGGGTAATTATTCCCTACTGACCTAGTTATTACCTCAAACTATTTGCAGTCTAAGACCTCTTCCACAGGGAAAAAAAAGATATAACACATTACTGTGGCTGGCATAATTATAAACCAATTGTTGTTAAACCAAAAGTGGTCACTAATGCTGTCATTATTTTTGCCATAATATTTTGTCTCTTTAGTCATAATGAACTCATTATTCATTATGAGTTATTATCTTGTTATATACACATATTATTTTTGACTCCTAACACTTAAACTGATGAAATTACATCATTTTGACCCTTTCAATTTGATGTAATATACCTGAATACAGTGAATTACCAATCATTAGATGTATTTCATATGCACTGATCAGCCATAACATTAAATCCACCTGTCTAATATTGTATACAGTTGCAATCAAAATTATTCAACCCCCAAAATACTGGAGACTGGAAAAGTCATTATAAGTTGCATTTTCAGTTGAATTTGGGGAAACCACTTGAAGCATTGTGTTGAACTATTTCAATTGCTTTTGTTTGAGTTGTTCATTGCAAACAGCTGAAAGTCTGTCAATTTTATCAACCTGATTTGCAATGAGGGTTGAATAATGTTGATTGCAAATGTAGATCTTCCATGCGCCGCCAAAACACCTCTGTCCTGTCAAGGCATGGACTCCACAAGTCCTCTGAAAGTGTGCTGTTGTATCTGGCACCAAAACATTAGCAGCAGATCCTTTAAGTCCTTTAAGTTGTGAGGTGGAGCCTCCATGGATCGGATTGTTTATGCAGTACATCCCACAGATGCTCGATCGGATTGAGATTTGGTGGCCAAGTCAACACCTTGAACTCCTTGTCATGATCCTGCAACAATGTTTAGGTAGGTGGTACGTGTCAAAGTAACATCATAACAAATGCCATGACCCAAAGATTTCCCAACAGAACATTGCACAGAGCATCACACTGCCTCTGCTGGCTTGCCGTCTTCCTATAGTGCATCCTGGTGCCATATATACCCCTGGTAAGTGATGCACATGCAGCCAGCCGTCCACATGGTGTAAAAGAATACATGGTTCATCAGACCAGGCCATCTTCTTCCATTGCTTCATGGTCCAGTTCATATGCCCATTGTAAGCGGTTTTGGCAGTGGGCAGGGGTCAGCATGGGCGCTCTGACTGGTCTGTGGCTACGTAGTCCGATACACAGCAAGCTGCAATGCACTGTTTCTACACCGTTCTATAATAGCCAGCATTATCTTTTTTGAAAAAAATTGCTTTGGAGATGCTCTGACCCAGTTGTCTAGCCATCACAAATTTGTCCCTTCTTCAAAGTCACTCAGATCCTTACACTTGCCCATTTTTCCTGCTTCCAGCACATCAACTTCAAGAACTGACTGTTCATTTGCTGACAGGTGCTATTATAACAAGATAATTAATGTTATTCACCTCACCTGTCAGTGGTTTTAATGTTATTTACATTTACATTCATGGTATTTGGCAGACGCCCTTATCCAGAGCGACTTAAAGAAGTGCTTTGAAGTCTCTATCAATAAATGCATCCCGATACTGGTTTACTAGGTCACAGACTAAGAATACCATTAGTCTTAAAACTCTGTTGGGAGGTAATAAAGTAGAAAACACACAGACAATTTTTTAAAAGAATAGTGCTAATTTAGTTCTTTAGGAAGAGGTAGGTCTTTAGATGTCATTTCAAGACCGGCAGTAACTCAGCTATTCTAGGGGAAGTTCATTCCACCACCTAGGTGCCAGAACAGAGAAGAGTCTTGATGCATGAGAGATGGTGGCACCAGTCTAGCTATGCTAGAGGTTCAGACGGAGCATGGTGCAGTGCGGGGTGTGTGTGATAAGTGATTTGAGGTAAGTGGGTGCTGGTCCATTTTTGGCTTTGTAGGCAAGTATCAAAGTTTTAAATCTGATGTGGGCAGCTACAGGAAGCCAGTGGAGGGAACCTAGCAATGGGGTGGTGTGGGAGAACTTAGGAAGGTTGAAAACAAGTTGAGTAGCTGCATTCTGGATCAATTGCAGAGGTTGAATGGTGCTCAGAAGAAGACCTGCCAGTTGCAGTAGTCCAGTCTCGAAATGACAAGTGACTGAACCAGCACCTGAGTGGGCTATATGGATAGAAATGTATGAATCCTTCTGATGTTGTAAAGGAGAAATCGACATGAGCGTGTCAGATTAGCAACGTGAGAGGAAAAGGACAGCTGACTGTCCATGGTTACCCCAAGGTTGTATGCAGTAACCAAAGGTGGAATCAGAGAGTTGTACAGGGAGCTCACAAGATCCTGACATGGTGATGAATCACCTGGGATGAACAGTAGTTCAATTTTGCTGGGATTAAGTTTCAGTTGATGAGCTGCCATCCATGATGAGATGTCTGCCAGACATACTGAGATCTGAGCAGAAACAAGCAGTGTTGGGTAAGTTACTCCAAAAAAGTAATCCACTACAGATTACTAATTACTACTTTAAAATTGTAATCTGATTACATTACTGATTACTGCATGTAAAAAGTAATTAGATTACTAACTGCTTTCACATTACTTTCAAAACCTATCAAACCTACAAAAATACACTACAAAGTGAAACTCAGTTCTTTAATTGAATAGTAATTTTAACGCGCGTCAATGTATGACATGATCAGAAAAGTTGGATTTATCATAAAACTTGTCTCGGGTGTTGTCACTGTTTGTAGGACTACCAGACCGATAAAATATAAAACTTTTCTAACTAGGTTAGTTTGTTGTCGCTAGCCAAGGGGAGGCACAACTAAGCTATCATTGTATGGGTTTAGCTGCTACAGTTCCATGCAAAGTACTTTATCTTTCCTTATGCTCTGCTCATATCGTGTTCACGTAACCTAGAACTCATATAGACATTTACACACCTTGTTTTCCTGCTCAGCATCAGATGATGTTACTGTTTCAGTTTCAACCCCTGTACTGGTTTAAAAAAAAAAAACAGCGTATATCCATTTTTCCTCACACTGACTGTGAGCTAGCATTTGGCAGAATTGAGAGCTGTCAGCCAATAAGACATGAGCATTTCCACGTATTTTCCTGTAAACCCTGTCTGATTGGTCTCGTCTCCTTTCAGTGAAGATATAAAATTATAGGCGGTCTTCTTTTACTGACGTTCAGTTACGTAGTAGAGAGTGGACAGTTACAAGTGGAGAATTATTTGGGGCTAAAGAAAAAATCTTCAGGGTAAAATGTGATTTATTTTTAAAATGCATTTTTACTTAATTCTGTTTTCTGAATAATACATTTGTAACGTAAGTAACATAATTTTATTTACATCAATAACTGTAATCAAATTACATAAATGTAAAATGTAATTCATTACATTACAGTGTTATCAGAAAAAGTAATTAGATTACAGTAACGAGTTACACCCAACTCTGGAAACAAGAGGATCTGAGGGAGGGAAGGAGAGGATTAGTTGAGTGTCATCTGCATAGCAGTGGTATGAGAACCCATGTGAGGATATGACCTCACCAAGAGATTGAGTATAGAGTGAGAACAGAAGAGGACCAAGTACTGCGCCTTGTGGGACACCAGTGGAGAGCCAGAGGGGAGCAGATGTGGATCCCGTCCATGTCACCTGGTATGAGTGACCTTCCAGGTAGGAAGCAAACCACTGCCATGCTGCACCATGAATTCTGAGACTCATGAGGGTGGACAAGAGAGTCTTGTGGTTGACTGTGTCAAACGCTGCTGAAAGGTCAAGGAGGATGAGGACTGATGACATTTTGGCTGGTCTAGCAGCGTGTAGCTTCTCAGTGACAGCCGACAGGACAGTTTCTGTGGAAAGTGCCGCTTTGAAGCCAGACTGTTTAGGATCTTGGAGGTTGTTCTGTGAGAGGTAGAGAGATAGTTGATTGTAGACAGTGTGTTCAAGGATTTTAGAAAGAAAAGAGAGAAGTGATACCGGTTGGTAGTTGCCGATGTCAGAGGGATCCAGAGTGGGGTTGGTACGTGACCAAATGATATGGAGCCATTGATGATAGTCATGATGAAGGGGAGGAGGTCTTGTGAGATGGTCTGGAGCATTGTGGAAGGGATTGGATCCAATGGGCAGATGGTAGGATTGCAGGACAAGATGACCTGCAGGATCTCTTCTGTGAATCAGTCTATACGTATATGTGCAATCTCTGTTACTTACTAAAGTGAAAGCTCATACAGAATAACAATCAATCAATCCATCATGTACTTTTTCTGTACTGCAGGGGAGCCTGCATCCTATTCCAGGGGACTCAGGGCAGGAGATGGGGGACACTCTGGTTGGGGTTCCAACCCATCGCAGGACACAATCACACACTCATTCACACACTATGGACAATTTGGAAATGCCAATCTGAGTACAACACATGTCTTTGGTGGAGGAACTAAGCTGTGTCCCCAGCCTTCACCCCCCCCCCCCCCCCCCATAACAATCATAGATTGTAGGATTTTAAATATTAAATAAGATATTGTGTCAATATAACAAGAATAACTCTAAATAGTGAAGTTGAAATAATGAGGTTAATTCAAAATAATGATAAAACAGTAATATAAAATTGAACCGAGATAATATCTTTCAATAACAAGTTAAGTCAAAATAACAAAATATTAAGTTGAAATAATAGGATAACAACTAGAACTAGCAAGTTATTAAGTCTCAATAACGATATATTACATTGAAATAATGTCATGATGTTTATTTAATGAGTCATCGATTCGTGATATGAGATAATAATGAGGTAGTCGCAATAATTTCAGATTCAGGGATTACAAATCTTATTGACATATTGTATGTATGCGATTGTACTGTTACATATTAAGTCAAATCATGAGATAATGTGTGTGTTTTTTAACGAGATCATAACTCTAAATAATTCGTTATTAAGTCTAAAAAATGGGAAGTTAAGTGAAAATTACGTCATAATATCTGGAGATATATAACCCCCCCCCCCACACACACACACACACACATACATATACACACACACACACACACAAAGAATTAAAATACGGAAACCACTTGTAGTACAATGCATAATGTGAACATTTGTTTATGATGACCAACGGTACGTGTTCACTCCATAGCACAACCTCCATCCTTGTGTCTTTCAGGAAATACTTTAGTGCACAGTTTAATTACACGTTCAACAAATGAATAAAGATACGCTTCCATCAAGTAAAGCCGACAGGTCCTCTGAAAATGGCTTGTCCCGTTTAATAGCCCACTCGATTTCTGATTTTTCCCAAAGACGCTCGCAGCATTGACCTGAAACCAGCGCACAGAACAAACCTCGGCATTAGTGTTGACTAATCCCATTAATCTTCACCTGGTGTGATTATAATCCTCCATTCTCTCGCCACACAGGTTTCATTTTTCTTCTTCTTCTTCTTCTTCTTCTTGATGTTGTTGTTGTTAAAACGGTTTTTAACAAGCTTATATGTTTTTGTCACTTTCTCCATTGGAGCAGAAAGACAAGCCAGCACCTGTTGCGTTCTCACTCCAGGGAATCGGAACACAGCAGCATCTCAATCACCATGCACCTTTTTCTCCTCCTTTTTCACATTTAGCTCACTACATATCCGTGGAATTGTCCAGAAAGCAAACGGTAAGCAAACACAGAAAATCAGCGGTAGGCTACCTGTAGGCTATCTGAATTATACAATCACAGCCTTACCTTGTGGTAAAAAAAGGGTGCATAATCGGTAACTTCACTGTCTCGCGCTGCCTTTCTGCAACATCAGTACTGTCTCCTCACCTTAGCAGGAAGATGACATATGCGCTTGACATGAAGTGGCCCTGAAGTCTCCTTCCTTTGTGGTGTGACCCCCCTGGGCTGGACCAGGGGACTCCAATATTGAACACACACACACGAGCGCGCGCACATACTCCCTGGATTAGAGGAGGGGGAGCGAGCTCGTGACTGCTGAATGATGGTACAGAATTGCTACGTAACCAATGGCTAAGAGCAGGCGGAAATACACCAGCCAATATAAATACATAGTCTACTGTTTGTTTAGTCAAACTGCTTTGCTCACTGACTGTCTCACTGATATGGACAATACAATTTATTGCAACACAATTTTACCATTTTATTATTATTTAAATACCAAACAAAATCACAGAAAGCTTTACATAAGCTTTATTCTGTAGTTTGTTGTAATGTTTCGTAGTGGCATTTTGTGCTTTCCATATATCAGTGTCATTAATTCATTCATTCATCTTCAGATCTGCTTTAGCCTGGTCAGGTTTGCAGAAACACTGGGTGCGAGGTAGGAAAACATCCCTTTGCATCATTTTCATCCTCATCAAACCATTCAGTGAGGCCTCGTACCCTGCAAATGGGGACAGTGTCATCCAGGAAGAGACCACACCCATCAGGATAGAGATGTCTCATCATAGGTTAAAGGTGATCCGTCAGAAGAACTTTACATTGATTTGCAGTGACTCTTCTCTCTAAGGGGACGAGTGGACTAAAAACAATGCCAACAATATGACCTGTAGCATAACCCAGCCACTGGTTTATTTTTTCTTCTTTATTTTGCCCCGATCAGTACATGCAGTCAGGTTCATAAGTATTTGAACAGTGAAAATGGAGGGACTCTGCTAAAAATGGCTGTAATTCCTAAACAGTTAATGCAATCTTTTTGTCAAACCCCTTGAATTAAAGCTGAAAGTCCACACTTCAATCAAATCTTGATTGCTTCATTTCAAAAACATTGTGGTGGTGTACACAGGCAAAATAACAACAATTGTGTCACTGTCCAAATACTTATTATATTATGAAAAATGCTGCAGAGGATCATAGGTGAGCTCCAACAGGTTATAAAGACATTTCAAGAGATTCAAACTGCTGATATAGAGCTCTACCTTTTCACAAAAAAAGAAAAAAGAGATACACTAAGATACACTACATACAATCAAGAAGTGGAAGAATGACAGTGATAAAGTAATCAGAATTGCACTTTTATTGCAGTACACCTTTCTATGTGGGCAGACAGCATTATACACACTCATCAAACACTTTATTAGGAACACTGTCCTAATACTGGGTAGGGTCTCCCTTTGCTCTTAAAACAGCTTCACTGTTTTGTGGCATGGATTCCACAAGATGTTGGAGATTCTGGACCATGTTGACATGATTGCATCACCCAGTTCCTGAATTTTAATGCTGCAAATCTCCCGTTTTATCACATCCCAAAGGTGTTCTGTTGGATTCAGATCCGGTGACTGGCAAGGCCACTGAAACACACTGAACTCATTGTCATGTTCATGAAACCACTTTTAGATGACTTTTGCTTTGTGACATGGTGCATTATCATGCTACAAGTAACCACAGAAGATGGGTAAATTGTGGCCATGAACGTATGCACATGGTCAGCAACAATACTCAGATAATCTGTGGCATTTAATGCTCCATGGTATTAACGGGCCCAAAGTGTGCCAAGAAAACATTACCCACACCTCCAATAGACTGGGCTATTAACACAAGGCAGGTTTTATATAGACACATATATAGTATGAGCTAATTTTAGTGCAATATTTATAAATAATGAATAGTTTGTAGATATGCACTGAAAAGAATTGCTCGCACTGGTTTTTAGTACGAATTAAAGTGTTATTCTGTATTTATGTCAAGATGTCAACGCAGCACAAACTGTTTATTTCTGAATACAGTGACCTTGTGGATTGAAATGATAAGCGCCATTTTATTCCTGACCGCTAGGTGGCAGTAATGCTCTGTGTGTTTTGTTTTGGGTTTTTTTTAGCTCCCATGAAGAAATGAAACTCGGCTTGAGTGTTTCCGGTTGCAGCGGCCATCACGCGCCTGTCTTTACAGCGGCTTGATCCTTGACGAGTAAGTACGGATTGTAATGTGTTTATAATTTGAATAAAGGTTGTTTCTCGTGTTTTTGTAAGACATTTTAGTCTCCTTATCGTTTTGGACTTTGATATTTGGTGTAACAGGAGACCGATGACTCGAGTGTATGTTAAATGTGAGCTGAGTGTAATGCTGACCTTGTGCTGGGTTGCTTATGACTGGACCTTCACTTGTTCTCTGCTCATTTCTGCGTGTGTTTTATACTAGTTTAATTTAACTAGGACGTAAAAGATTCACTTTCTTTCTTTCTTTCTTATATATATATATATATATATATATATATATATATATATATATATATATATATATATTCAGGGTAATCTAATATTTATCTTATTAGCTGGCCTATGATGGATTGCCTATAATGTACTGTTACTGTATCACATTAATTAAATGTCACAGCACTTGTCTCTATTTAAAACTGTAAGATGCAAGTATGTGCTCAACATGCTTTTGATATGGAAAAAGCATCTTTGCATATTAAACGTGATTTGTATCAATCATCTATTTTAAATGTACTTCATACTTTGCTGTTTGTGACAGGCTTTGAGAGATGGCTGGGAGACGTGCTGCCGTAAAGGCCATTGACTGGCTGGCCTTCGCTGAGAGGGTTCCTCCTAACCAGAGAACGATGTTCAACAACCTGAAGACCCGCAGCGATGCCATTGCTGCTAAGTAAGTGCCAGGAGAGTCCTTTTTGTTGAAGCTTAGATGGATAGATTTTAACAGTCCAGCACACTTGATTGATTTTTATAAACACTAGAGCTGCATCCGAATATCCCTACTATACAGTAGGTGAAAAGCAGTACGCCAAAGGAGCAAAAATACCCGGATGACCTACTGCCTCTGCCGAAATTCTGCAGTATGGAACCAATGGACACTGTGCTATCCCGTAACGCAATAGGACTGGTGTGGAAGAGCTGTCAGAATCACAATTGGTGGAAGGCAGCGTGTTGGCTCTTTTTAAATTGAAGGTCACATGACAATGCCAACATAGCGGATGTAGTATGTCCGGATTGTATTCATACTACACACATATACTGATCAGTGCATACTTTAACAATGGTTGAGCAGTAGGTACTGAATCAAATGCAGTTAGTCACATCCTTACTGTTGACATAATTTATTTTTAAAATGGTGTGCTGTTTTAGAGAGAATAGGGGATTTTGCTCTAATGTTGCCTCTATTTAAGCCAACAATCAACTTATTTGTGTGTACCTGATTGTGTGATTTTTGTTAAACTGTTTTCAGACTTGCCTCACTGCCAGAGAAGCCAGCCCCCATTGATTGGAGCTTTTACAGGAAGGTGGTAGCTAAAGCAGGCATGGTGGACGAGTTTGAGAAAAAAGTGCGTTCTGTTGGCCTTAATGTGTCATAAGACTTCTATTCTCCAAAGCCTGTTTGTTGATGTCTCTCTGTTGTTATCAAATCTTCTTCTTTCTTTTTTTTATAGTTTGCTGCTTTGACAGTTCCTGAGCCAGTGGACACTCAGACAGCTAAGATCAACTCACAGGAGCAGGAGGCTGTAAGTGATGCCTAATTGTATTTACCGAATGCAAAGTTCAACTCATATTTGTGTTTGCATTGCTGATAATACTTTGTTGATTTTTTTTTTTTGTTTTGTTTTTTTCATGCTTTTTGCAGAACAAAAGTGCTGTAGCCTACATTGAGGCATCCAAGGCTCGCATTTCTCAATATGAAAAAGAGGTAAACATGGCTATTGTGTTGGATCACAGTGAATGCACTAGTAAATGTTTGTTTTTACCTTGAACTTACACAAGAGGCAAATTAGCCAAATGAGTTGTGCAGGGCAAGTCATGTGGCAAAGTTGACTGAATTTTAACTTTAATTTTAACTACATATATTTGTTCCTACTCACAGCACCAAAGCCAGTCATTTTAACTTACTCTGCTTCTACGAGCTTGAAGTGTTTTGAATTAAAAATCGAACAGCTCTGGTGCTTTTGCCTTTTTCTACTGGTGCATCACATTAAGCCTGTAAAATATACCGCAGAAATCACAAACAGCAAAACATTGTCTAAGACTCAAATCTATATAGATCTTTAAATCTATTTTATATACAAGCGGTTTCCTTCCAGAAATATTAATTATACTGGAAAGACAGCTGATTTGTCGTCACATGGGTGTTTTTATATGCATTCTGTAGCAAGCTTGTGTGGATATTGCACAAACCTCCAGTGAAACCATGCCAACCAGC